>NW_004567104.1:32058176-32117300 GCF_000260355.1 Condylura cristata
TGCTGAGGGGAGCAGCGGGCGGGTCAGGAGAGGTCTGCCTCGCCATGTGGTCGCCTCCGGGGCAGGCGGGGATCGAACTCATGCAGAAGTGGCTTTAGTTTCTTAGTGCAGTGCTTTAACCCGCTGCGCCACCAGGGAGGGCCCAACTTCGAGTTTTTGACTGCAACTACAAGTGAAACCATCATACATGTTAGCATATGTGTATTTGTGTACCTATATGTTTTAACTTCCCTTGGCGAAGTAGGGTAGGTGACTTTTGGGTAAAGCTCTGGAATAACTATAAAAACAAGCCATGAAAATAAATAGTTGAGGATACTATGCATACCCTCCATTTGTTAGTTAGCCAGTAGGTAGGCTCATGCTGCAACACGGATCTGTTTGATATTTTTTCTTATTTGAGGTATTTGGATACAGTAGGAGTATGAATGCAGGCTAACCTTGGTTGATTCATTCATTTGTTCATTCATTCATTGATCCAGTCAACAAACATAAAAAAATGAAAGCCACCAGCCCACAGTCTGCTATCCAAAGGAAGCCTGAGACCCTGGATCCATAGCAAAGGCTAATTTTAGCTGGTGTATCTGATATCATTTCCTTTCTGAATTTCCTGACAGTTAGGGTAAGAGAATAGTTAGTGAGTTTGGGGTTAGCAGCATTGAAATAGGCAATGGAGGCGTAAGAATTTTTAGAGTCTTTATCTGTGAAGGGTCTAAGGACCCTTGAGGTCCCCCTAAGGACTGATATTCATTGGGTAGTGAGGTGTTCTGATCTAGAGCAGGAATCTCGGTAAAGACATATTCAATGAGCCCCTTTAGGTAAGCAGCCTGGGGGCAAGACCACATCCTTCCAGGTTTCGGGAGGTCTGTGAAAAAACACAACTGACAGACATTAACCTGTCTATTTCTTTGTTTCAGGTGATGCGACTGTGAAAAAGAAACCTACACCCAAGACACCTCCAAAGGCAGGTAATTGGTCACAGCAACCTTTGGGAACAAGGAATTCACTCACCATGAGGGAATTTTTTCCCTTGTCTCACTGGACTGACCCCTGGGAATGTGGTCCCAGAAATACTCTGCCCCCATTTAAGCTCTGCATTCGTCAGGGGGGATTTTCCTGGAGGGTCTTTGCAGAGCCTGGTCCTCCAACCCCTTCTGCTACTTAGCCATTCTCCTGCTTGCTGTATAGAAAGCATCACGTAGCACTACTAGCCCATCCCTTCTGTAGGATTCTGCACACTCCCCCTCCCCTCACCCACCAGCCCCTCTCTGTTCCCTGTGAAGGTGAGCCACTTTGTGCTGCTTCAGTGCTCTGCTAGGTATGTCCTGATCCCGTGGAACCTTTTCTTGTTTTCACTGAAAGACATTTGAGGACCTGAGCCATAACTTGCACCTGTTGACCAAGGTGGCCTTAGCGAGCAAGGTACTGCTTAATTACTAAAGGAATTAGCATTCAGATTCAAATACCAGCAAATGGAGAGATATGTCATGTGACTCGGAATAAAGGGATGAGCAAACCTAGCAGGTCTATCAGCTCAGGTGTTCTGGAGCAACCACCGCAGCCCATGGTCACCCTGAAGAGCCTAGAGGCAAGAGAGCAGCGACAGATGATGCAAACAGCAGCATCAGGTCAGAATGTCCGAGGTTTCCCGCTTTCGGAGCTCACTTCTCCCCTCGTCCTCTCCCAGCCATGCCCCCTCAGATCATCCAGTTTCCTGAGGACCAAAAGGTACGTGCAGGAGAGTCTGTGGAGCTATTTGGAAAAGTAGGAGGCACCCAGCCCATCACCTGCACCTGGATGAAGTTTCGAAAGCAGGTGAGTAACAGGCGAGTGCCTGAGAATTCCCCACTGTCTCCAGGTAGAAAGGGATGAGAAATGCTGTAGTGGAGACAGCATTGCTCTTCATCACAGGGGTCTTAGAAATGGGAACCCTTTTTCCCACCCACCAACACCCACCCATCAAATCTGAACTCTCAGTAGTAACCTTTTCTTTAATCTACCAATAACACCTGCTTTCTAGAGACTTTGTATACTAGAGAAAAGTAGGAAGGAGGAAGTAGGAACTACCCAGAGCCCCCACCTAATTTTGATTTTTCAGTCTAGAATTCTGTTCAGACTCAGGGAAATTAAGCCAGTGACCTCAGCGAACTCCCAGAGTCTGAGCTTTCTGTGATTCTGTGCCAGCCTGCTGAACCCTCTTGTGGTGACGACTTTAGCTTACCACGTGCTGAAAGGATAAAAGTGAATCTGAGTAGATAAATTATATGTTCAATGGGTCTAGGGTGTACTCGCCCAGAAATCTAGCTGCCTTTTATAACAATTGTCCTACAAAAATGTTTGGATTTCTGAACCAGCTACTAAGGAGCCTGGGGGGGCCTGCATTCCACAGCCTGACTCTGGCGAGTGTTGTAAGGGGGGTCAGCAACCCTGCAACAGCCTGGCCCAGGTGGGCGTCTCCACACAGGTGTGAAAGTTCCTCTGAGCCTCCATCTCTCTATTTCCAAACCACTCAATTTGTCCTAAGTTTGACACACAGTGGCTAGTCTTAGGAAGAAAAGGAGAGTTTGTCTCGAAAGGGGAAGAGAACTGCCTTCACATCCCGAAGCAGGTTTGTGCTGAGCTGTGTCTGGACAAGTGTTATCTGACATGATGAAATGGACTAGCATCCCTTTTCGGAGATGTCAAACCAAGCCCAGCTCTGTCCAACATAACGTTCTGTCGTGTTGGCAGTGTTCTCTATAACCCATTGTCCAACATGTCCAAATACCAGTGGCTGTTGAGCACTTGAAATGTGATTAGTGCAACTAAGGAACAGAATTTAACATTTTAATTCACTAAAAATTGTAATAACAGCTTTGTTGACATACCTTAAAAGTCATCTTTAAATGTGCACAATTCTACATGTTCAAAAGTTGTACAACCATAACAGTGATCTAATTCTAGAACATTGTCATCATCCCCCCAAAGAAACAGAGCCCATTCGCATCATCCCTCCATTCTGCCATTTCCCCTAGACTCTGGCAACCCTTAACCTACTTTCTGTCGCTATGGATGCGCCTACTCGGGACATTTCACATAAATAAACTTCGTGTGTGGCTTTTTTTATGTAGCATAATTTTTCATGTCTCACCCATGAATCCGTGCTTCATTTCTTTTTATGGCCAAATAATATTCCATTGTCTACACATACCATATTTTCTTCATCTGTTCTTCAGCTAATGGGCATTTGTGGTTTTTCTGTTTAATTAATTAACCTTTAAGTAACTGCCCGTGACTCGTTGTTCCAGTAATCCACAGCTTAAGAGCAGGCTTTGTAGGTGACTTTGCCCTGCCATCCTGTCTTAGAGGGACACTCCTCAAATCTGTCCTGGAGTGTGAGTGCAGACAGAAATCCCTCCTGACTGCTCAGCGCCTCCCCAGAGCTGCCCCCCTCAGGAAAGCTTGCTCCACACACAGCAGAGGAGGGGCATGGAGGAAGCACAGAGTCGAGATGAGAGGGCCCCACAGAATTTGTCCAGCTGCAACTTTTAGGAGGGAGGAATGGAGGGCGGGACCTCTTTCTTTCCTGCCATCTCCAACAGCTGCCTCTTCTCTCCCCAGATTCAGGAGAGTGAGCATATCAAGGTGGAGAACAGCGAGAATGGCAGCAAGCTCACCATCCTGGCGGCCCGCCAGGAACACTGCGGCTGCTACACGCTGATGGTGGAGAACAAGCTGGGCAGCCGGCAGGCCCAGGTCAACCTCACCGTGGTGGGTGAGTCTGGCGAGGGGTGACCTGGAGGGCAGGGGACAGGGACGGTCTAAGGGCCTCCTCCCCAAGGCCTGCTCCTTCCACACCCAAGGTCTCTGCCCACAGCTTCATTCTCCTGCAGCCCCTCTCTGCTGCCACGCTGTTGCTGCACTTCATGCTGGTGGCGGATTCCAGACCACCCTCCCCGCACAGCACCCCCCTCCTAGGGGCCCCCTCCTGGCTTCTCTTTCTTTCTAGCCCCTGGAGACCCTAACCTCCACTGCTCCAGGCCCTCTCCTGCTGGCACACCATAAGTCCCTCCCTCTGCATCTTCACTTCAGCTCCCTGCAGGCCTCCCCACACACCTTCTTGGTCTGTTGGGACTGTCCTTCTGAGGTCACCATGACCTCCTAGTCCTAAATCACTCCCTTCCTCTGCTCTCATACCTCCCGGTGTTGAATGGAGTCTGCTCCAGAATGATCTCATGTTCACTCTTTCCTCTCCATCCAAATCACTTCTTTTTCATTTTCTGCTCAGCTCTCCCCTGAAATATCAAAGTAGCTCCCTAGCTGCCTCCGCTGTCAGTTGTGCTAAGGATGGTGGAGGCCGGAGCAGGCACAGGAGCAGACAGATGGCGAGTAGGACATGACCTTGTGCATTTGTGGGCAGCGTGTGTGGTGTGTGAAAGCCTTTGCCTTGGTGTTTATTTACCTGGCAGCCTTTCTTTTGTTTCCTTAGGCCAGGAGGACTGGCCAGTGTACGAAGGGGCTAGGGAAAGAGGTTCCTCTCCTAGAAAAGGCAGGGGGGAACCCTTTGCTCACTCTTTCTCTAGTGACGCTGAAGCTTTCTGTCATCATTTCCCGAGGAGTCGGGCTGTCTTATCAGTGCCGGTGGTCCGCTTTACTGTCACACCTACACCGGAACTGAAACATTGGCTTGGCCCCCAGCAGGCACTGGTTTCCAGCCTCCTTGGTATTCTCTCTGAGCCGCCCCTGCTTGGAGAACTTTGGGGGTACACTCCATTGCACTGCTTGTCTGTGACTTGTGTCCCCCCCCCGTGCTCCTGCTCTGGCCGGTGCCCGTGCACTGCCCACTGCCCACACACTCCCTCCCCACCACTACTGCACGGGCTGAGTTCTGGCCTTTTATGGTTTAGTTTCTCATTCTCCCGGCCAGTGCTGACAGGGCCATTGGCGTGGCTGCCCTCCAGCTGGCAGGAGCAGCATGTTAAATGCCGTCCTGGGAGGAGAATGGAATGGAGGGGAGCGGGCTTGCTGTCTGCCTCCCCCGCTTAGAGCTAAGAATAGAATTGCTCAATAAACTGAGGACTACATTGATGGCTACAGCAAAGCCACATTCATTCAAAGTCTGTGGATTTAGAGTTAGTCCAAAGTAAACCTGGATGAAGCCCAGATTTACCTGTGCATCTCTAGAGACATCTGTGTGTTATCTGGTTAGGGTTTATTAAGTGGATGTAAACTGTAAATGATGGAGCAGGAGTTGTTCGGCCTGCCCCAGGCAGTTTGCAAGCACTTTGGAGGCGCCCGAGACAGATCAGCTAGCCTGGTTCGACTTCTACTTGTTAACAGTAAACTTCTCTTAGTCAAAGTTCTTTAAAGTACCCTTTCTTTGCTGATGTCTATGACTACTATTTATTCAAATGGGTACAAAGAAGTGGCCATTCCCTCCATAAGTAAATACTTGACATTCAGTTATTTCGGAGGCTTGTAATTACCGTATTTTAAAAGGCGGCCATGGGATTATGTGTCAGAGAGCCATAGCCTCGCTGGAGGTGATGTTTGTGCCTCTTGCTGCAGCTGGGGCTAAGGTGGGACTGCCTCTCAGGCAGGAGAGAGCAGCTCACCCCAGATGCCTCCTTGCAACTTGTCCAGCATGAGAAAAGCAACTCTTTGCATATCTTTAAAAAAAAAAAAGTGGAAAAAATCCCCAAATACTATCTGAGCTTGGAATTTGATGATTTTTATGGGCAGGAGAGTTCCCGTTGCTTGGTTTAGACTTAAGCAAGATGCATTCTTGATCTTATTCTGCCTGATAGCCCAGGAAAATAACACACCCTGGAGTGGAGGTCTGGAGGTTTGGGAATCTTCTCCCAGCTCTGCCATCGATTAACTGAGGATCCTTATTAAGTCAGGAGCCTTAACCTCCTAGCTTCCAAGGGTTGAGAGTCCTTGGAGACACTATGGGGACCCTTTCAGCTCCTGCTATTGCCAAAAAGCCTCAAGCAGCTTCTGAGGTGCAAGTGAAAAGTGATCCCAGCAGGCACATACAGATCTCAAGAGCTGTGACTAATGAGAGGCATTAGCGATGAGAGCTTCCGTTTTCCCAGGAGTGAGAAAATTTATTGAACAGAAAATCCTGGAGCTGGTGCCATCAGAGACCCTTCCCTCAGACATGGCATTTCCCATGCTGTCGTTCAAGTCTCCAGGGAACCATGGGAGAATTCTGGAGAACTCTGGAGCTAGAGCCCCTAGACACTGGGCCCGCCTCCGCTTTACCAGCCCATGCCCAGAGTCTCCCTCCCAAGCTCAGCAACACTGTGGCTTTAGCATGGAGCAAAGTCTTCTGGGAGCCCTGTATTTTTTTTTTTTAATTTATTTATTTATGCATACAGAACTGGGGCACAGGCCAGAGGTGCAGGGGCGGTGAGAGGATTCACCAGAGACAGAGTGGGGAGCAGAACAGGCAGATGGATGAAGTACACTGCTGAGGGGAGCAGCGGGCGGGTGGGTCACCTCTGCGGCGGGGATGGAACTCACACTGAAGCGGCTGCAGCCAGCCTGCAATGCCACACTTTAACCCGCTGTGCCACCAGGGAGGGCCCTCTGGGACATCTGTTCCGATGGTGCTCACCCTGGTTAGTGCAGCCCCTGCATGGAGCTCTGTGGGTGGAAAAAACAGAGAGCCCGAGGTGCAGCCTAGTCCAGGGGTAGCATGATTGCGGGGGCAACAAGTGGCGTCCAGTGTCTCACAATAAAGGCGTCAGTGTCTCACAACAAGTGGCGTCCAGTGTCTCACAATAAAGGCGGTCTGTCCTGACCGCCTTTATTATGGTGTCCAATTCCTTGAGAACACTGCAGTTTTATTTGGAATTAAAGTTTCCCTCCCCAAATTCTGCATCTTTTCTTGTGGTGCAGGTGACATTGTCCTAGTGTCAGTTCTTTTCTGTCCTTCAGCCAGGAGACATCTATAACAGGGTCGGGTACAAATAGTCCCTCTTCCACACTGCCCATTTCTCAAAGTCTTCTTTTCTTGACCAAAGCAAAGGAGAGGAAATCAGTCAGTGAAGTGTATCTGCTTTGGTTATATAAGCCTATATGACTCTAAACGTGTCCGATCAGACGCTGTCCAGGCAGTTTTCTCTGGGGGAAGCAGTGAGTCTGTCTTTCATCCCTCTCTAGGTTGTTTTTTTTTTTTAACTTCCCTCACTGGATCTTGAAAAGGCTTGAACCACTTGCCTCTAAGAGAGTTTAGAGTAATAAACATCTTCTCCAACATCAGAAATATTTCTTAAAAGACTAATATATCTTGTAGAACAGTTTTTCTAAGAGAACGTATTAAACAATCCGTGAAAGTGGTTTCATCCTCGAGAGTGACTGCCAACCAGTGATGGGAAGAGGCTCAGTGACAATCCCAGCCCGTCCAGGGTGAGGTCAGGCCTTGCTTGCAGGGGATGGACAATCTCAGGGCAGTACACTGTAAACTGAAACATAAAAGCACCAGGACTTGGGGGAGGGGTGAGAGTGAACTGTGTGAGCATATATAAGCACATACACACAGGAGAATGTTCTTCTCCCGCTGTGCACAGGATTACTTACAGGAATTCTCTTTGGCCTTTTTGCCCTGCTGACAGGTAGGAGGATAGGAATCAAGTACTTTGCCTGAGTTGGGTGGAGAGGTACAAAGTAGGTACATCTTGGCAGCATTTTCTAAGTAGAAAGGACCAAAACACTTGTCCTCGAAGTTATGGAATTTGCTTAACGTTCACATAATTTGTAAATTCGCATGGCTTAGATGCTCTGTTTTAGCTGCTAGTTTGAGGGGCTGTGCACCTCAGACTGCCTGGGGCAGAGGCAGGGGGTATCAATAACTAAACTACCTGCAGAAACTGAATATGAAAAATAGAATTTGGCTGAGATGAGCAAGTGACAAAATCAGCAAACTTCAAGAACCTCATTAGAGCACTGACTGGTGTGGTTTGCCTTGACACTTAAGAGCATTGCTGGTTCTTAGCGTTTCTGTTCTGAACTGGACCGTGGCCAAAGGGCTGCTTCTTGTTTGTCTTCAGCTTACTTTCCAGCCCTTAGTCGGGATGGTTGTGATTTGCTATTGTGGTTTGCTTCTGAAATTCTTTATTACATTTTATACCAGACCTTCGAGGGCAAAAGAGGTAAGAGTAACTTTTATTATACTTTAAAGTTAGAAATAAGCTCTTTCAATAATGACAACAGTGATGTCTACTCAAGCCAGCTACTTGTCTAAAGAACTTTCCACAACAACCTGTGGTCCATGTGCTGTTATTATCCACATTTGCAGATGAGAAATCAAGGCATAGAGAGATTAACAAGTAGCAGATGGGGACCCAGCAGTGTTCAAACACAGATCTGTGTGTTACACTGCCTCCCAGCATTTCCCTAATCCCAGAGATAGTGGAGACTGCCCGCTAGTCATGTCACCGGCCACTGGCCTGGGGCCCAGAAGCAACACACACACACAAGCACACACACACACTCAACTCTCTCTCAAAACATATTTTTGATGAGAAGCAGTCTACACCTTCTAAGCAGCTTCCTAAATCTGTTTACTCTGAGAAATATGTTTATGACTTGGGCAAAGAACAGGAAATCATGACTTGTAGACTGGAAAAGTAGCCAAAAAAAAAAAAAAGTTTTTTAAAGCAAATATGTATTCATGGGGCTGTCCATATAGGCGGGTTTGATTGCAGATGTGCCCATGTGGATGAGGGAAAGTACCAGGACCCAGGATGTTGGCTTAGATTCCAACTTCCCCAAAAGCAGAGATAATATAGAAACTTTTTTTTTCCTGTGAAATTCTTGAGTTTGGATGACATTGTATACTTCTGTCTCCCCAGACAAGCCAGATCCCCCAGCTGGCACACCTTGCGCCTCTGATATCCGGAGTTCCTCTCTGACACTGTCTTGGTACGGCTCCTCGTATGATGGGGGCAGTGCTGTCCAGTCCTACAGTGTCGAGATCTGGGACTCAGTGAACAAGACATGGAAGGAACTAGCCACATGCCGCAGCACCTCACTGAACGTCCAGGACCTGCTGCCAGACCTCGAGTACAAGTTCCGTGTGCGTGCAATCAATGTATATGGAACCAGTGAGCCGAGTCAGGAGTCTGAACTTACAACCGTCGGAGAGAAACCAGAAGAAGGTAGGCTGCTTTCGCTTCATCACCAACTTCAAATAAGTGTGCACGAATTACTCATGTGTGTACTAAGAGGAACCCGGAGGAACTAAGGAGATGGTCATGATGACTAGTGAAGACTTTTGGGATCTTGATTTCCAAGGCTGTGATACTGTCAGACTAGAAAAGGACATGTGACCTTTCAAAACACTTGCAATTCAGGCACACTTCCACCAGGGGGTGATGGTGTCTAATCAGAAGCACAGTCCCCTACAGGAAAGCAGGTCCTTCTTCTCTCCCCCCTTTCTGTGTGAACATTCGGTGTAAGGTTCTTAGAACACAAAGATAAGATATAAGCTTTAAAATCTAACCAGAAAGATAGGCAGCTGTGTAGAGACAACTCTAAAGGCATGGGATCCACCCTGTTACAGCAGTATGAAGAAGGAGCAAGGAGACACGCAAACAGCATGAATAACTTTACCAAAGAGGTTGAGGAAGGCTTCCAGAGGAAGTGACACTTTGGGTCTTGAAAAACAGGAATAGGATTTCAAGAGGCATTCCAAACAGAGGGAGCAGTGTGAGCAAAGATACAGCATGATGGAAATGCAAGCCATTTTCAGAAGCTAATGTGTGGCTAAGGCATCTACTATAAGCCAGAACAGGCGGAAGCAACACTGAATTGACAGATTCAGTCGATTATGAAGTTGACCAGTGAATTTCAGGCAGGAGGTTGCTGTGATTGGCTCTGACTTTTTCTATAGAATTGGAGGGGAGGGGAGGGCTTGCTAGTCAAAGTGTAGTCTGGCCAACAACCTGGGGCCCTTAGAGTCGCTAGAGAGACAGACTGTCAGCTCCCCACTCCCTCCATCCCTTCTGACCATTTACTTTAACATGATCCAAACCCAGTGCCTAACCTCTTTGGATTTGTGAGCATGTGGAAATTTGAGACATGCTGTAGTAGAGGGTGGAAGTCCGCCAGGAACCAGTCAGACCCCTATGACAGTCCCCCAGGGAAAGGATGACAAGGGCATGAACTCAAGCTTCAGGAGGTAGACCTGCCCATTCTTGATGACTTGGGGTAAGGAGTCGAGGGGATAGGTTAGAAGAGTTTAAAGGAACTCCCTGCCTAGTTCCTACTTGAGTAACTGAATGCAAATTCCAGCTCCATTTAGAGGCTGTTACTGTGACCAGTGGTGGCTCACACATACATGCTGACTACGTGGGAAACACTTAACCTGCATCATTTCCTTCAGTCTTCGTAACTCAGTGAAGTGGATCCTATTACAACCCCATTGTACAGATCGGGGAAGTGGGGTTTAGTGGGGTGAAGCTACTTGCCCAAGGTCACCATTTTCAATGGCGAGTGGAAGCTTGAACTCAGAGCTGTCTGCTCCAATGCCTGTGCTTCTTCAGTGAGACTGAGGGCACAGTCAGGCTGCCTCCCAGCTCCTTGGCTCAAGGAAGTGACTTGGAGGTGAGAACACAGGGGTTTGGGAGAAGGTTGGAGCTCCGGTTTCAGACCTGCTGAGTTGATGTGTCTGAGGAAGCTCCTCAGGGAAGCATCTTCAGACTGTTGCATGGTTGTGTCTGGAGCTCAGGAGAAAGTCATATGCTAGAGCTGCAGATTTGGGACCCTTCACTACTTTATTGATTATTGATGGACATCAGAGAGGTCACCAAGTTGCTGATAGAGAAAATCAATCTTGATAGGGAGACAAAAGAGCCTCTGAGAACAGAAGAAAGGACTAAAAGGGGAGAGAACCCTGAGGAGGCTGGAGTCATGTTGCAGGAATCTAAGGAGGGAGTTGCAAAGAGAACTCAATGAACTAAATAAAGATGAAGAGATGAGGACTAGAAAGATCTTTGGATTTAGCCCCTGGATATGTAGTGACCTTTGAGAGCAGACTGTAGAGTTTCCAAAGGGTAGAAGATGGTTTCCCTGGAGTTAAAGAATAAATGGAAGGAGAGACCATGGACAGAATATATTATTTCAGGAAGTTTCTTGTGAAGAGAAGGAAAAGCGTGCTGTGAGTTTAAGATGGAGAAAGATTAGGGCAGGCGGAAGGTGGAGGACACCAAGGGGCGAGCTCTGGGGAAGAGGAGCCCTTCAGCGTGACAGGTCGGGGTCGGATGGTGGGAGACTTGGGAAAGAGGGTTGGATGGGCGCGGGTCCTGACGGCACCCTCAAGAAGGCATCACCAGTGCATTCCCCTCTTTAGTTTTAATAAGCAGGTATAAAATAGCATTCACACTGCACTCTCAAATTACATGAGGGCTCCAGAAAGAAAGTTGGGAAAATAACAGTGGAAAACATAGATTTGCAGTTGCTGGTGCAGCACTATCTGGGGCCTTCACCCACTGAACCTCAGAAATACAGGACAGGGGACCTCCCTGTGGTGCAGCGGGTTAGAGTGCAGCACTATGAAGCTATTGCAGCCACTGCAGCAAGTTCGATCCCCAGCCCTGGAGGTGACCCACGTGGCGCAGCAAGACCTCTCCTGTCTTGTCTGCTGCTCCCCACTTTGTCTCTGGTGAATCCTCTCACTGCCCCTGCACCTCTGGACTGTACCCCAGTTTTGTATACATAAATAAATGAATCTTTAAAAAGAAATACAAAAGAGCAGGTCTTGAGAGGTCCAGTGCACGTGGAGGAGGGGCTCATGCCCTCCCACCCCCCATTTCAGGCCTCTGCAGTCACAGCACTCCCGGCCGCTGCCACTCACAGAGGTCTGTGGGGGAAATGGAGTAACAACCACCATTGCTACCCTGTGACACAAGCAGAGTGGGGATGAGGGGCGGTAGCCAAGCAGCTCTGGAAGGGTGGTCCCTCCCTCCTTCCCTGTAGCAGCTGAACTCCTTCAGACTCCCCTCCTCCAAAGGCCCCTCCTGTCTGGGAGCTGACAAAGGGAAATTGCCTGCAATCCCAAGGAAGGGTGCAGGCTACCAGAGGCTTCCAGGCTGGAAGCTGCTCCCCGCCCCCCCCATCCCCACCCCTGGCCAAATGCACCTACATTGTCTACAGGCAGGAGGGGTGCAACAGTTGACAAGCTTTAGGCCTGAGGGGAAGAGTTGGGGACAGGATTCCAAGCAGAAGCTCTCTGCTTCTTAGAAGCCTGGGTAGGACATCTTTCTCTACCCTAAAAGGGAAATGGCTCTCAGGAAAGCGGGTGGTGTGTTCACACCTGTGTGTATATATGTAGAGGGGGGTCCTTTCTCTGGAGCGAGTGGGATGTGGTGGTCATCAAAAATCAGTGCTGGTGAACTCCCTCCACAAGCACCACCTCTCACCTGGGCTCAGCCGGAAAGGGTCTCACCTTCCCCGCCACCATCGCCACCTGCCGCCCCTGCCTCTGCTGCAGCAACTTAGTCTCCAGCTTCATCCTGACCTGCCAGTTGTATCCCTGCTAGCACGTCAGCCTTGTCTCTCTGCTCATGGAACCAACGCCCTGGGCCCTGGGTTCCTCCTGTGTCCCACGCACTGTCCTGGGACAGTGTAGGGTAAACACAGGGGACTCCACTCTGCTCCAGTGGGCCCCTTCTGCCAAAGCCACCCCTCATTCTAGGTCTCTGACAGCTCCCCTCCCCATCTTTCCAAACCTGAGGAAATGAGCCCACTCCTTCCTGTCTCTGGCAGGCCTTGAACTCTGTTCCCACCTTCTGCTCTCTTAAATCTCTCCATCCTTGTTCCTGATTCTATCTTGTTCTAGTCTATATAGTTGTTAACAAACAGCTGTGCAGAGGCTTCTTGGAGAATGAGGGGTTTCTTGAAATTACATGGGCAGTAAGAGACGGAGACTTACAGGGCCAGTGATGTGTTGGCCGGGCCTCCAGGGCCTCTCCAGGGCTGGGGTGCCCTCTCGTGTTCACTGACTGTAGAGCAGCCCTCGGTCCATGGTCTGACTAGATCTGAGCTGTACAGGAGGCCCTGCTCAGCAGTCCTCTCCCAAAGCCGCGCAAGAGAGGAGACCCGTCTGTTTGCAGAAATGCCAGACCCGTCTTCCAAGTGGTTCTTCCACTGAGCTCTTGAGTTTCATAGCTCTTTCTGAAGATTTTTTCAGTGTTTCTTTGAAGTCCCCCCCCCACACTGCATTCAGTGCCTTCTCTAGTGAAAAGAGAAAACGAGCGGTCACCTGTCTTACCTCTGAAACTCACAAGCGACGAGCCGTGGCCGCTACTCCCCGCGTGGCCGTGTCCCGCTCCAAAATAGAATGCAGGCAGGACGAGCAGGAAAAGCAAGACGGGAAGTATATCAGCCGGGGTTCACACATGGAACAGAGTTAGAAAGAGGGTCACAAATCCCCTAAGTGATCTGGATCCCACAACCATAGTCAAGAAAGAATTCTGCATCTTAACTGTTAAGGAGCGAGGCAGGAGGAGTGGGGGTGTGGGTTGGTGTCTCTGAGGGGCAGGAACACTGGGCCAGTTCCAGAGCCACATGCTCTCTTCAGGGCTCGCTGAGTGAAAATGGCCTGTTGCAAGTCGCTGGGGAGCCTCTCGTGGGTTCACAGGCTGCGCTGAACCTCAGATGCAGACCAACAACGTCAGCCTTCCCGTTTCTCTCTCACCCTGCTGCTCCGAACATTCCACTTCTCATTCATACCAGGAAAATATAGCATGTGAACAAGAAGATAAGAGGTGCCCTTACTTGGGTCAGGGTGATGGGCCTCCCTGCCAGTAATTAGCAATTATCATCGCCGTCATCGTCATTATGTCTCTAACACCCAGTCCAAGGACTGGCATCCATAGGTACTCAGTTACTGAAGGTTGAATCTCTTCCTCACCTTAAAGCCCTGTTTGGTGAATGAAATGAAACAACCCTTGGGTCTATTTATTGTTCCTGTGGTACCCCAGATTACGTGGGTTCTGAATGCCCGTAGTCTTCCTCCTGTGTGAGGTATCATACTAAGTCATCCTCTCAAGCATGCAGCAGTTCATGCAAGACCACAATCCTAATCTCAGGTGGGGTGACTACGATTTTTTTTTTCATGGCTGTTTTAGATGTTTCCCAACTGGAGAGGCCTATCTTTTTCTGTTCATCTTCACATGGCAACCCCCCATTTTGATGACCCTCCCACTCTAACAGCTGACTGCCAGCAGCTCCCAGAGCAGGTGACCTTCTCCACCACGGACAGAGCAGTGATGCCCATTGGTGGCCAGTGTATATCTCCCAGACGACCAGAGCAGGAGGTTGGGGAGCTCGCGGGGCTTGTAACTTGTTCCCCAGGGCTCACCACCCAAAAGCTGAGCACCGCTGCCTGAACACGGGACCCTATGCCTGCCCTCCAGCAGCAGTGCCCCGGGGATGCCCTCTACAGCTCTAAGATGACTTAGAATGGCTGGGTTAGGCTCACGTCCCAGCAATACCTGGGAGATGCCACCGCTGGTCTGATCCTTTTTTATCTTCCCATGCAGTTTCCTTTCTGAAACAAATATTCCTCCCAGTATCGGTCAAGTTCAGTTTTTAAAACTAAACTCAGTCAACAGTGGTTTTAAGAACTCTAAATAAATCATGGCCTGCCTTACTCCCAGTCACATGCTTTAGCCCCCCTCTAAATTGTCTGTCAGGAAGAGGTGCTGAATCATCTTGTATGGGAACCATGTGACTTTTTCTCAGAGTACTTAGGTTTCAGTCATTCGTCTTCTGCCTAAGCTGGGCTGACTGTCTACAAGCTCTACCTTCTCCCTGATCCACACCTTCTTCACAAATGTTCAACTTGCAGAGCACTGCAAAGCTCGGCTCTCTCACACTCCATCCTTCTGCCCTTTCTGCTCCTCCTCCTCCCTCCTTTACTCAGCCTGCTTTCCGGAGATCATCAGTAAATCACACCCTTTCTTCCCACCTTTATTCTCTCTCTCTCTCTCTCTCTCTCTCTCACACACACACACACACACACACACACACACACACACACACACTTTTAAAATCCTCCCCCCCCCCTCAGATTTCTCTCGGGTCATTGTTCTGCCTCTTCAAGAGCCCTCCCTCCCTTGCATTTGCCTTCGAACTCATGCACATCACAAACAAAGCACAAACAAAACAAAGATTTAGAGCTAGCCCAAAAGCCCAGGAGTCACCATCTTCCAATTACATATGAGGAAACTCGCCCAGAAAGGGAAAGGCACTTAGCGAAGGTCCAGAAGTCATCAACCCTATAAGAACAAACCTATGCCAGAGCAAAGGAAAGCCTGGAGTTATGACATGGCTGTGTCCTTGGGACACCTGCCTGTTCCCTCACGCCTCCACTCAGTCCTGACTCATCTGTGTGAGGAACCAGCACAGCCGAGTCTGTCCTTTCTCACCGTAACCCAGAGACACCTGTTGTGTGACGTCACCTACCCCCTTGTTGTGTTCTGTCATTTTCTTGCGGACGCATTCATTCTATACAGTGACTTCACGCATTGGTCACAGGACCCTGGAATGGACATTTCACCTAGAGCTGACCCTTGGGCAACATGAGCCTGAACTCCCAGTGTTACATGAGGACTTTTTTCTCTCTGTGGCTTCTGTATTCTTGAATTTAATCAGCCAGGAATGTCAGTCGGTTGAACTCTCAGATATGAATCTGTGGGTCCAGAGGGCCAACTGCAAGTTATAGGTGTTTTTTGACTGTATTATAGGTCAGTCCCCTAACAACCCCTGCCTTATTCAAGGATCAACTGTATGTGTTTTTGCTTCTGAGAGATCTTGCCTCTGTATATTTTGTTTTGTATTCCCCCCAAAACTGACAAGATACTTGGTATGCTACTGGAATTTCATTTTGAAAAACTTAATAAGTAAATAAATGGGTTTCATCCTAGATGCAATGATCAGTTACTGACTTTCAAGCCAAAGCAGAGAGGGAATCATCACAGTTGTGCATAAGTTCTGGGAGAGAATTGGAGAAGAAGAGAATTGAGAAGGCTGGGTCTAGGGGACCATGGGGGCACAGAGGATGCGAAGGGAGTGGCAGCTGGTGGAGCTGAGAGGCCAGTGCCCACCGGTGTGCACACGGGCCTGCTGTGGTACAGACAGACCAACCTCATGGCAGTGCCCAGAGCTATAGGCCCTGTGGTCTCGTGCCCAGGAAGGCTACGGCCTGGCAAAGCCTCCATGAGTTCTGCCCTCAGTGGGCCTTCAGTGCTAATCTCGTCTCCTCTACCCTTTTTTATCTCCTCCAGAGCTGAAGGATGAAGTGGAAGTGTCAGATGATGGTGAGTGTTAGCAAGCTGTCCTGGGGATCTCCAAGGATGGAGGGGAGGTAAGCGAGGCATCCGATGGCTCACACTCACCCCAACTCCCATCCTGCAGATGAGAAAGAACCCGAGGTCGATTACCGAACAGTGACAGTCAACACCGAACAAAAAGTGTCAGACTTCTATGACATTGAGGAGCGACTAGGATCGTAAGTGGATGGGTTGTGCCCTCCAGTCCCCTAAGGTGAGGGAGGCGCGGATTCCACAGCATGTTCCTGTCTTTTCCCGGGTTCTTCCAGCACCTCAGGTTGTTTCCCCCAGAATCAAGAGGAACTGACCTTGTCAGCACCCCACAAAAGAATTCCCCACCCCAGGCTCACTTAGCAGCTGCTCACACCAGCTGGCCAAGGGAGTCTTTCCCTCTCCATGCCATATTCTCCCCACGAGTCCAAACCAAAGCCCTGGGTCAGAGTAACTTGTGGCACAGTGCTCTGTACCATTTGGTCCATAGAGGCAGGGTCCTGTCAGTGTGCACCATCAGCTGTGCTAATACCAGTGCATCGGCCCTCCATCAGCACACACAGCTCTTCTCAGTGTTCACTTGTGAACTCTGGCTCCTCCTACGGTGTGGAGGATGCAGTGCATTCAGACCCCAACCCTGAACCCACATCACAGCCAAGCTGTCTGCTTCCACTGATTTTTCTCCATGGAGTAATATAAAAAATGGGAGAGAAAGGCATGGGTCTCGGTGTTTAAGCTAAGTGGGTTCCTGGAACTGAAGGAATGATGCCAGCCTCTTAACAGCTCTGTGAACAGAACCTGCTCTTCAGTGGACCTGTGTCAGAGGGACACAGCTTTCCTCAACCCACAGTGGGGCACTGGGTCCTCCTGGGCTGACCTCAAGGGTCAGCTGTGCAGCAGTGGGGCGGGGGAGAGGAGGAAGACAACCACCAACCACTCAGACATTCTCTGTCTCGACGAAGGACTCCCCTCAAATGAACTTCATGGGTCCCTCTGTGAGGAAAGAGAGAGAAACCAATCAGCAAAGATTGAGGCCCCAGCCCAAGGAGATAAGGGTCTGAACAAACAGAAAGACCAGACAGTGCTGAGGGGCAGCAGCAGACACAGACTGAAGTTGACAAGTGATGGAAAAAGTGTTGCCAGTATCAGAAGTGTGTTTCATTCATCTAGAGCACAGCACAGACTTTTTCAGTACAGGTCCAGAGTAATGACATTCTGTGTTTTATGTGCATATGGCCTCTGCAACTACTATTCTGCCACTGAAATACAAAAGCAATCATAAGCAATCTGAAAATAAATGTCTGTGTCTATGTGCCAATAAAACTTCATTATCAAAAGAGGCAGCCAGATGTAGCCCAGAGGCCCTTTGCTAATCCAAATCTAGTGGAAAACTTGGCTAAATTTGCCTTTCTTTTCCTCTCCCTTTCATTTGCAGTGGGAAATTTGGACAGGTCTTCCGACTTGTAGAAAAGAAAACTAGAAAAATCTGGGCAGGGAAGTTCTTTAAGGCATATTCAGCAAAAGAGAAAGAGAATATCAGAGAGGAGATCAGCATCATGAACTGCCTTCACCACCCGAAGTTGGTCCAGTGCGTGGATGCCTTTGAAGAAAAGGCCAACATCGTCATGGTCCTGGAGATGTGAGTGTCCCGTTACTAAGCAGCCAGGCTCAGTGGGTCTAGAAGCCCACTTGCCTCTCTCCTGCTGTCCCTTCCCAACCCTTCCATCCTGAGATGGAGAGCCTGCAGTTGCAGTGTGATCTGCATGACCCTCAGAAACCCCTGTGGCCTGGGGCTGACCACACAGTGCAGCCAGCATGTCTCTGCATGGCCTGGTCCTGACCCACTGACCACTGGGCTACCTGTGGTGCCTCACTCCCTTCTGTAACAAACTAGCAGAGTTTTGGGGGTCCTTTGCCCTCTTTTAACAATCACCCATGAAAGACCAAGGCCATTTGTGGTCTCCTTGGTTTCATTTAGGGACACTCTGAAATGGCTTTGGAGTAGAAGGGTAAGGACAAAGTAATTTTCCAGTAGCCTGAGAAAAAGAAGGGGCCCAGGGCTGAGAACTGGGAAATTGGGGGTGTGTCCTTTGGTGTCCACCTGAGCCCCTAACCACCCTTGTCTGTGCTCTTGACCTCTCATTCACCAAAAAAAGGTGCAATTTCTGTGCTTGGTTGTACAAAGACAGGGTCTGGATCAAATAACCTCTAGGCAAGGCTTTCCTAGGATGCATTGTTTCCAATACCCAATACCCCCCCTCACCCCTTGCACCTCTGAACAGCTGACACACATGCACACACACAGCACACACATACATGCACACATATAATTATATACATGTATACACATACATGCTGGCTCTAGTAAGACTGCATCCTCTTCAGTGTCTATATTTCTAAAGTTTCCTTTCTTTTTTAAATCTGAACTTTTTAAATTTGTGATAAAAATCGCATCAAAAAATATAAAAAAGTATACCATGGAAGGGGAGGGTTCCATTCCAACCTTGTCCTCCATCTAGTCTATTCTTATTCTCCTTCCCCCCACATGTAAGTAACTTTTTTGTTCATATGTTTTGTCTGTATATTTCCAAAGTTTCTTTATGGAATAAATACAGATATAGCCCACAGTAGCTATAACTCTTCACATTTATTCTAGAACAAGTTGCTTGGTCCAGGCCATGTGGGCATGTGAGGATATGTGAGAAATACTTTATCTTTAGATGTTAAACCTTGAGCAAGGTGATGATACATGATGTATGTTTGTCATTTTCCACCCTTTAACATGAAGATAACTTTTTTTTTCAATTGTATTATTTTTATTGTGGTAACATTGGTTTGCGACTCTGTATGGTTTTAGGAGATAGCTTCACACCTCTTCAGATGACTGTAAGCACGCCGCCCCACCACCACCTAGTCCCCCACCACAGTCCACTGGGCCTCCTCCCTACTTCAGAAGTAACTTGTATCATCATTCGATACTTGGCTTTTTTGTCACTAAACCGTTTATCTTGGAGACAGTCCCGTGTCAGTAGCAAGTGAGTGTCCTCCTCCTCTCATCTCACATCTGCCACATCTGCCAGGTCAGATGGTTTCCAGACCTCTGCTGTTACAAACAGTCAGTGTTTGTAACCTTGTACATACATCATCTTTTCACTCATGCTTGTATACATCTGTCATGTGAATTTCCAGAAGCCTGGGAGTGCTGGATGAAAGGGTAGGTGCATTTGAAATTTTTAGAGGTAGTGTGAAATTGCCTTGGGCACCCTTGAGTTGCTTGTCCTGAATCTAGGGCTCTCAGTTCTTTGGCGAGGACTCTATGAACATCCTGGCAAGCTTTCCCAAGAAAGGTGGGGCCAGAGAGGCATCCCCCCACCAGTTGGAGGTGTGAATGGGAAGTTAACCTTTTCCTCCATTCACCCGTTAATGTTCAGGGTGCTTCTTTTCACTGTATATTCTATGGGAATAGTAGAGCTGAGATTTGGGTTTGATGAATCTCCCTTGAATCCTCTTCCTACCCTTTATCTGGCATGCAACCTTGAATAAGGTACTCAACTGTGTCAATCCAGGATTTTTTAATCTGAAAAGAGGATATGAACCTTCTCATGAATGTTGTGGGGCTTAACTGTAGTGATGTGTGTCTGCTCAGTGCTCTGTAATCGGCGCTATTCTTAGTAATTGGATGCACTGAATTTTTCTTTACCCTGCTCCTTTTTCCACTTAGAATTATTTTGTGAGCATTTTAACACCCAACTAGGTGTCAGAGAACAAATCCTACTATTCAGGTTGGTGTTCTAAGTCTGGTTCTATTCCTGCTGAGCCCTGATGTTGTCACTGTGAAGCCCTTCCAGTGAGGTGAGGTATTTGGATTAGACTCCCCTGTTAGTGGAATGCTACATGAATCACAGAAAATCTTCATTCAAATCTGGGAATACATTTTCAGCTCCAAATTCAAACTTAGCTCCCCACTTTCAGAAAAGGTCTAGCCCATGCCTGTGGCTGTACTCACTGTGTCTTCACAATGGCCCTGTGGGCCACAACTTTTCACCAAGTTCCTTGGTCTAGGCAGTGTGGGCATGTGAGGACATATGAAGAAATGTCTTATCTTGAGATGTTAAACCTTGAGCAAGTTCGTGAGAAGGTACGGTGTGGGGGGGAGGGCGGGAGCTGGGGGGTGGAGGAGGCAGCCAGGCCTGGCTAAGGCCGGCAGCAGCACCAGTGGGCAGAATACCATACTTAGCTTGGAATTGGGAGTTGGCAAGCTGGATGGAAAATGTTGGGAGGAAATTTAAGTAGGCTTCAGCCGGTCTGGCTTTCATCCCTCCAAACATCCCTCCACCCCTCCCGCATTACCTCCCCCAAGGACAGGAGCAATTCTAAGAGGATTTGCCTGCACTCAGGGTAAGGACCATACAACTTGACAGGAGCCCAGGCAGAGAAGAGGAAGCAGATCCACTTGAGCCTTACTTCCCTCCCACCTAAAAGGAGTGTATCTCTGAGAGGGCAAGACTGGCTTTCAGCAGTACAGTTTGCTGTTTTCGGTGTTGGATGGAGAAACTGAGTTGTTGAGAAGAATCGTACCTGCTGATAGAGAAAAATGAAAATGATCTTCTGGTTCCCAATTTCCAGTTCAGTTGCCTCAAATACAGTGAGATTAGAATGAACAAATCAGCCTTTCTGACCTCTGACGATGGGACAAGTGTCCACCACCATGGCAGCATTGCTCTGAGAGCCGGGTCCAGGATCCTGGCCTGGAGTCTGGGCTTGTCTTCTTGGGAGTGTTTGGGACATTCCAGGTGCTCAGGCCTGAGCCTGAAGCACGTGTGCGGGT
Organism: Condylura cristata; assembly: GCF_000260355.1. Taxonomy (NCBI): domain Eukaryota; kingdom Metazoa; phylum Chordata; class Mammalia; order Eulipotyphla; family Talpidae; genus Condylura; species Condylura cristata. The sequence continues at coordinate 32,079,315 of NW_004567104.1, forward strand.
AACTCCAACCCGTCTCACCTTGTGCAGCCACAGTGGTCAAGTAACTTGCAACTGATCATGTGACAAGGAGTGCAGGTGTGAGTATGGGGCCCCGTGCAGTCTAATTTGTGTGGTAAATTGAATCCCTTGAGATAAGCTAGTCTTGGTGGTAGTGAGTCATTTATTCACTCACTGACTGTCCGTTTATCAAGCACACATTTCTACATAGCCTTGCCTCTTTTCATCAAATCAGTACTTTCCACGCATGGTCTTGAGCACTTTGAGAGAAACCTAATAGAACCATTAACCCTGTTAGTGTGACCCTTCCATCCTAGAAAAAATGAACCGCAGGAACAGTTTTCAAATTTTAGTAAATTTATTTGAATGGCTTTGAATCTATGTTGAATAAGTCACCTCTAGAAATGCGGACTTCATTACTTCCATGGCTTGTATTTCTACTGTTCATTGACTCAAGACATTCACAAGGGCAAATAATGGTTACTTACTCTTCCAGGATATTTTATGTTTAAAAGCAAACATCTTGGGGGACCTTGTCTGTTCAAGATATTGCCAGAAATAAATAAGGGTCTAGAGATAAGCCAGACCTCTCTCAGTCACATTCACAAACAATGTTAAGACAAGGCAAACTCTCTCCAAAAAAAATACAGAGACAAGACCATGGAAGCCCAGTGAGGGGAAGAGCATTTCATGTGGGGAAATCCAGGGTGCTTTCTCAAAGAACAAGAATTTCAACTGGCCTTCCAGGGGTGGCAATTGAATAAGTCAGAATCTCTCAAACTTGTCTGATCATAGTAAGAATGCCATGGGGGCCTGGGGGCTACTTATTAAAAATATGTTGCCTCGGATCTCTCCCATGATTTCCTAAATAAACACTTCAGCAGAGTAGCTCAGGAGTCTATATGTTCAACAAGAACCCCACGATTCTTTTTGTTTAAAAAAAGTCCATCATTTCTCTAAATAATCTAAATCAGTGTTACCACAATGAAATCTAGTACAATAAAACAAATAAGACGATAACACTGAGCACTTACTATGTGTCAGATTATCTTCTAAGCTCTTGTATTAACTCATAGAAGCCCTTTGAGGAGGTATTGGCTTTATGCACATGTTACAGATGAGGAAATTAAGTATGAAAATGTTAAGAGTTATCTGAGACCTGAGAACAGTGATTAGAGTTTGATTTGGAGCCTTGGTGGGGAGATACAGAAAGGAACTGGAGAAGGCTGGAGGACAGAGGTGCCACCTGCTGGCCATCTGGGCACCTCCTTGGGTTGTTTCTAAAGCATCTCTTCCATCGCCCCCCAGCGGTCCCCAACTTGCACACACTGACTTTGCTCAGCTCAACCTTTCCAGAAGTGAAAGCATTAACCAAATGTGGAGATAGAGACTGCGGTGTGTCAGTGACAAGACCCACTTAGCGCCGCCACCCATAGTCAGACACTATTAATATGTGCTGAGCAGCTACTGGGTAGCAGGTGTGGTTCTTTACAGAAGCTTCTTTATTCCTAGCTCTATGAGATAGAAAAGGATAGAAGGAAACTGGGACTCAAGAGAGGTTAACTTGGCTGGGTCACACAGCTTGTGAAGCTCAGCTCTTTTCCTTCATCATGACGACTCCCCTTAGAAGAGGACACGCCCAGTGTGAAGCCCACCCACCTTGCTCAGCTGGCGGACCCGCAGGCCATTGTAGAAAAGAGCTCATTCACATCTGGATGTTACATGGGTCACCAAAGAGATGCTTTCTTTAAACTTTCTGAGCAATGAGCAAGGAAGGTGGGTTTGAAAGCTAGGACAAGGGAGCAGAGAAGACCCATGTGACTCAGACAGCAAGGCTTTGTGTCTGCACTTACGGGCAATATGCCAGCTGGCTGAAGTCTCCGGGGCAGCCCTTAGCAGAAGATGCGTGCAGACGGCCCCAGAAACACCGTGGCCAGGATCCAGAGTCTGTTAGGAAAGATGTGCTACACTTCTAGCCTGGGCAAGGAAGCAAGGGAGACAAGTCCGTTATGGCTAGAAGGAGTAAACCGATACTATAGGTCTAGCCAGAGTAAATAAATCCATCACAAGCGCACTGTGATGGGTTACAGCCAACGAATTTTAGAAATTTTGCTGACATTCTTTGTTGAGGATTTTTACTGAGCCTGCCTCCGCTAAACAATTACCTAGGGTGCTATGAGTAATTTAAGCTTTGGTTACTTAAAAAACGTGCATATAGGGCCCTCCCTGGTGGCGCAGCAGGTTAAAGCACAGCACTAAGAAACTTAAGCCACTTCAGCATGAGTTCGATCCCCGCCTGCCCCGGAGGAGATCCACATGGCGAGGCAGACCTCTCCTGACCCACCCGCTGCTCCCCTCAGCAGTGTACTTCATAGATCTGCCTGTTCTGCTCCCATCTCTGTCTCTGGTGAATCCTCTCACCTTCCACATCTCTGGCCTGTACCCCAGCTCTACATGTATGAATTCAAAAAAAAAAACGTGCATATAGAGTGCAGGAAGAATCTCCCTCACACACTTACGGTCATTTGGGGAAAGGACACTACCCAGCAGTTAACCTTTTGCTAAGATCAAGTCTGGATCTCTCAATTCATGACAGCTTCTGCAACTGCCCCCCACAACTTGGTATCTGCAGGGCAGGGTTCCCCAAGCAGGAATTCAGGGAGCCCGGGGCCTCCTCTCTCAGAAGCCCGGGTCCAGTGTAATAAAGTAGTGGCCCGGGACTCAGGAAGCTACGAAAGTGCCCAGCACCTCCAGCGCTGGACTTCCCTGCCAGCCTCCCCACTCTCCCCAGCCTGCCCTTGAGCAGACTCCTTGCCAACCCGGGCTGTGGAATCCTGTGGCCTGACTGCCCCCTCTGTCCCTGCAGCGTGTCCGGGGGCGAGCTGTTCGAGCGCATCATCGACGAGGACTTTGAGCTGACGGAGCGTGAGTGCATCAAGTACATGAAGCAGATCTCGGAGGGCGTGGAGTACATCCACAAGCAGGGCATCGTGCACCTGGACCTCAAGCCTGAGAACATCATGTGCGTCAACAAGACAGGCACCAGGATCAAGCTCATCGACTTCGGTCTGGCCAGGAGGCTCGGTAAAGCTAACTACTTCTCCTGGTGGCAGCGTGTGGGGTCTGGGCTGTTTTTTAGCCCACATGCTGGATATTAGAGGGAATGAGTTGGAGTGAAAGTCAGAAAACATGGAGACGGCTCAGGCTTGAGTTCTGACCACATAGCAGGTCAGTGCGTGACGAGCTGTAAGCCCCAAGTTCCTTAACTGTGAAATGGGGTCACAGTCGTACTTAGACCCTGCAGCTATTACGGCAGTCAGTGAGTTAGGAGAAGTAAAGAAGTCAGGAGCGTGCACACAGTGAGCCTGGGATAGGCACTAGCTCCATCACATTATTGTTGTTATCATTATATTCTCTGATTCCTTTAGCAGCAGAATCGTTTTGGTGATGATGGCTCCCAATACATTGTAGTGTCCAGAGCATGTTCACGGCTTTCTCCTGTTTGATTCTCAGCCTTGTGGGGTCAGCAGGGAAGATCGAGCCCGATTTATAGGTTCAGGAAACCAAGGTTCTCGGTAGCTTTGCCCAGTTGGTACCACCATGAACCAGGGAGGTGCTGGGCCTGGAGTAGAGGCCCCAGGACTCTCTAAAGCATCTCTGTCCCTGTGGGAGGTCTGGATGGGGCAAGACAGCGAGGCCCTTGTTCCAGGCAAGAAGTCACTCTGGTTGGTGACTCTCTCACACCACCAATGTCCCATTGGCCTGAATACTCTTTGATGTCGCAGTAATTGAGGAAGCAGCTTCACCCTCTCTACCTCTGACCACCACACTGTCAAGGGGAGCCCTAGGGCCGGGATGAGCTGGCCTGAGGGGAACTGCTGCTCCATGTAAACCTCCCAGGCACCCAGCCTTAAAGAACAAGGTGAGCACTTGTGGTCCTGGTGGCTGTGAACTACCAGGTGTCAGAGCCCCATGCTGGGGGATGTGCCAGCTCTGCTGTCTCCTGCTGAAGAACCAGCATGGGGGCGGGGTCCAGAATGCACCTTTGGTCAAGAACCACCAATAATGTAAGTGAAAGGGAGCTAAGGGCCTCAGGGGCTGGCAGCATCAGAGTCCCAGGCACATAGCAAGCAGGCTCCCTGGTGAGGAGATATTGTGGGAACAGTGGTATCCACACAGGCCCACACCTGGGGAGGGTTCACATGTAGCAGGAAGGGTTCTGGTTGGATCGGAGCAGGCTCTGGGGGCTGTAATGCTTCGTTTTAGAATACTTGATGTGAGGTGTGCACTTCAAAAGGCTAGATGTGGCCCAAGGCCAAAAGTTTGCCTCCCCCACTGCCAAAGAGCCCTGAGAGCTGGTGCCTACATCAATGCCTCTTTTCATTCATCCTAGTAGGTGCCTGGCCCCTCATGGCTTCAAGCACCACCCTGGGGTTAAGATTTTTCCCCCACTCTCCTGGCAGTTTCCTGGGGGAGAGACATGTGGAATCTGGAAAGGGAAGAGGGAGTCAAACCATGTAGGTGTATCTCCTGGACTCCACTTAGTAACTGGGTGAGCAAATCACTTCCTTTCCCTGGGCCTCCTATTCCTCAGGGGTCGCACCTCATCTTCAGGTTATTGCAAGTGTTAAATAGGAAAGTCTTGATAAAGCCAGTAGTGGGGCTGTACAGGACAGAGTGAATATTAGGGGTCATCAAGCACAAGTCACACCCCACCCCAAGGGAAGGTGGGAGAGACTTACACAGGAAAAGACCACTCGGGCCATGGGCTTTAACGCCTGCCTCCCCACCTCAGTTTGCAGGTTTCACTGGCGTGTCCTGTACTTGCTTCACGGGGAGGCAGGTGTCTCTGCCTCTGGAGGACAGAATATCCAAGGCTCAGCCCTTATCTGTGTCCCTCCTGGTTGGGGGTTCTGGTGGCTGATCCCTCTCCCTTCTGGTTACAGAGAATGCGGGGTCTCTGAAGGTCCTCTTTGGCACCCCGGAGTTTGTGGCACCTGAAGTGATCAACTATGAGCCCATCAGCTATGCCACCGACATGTGGAGCATTGGGGTCATCTGTTACATCCTGTGAGTCTCAGGGTTCACGGGGAGGTGGGGGGTCCGGGAGTGGGTGGGGGGCGAAAGGCCTAAGGAGGGTCCCTTTCAAGCTATCCTCCTGTTGAAGGGGCCAGGATAAGTTGCGATGGGGAGCCCACTACAGAGTTAGGAGAAGAGTAGCTTCCCATCCCCACACCCCTGGCTTCTGCTCCCACCTCCCACTGATGTGCCAAGGCTCCCACTCTGGGCCCCTCACTGTCCAGCCTGGGGCCTTCGACCAGGAGCGGGGAAGCCATGCTGTCATTTGCCTTGACTTGTGTAGTGGGTCTCTGGAGAAGGAGGGGGTAAGCAGCTGCACGTCCCTATGGGTGTCATCACTGTCATTGAGGACAGCACCCCACCTTCATGGGAAGGGGACTCCAACTGCTAGCCTCGTCTCTGAGTCCAGTGTATGGCCAACGAGTAGGCACTTTTGATGACATTTCTTTGTGGGGACCAGACAATGGAGAGCAGCACAGTAGCTGGAAGTTACTGGGAAGTCAGGTGGAAAATAAGAAAGCCATTTCAGTTCACCACCCTAGTGGAGGCATGTGGAGGCCAGTCATCCAGACCAGCACACTGCAAACAGCCGTGGGTGGGAAGCAGCTGGCTGGGCCTCTCCTTAGGCTGCAGCTTCTGTCCAGAGGGTCTAGGGGCCTCACGGGACACATTTTTACAAGTGCCAGGTTGCCAAAGATGCTCTTTGGGTAGCAAGACCCTGGAACGGAACAGGGTGGGTTCTGGGGTAAGCCCCAGGCTGCAGACAGCTACCATCCTGAGAGACAGCCCCTGAACTTGGGCGACAGTTATGGCACCGTCTCCCTGAGGACAGGTAGACACGTGCATTCGCTCATTTTGGAAAAAAAAAAATGTGTTGTTAAGACCAAAGGAACATTGGAATATTTTCATAGAAAATCTGAGGATGACCTATAAGAGTATCTTCTTAGAGCCCAGGATTCTTCAAACCCCAGTATGAGAAGCAACCCTGGGTGATCCCGCTGCCCAGCCAGGTTTAGGGACTGTCACAGAAACGTCACAAGTTGGGTGATGTTTTGTGCAGTGCAGCTTTTCACATGCTCGGGAAGTTTGTTGTCACGGGCACCTGTTAGGACAACCTACCACAGTTGAACCTGTGTCATGGGTTCTGTACCCGAGAAAACCATCTACCCTGCCTGGGATCATCCCCGCCCCCCATCATAGCTGCTCCTGGAAGAAGAAATCCCGGAGGCCAAGAATGTGCTTTTTTCCCCCGGGGCCAAGAATGCATTTTCCAGCCTCTCTTCCCGACTCAGCCCCATTCAGGAAGAGGAGGAACCACGAGTAAAGAACACAGCTCCCAATTCTGGACTCCTGGTAGCAGGGTGGCAGCCCTGCCTGGTTCTGCCCCCAAGCCCCTGGCTGGTTGGTGCTCACACTCCCTACTGGGTGCTGAGAGACACCAGGTCCAGGAGAAGCAGAGTTTGGTCAGCTTCTCTGCTCAGACCCAGCCTGGCTCGGTCCCTGGGTTTTTCTGCACTCACCACTGTGGGCTGCTTTGCCCTCTGGGGGTTTCCAAATTGTTTCTCACCTTGGGGGTGGAGGTCTGGGAGTTCCCCTCCCAGCTAGCGCTCCATGGTGCCAAAGCAAAACTTACAGCCAGCCAGATTGCTTCCTTTCTGGCCCTGCATGGTCAATTCTGGAGCTGCTGTTGGAAGACCCAGAAGAGGTCCTCTGGCCACCGCCCTCAGGGAAGCTCTGTTTGGGGCTGAAGTTTGTCAGCCTGGGTCTGGTGAGAGAAAGAGCAGTCAGGGAGTTGGGGCAGATGATCACTCATTTATTATTCAACATACATCCCAGGAACGCCTCCTGGGTGGTGAGTGGCATCCCTGCAGGTGGCCCCCACCCTGGAGGTGGGCAGGGCCACTCCTGTCCCAGCACTGGGGACACTGGTGATGCAGCCCCCAGGGACTCTCAGGTTAGCTGTACTTGCTGGCATCTGGCAGGATAGAGGACAGAGTCTCCTAGGCTGCACTTCAAGATGGAGGATTCTAAGCTCTGCCTCCTTTTCTAAGACCTGCTTTCCCCTTGTACCTCCCTCTCCCCTATTTCCTGAGGACTTGGTACTCCCTGACCGTCCATGGGGACTCCAAACCCATCTTTGTGTCCTGCCCTCACTCTACTCCCTCTCTTTCTTCTCTCTCTTCCCTTCCCCTTCCACGGTCAACAACAATTAGTGTTAAGCCTTCTCCTCCCTCCACCTTTCTGACTGGGCCCACACCAGAGAGTTCCCATTTGGTTCAGGTGTTGAGCCCCTACCATGGTCCAGAGAAGTGGGGGTAGTCCCCATCCTGAGTCTGACTTCTGGGGACAGTAGAGAAGGACCTACTCAGACCTGGTGTGCATTCAGGGCTCTTCAGAGGGATCAGGAGCCCCACCCAGGCTCCCCTGCCTTCTCTACCCCTGAACCCAAGCACATCACCCGAGCCAGCTCTGTGACCGCAGGCTCTCACCCCTTACCAACCACCAGGTTTTGCTCTCCAGGGACCTAGGCTGTGGTTAGCACGATGACGCCCCTGGTCTCTGCTTCCCGGGTCACTGCACAAAGTGACACCCAGCTTTTCCTGTGAGCCCCACCCAGCCTTCTCACATTGTCCCACCCTAGTATCAAATGAATATCTGAGGCTAAAGGGATAAAATCCTAACCCCCACTCCTAAGCGTCCAGTGGTTCTGCTCAGAGATGTGTGGTTGGTTCCTTTAGCTCATTGTTCCTGCAGCTGGGTCTTCCCCTGCTTGTAAAACACTAGAGACATTGTTTCCTGATACTCAGCCCAGAGCAGGACATGCCTTTACATTCGATTCCCTGGGCAAAGTGTTGCAATTAAAGATTATGAATTAAGAAATTATAATAACTTGCAGTCATGACTTTTGTAACTCATCAGCACAAACACTAGTAGTATTTGACCAGGAAAAATGAATGAGAACACTCTACACACTGAATGTCAAATGAAGTATCTAGGAACTTACCCACACCAATACAATTTTGTGAAAACCAGATAAATCCATTGGCTATGTTGGAAAGGGTGGGGGGAAGCCTACCTCTACCCCTTAAATTCAGTAATCAGGGCCTGCAAAACAAACTGACAAGAGACAGATTAACAAAAGAAAAGAAAATACATTCAATCATATGCCTATGTATGGGAGTTCACAAAGAGAGGCAGTTAACATTCAGAGTTTATGTGCTACTTTAGCAAAGAGCTATGAATTGTAGCAAAGGGGGTTAGTGCTTTTTGGGAGTAAATTATGAGGAGGTGGTTGGGAAATACTTGATAAAGAAGGATGGTTTCATAGGCTTTGTTATGCAGATAAGAAACTTTCCTCTTCCTGGCTATGGAGAAGGGAACATTCTTTATTTTTGTTTGTTTGTTTGTTTTTTTAATTGGGGTAACATTGGTGCACAACCTTGTTTGTGATTCAGAAGCATAGGATCACAACTTCTCCAATACCTGTCCCCACACCACACCCCCAACCAAGGCAGCATAAACCTCTAGCTTAGTTCATGGCCCCCCTCTATTTCCCCTTTCTCCCCTCTTGGTCTGTAGCCCCAATTCCAAAGTCATGTTTCACTCAGTATTTGTATTGGAGAAGGGAACATTTTACAAATGGAAATTTATACCACCTTAACAAAGACAAATTTATGCCTGCTTTTAGACAGGAAGAGTTAGGACAGAGAGCTAATCACTAATAGCTCCAAACAGTCCTTATGCTAAAATGGCACAATTTGGAGGGGCATACTCTGATCCTGTTCAGTTCCAAACTAGAAAAAACTAGAAAGAAAGGTGACTAGTTTACTGCTCAGACTATTTCTGTTGATTGGATTGATTTTTTTAATAAAAGACAAATGATCCTTATATAAATTCTAGCAAAAAAAAAAAAAAAGCCTCCTCCCAAAGTGTTAAAGTGTTTTACAAAATCCCACCACCAAAGAACAAAAATCTGAACCCTCTCTTTATCATCCCGCTCTGCATAAGTTCCAAGTTTAATTTAGAGACACACTAGTTAACAGAGAATGTTGGGGGAGCTCCGTCAGGCAAGGAGCCAGCTGGGGCTCAGAGGTATTTCAGACGGATGGACTGCCAGGAAGGAGAGCCAGAGGCCAGAGGCGAGGAGACTCTCCCTGACTGTGAACATTGCAGAGATTAAGCCCTATCTTTGCACGATTACAGTTCCTAATTAGGAAAGGAGGTTTCAGAGGGGACCTTACAGCATGCCACAGCAGGGCCGTTTGCTTTTCCTGCAGTCTTTTGCAGTTCTGTGGACTGTCTTCCTCAGTTTCAAATGGAAAATGTGAAGACAAAAGAAAACAGGGAGCCGACAAGCAAAAGTCAGGCTGCTTTTTCATAGGCCACACAGGTCTAGAGAGACAAGGAAAGCTGCGAGACCCTATGTGTGGTATATAAAAGGGGAGCTGGAGACCTAGAAAGGGGAAAGATACAGCATGGAATTGTGCAGACTTCCTTCCCTTACCGTGGTGTAACTGAGAATGATTATCCTGCTTTCAGGTGCTTTAATGCCATCTACAAAAATCTATTATTCAAAAACAGAAATATGTTGATTAGGGAGAGAGAATTTGCCTTGCCAAAAATATACTTACTTCTCTCTCTTTTTTTTTTAAAGATTTATTTATTTGTGCGTACAGAACTGGGGTACAGGCCAGAGGTGCAGGGGCGGTGAGAGAATTCACCAGAGACAGAGTGGGGAGCAGAACAGGCAGACTGTCAAAGTACACTGCTGAGGGGAGCAGCCGGGTGGTCAGGAGAGGTCTGCTGTGTCATGTGGATCACCTCCTGGGCAGGCGGGGATCCAACTCATGTGGAAATGGCTTTAGCATCTTACTGCGGTGCTTTAACCCCCTGCACCACCAGGGAGGGCCCTATACTTACTTCTCTTTACAAAAGATTTTACCAGAGGATTCTTTCCACGGCAATTTTTTTTTTCAAAATTTGTTTTATAAAACTTAGTTTTCAGGTACTTCCTAAACTGAGGTGTCTTCAGTGCCAAAATCTGCAGAAGAGTTTGTGTTATTGCTCATGATGATGGAGTCACAAGAATATGGGGGATGGAACATTAGCGGAGCCTCAACTTGAGAGGTTGACAAAATGAGAGCCCCAGATCCAACTCTAGAGCTCAGGCAGGATCAGGGCAGGACTACCCTGCCCTGAACAAAATTTGGAGGCCCAGAACAAAAAAAAAAAGGTAGGGTAATTTATTCAAATATCATTATGAATTTCAAGACAATGGCAGCAGAGCAGTAAGCCAAGTGTAGGGTCCTACCAAGGGTAGAACTCAAGCTGTGGCCAGGCCTCTCATCCATGAGGTTGGCCCTAGGTCAGGGTGATGGGGTATGGATGGTTGGCGTGAGGATGAGATGTACAAAGGTCAGAGGTGAGGCCAGTGCAGTCAATCTGTTCTATTCTGCTTTGAGACACTTTACCACCCCAATTTTATTTGGCCTCAGATTGGCAAATGAATTATTCTTAAGGTCAGAGCTACGTGAGGCCATGGGGATGATTCAGAAGAACCATGTAGTATCTCTGGTCATGGGCCTACTCCCTCCTTACTGTGGGAAGGGCTTAATTCTAGGGATGAACACCACATATTTACAGAAATGTCATAAAACATAACAGTTAAGATGCAGGGCTCTTGAGCCCAACACCTGGATTTAAATCGCTGGCTGTGAATCCTTGGCAAGTTACTTAACCCCACTCTGTCTTCAGTTTCTGATCTGCTCAACAAGATAATGAGTTGCCTGCATCACAGGGTAGTGTTAACATAATGACTTCATCTATTTTAAGCTCTTTCCCCAGTATCCAACACATAATAATGTTTGCTAAATGTTTGTTGTCATAATGGTTGTGAGGATGGGGAAAGAGGAAGGTGAGAAAGAGAAGTCCAAGCAGAAAAGTCAGTGACTACTCCATGGTTAAGTAATAGGTTCTCCATTTTACAGACACAATAGATTAGGGAAGTTATCCAAGGTCACCTAGTGAGAGGACAGGCTGTGCACTCCTCCACTGTGGCACCTCTTGAGAAGGCTTTCTGGTTTGGCCTGAATGCCTCACATGCACTAAGTGTATATGGGTCATCACCTTTCTGATTCAAAGTCTTCACACACACCTTGCTGAGTTCCCACTGAAACTTTCTTGTTGGCACTAAAGGGTATGAACATGAAAAATAGAGCGTGTTGGGGCTGATGGGTGCAGTGAAGAATGCTGTACCCTACAGCTGTCCCTAAGACAGGAAAGGACTCCTCTACCTAGGGACCTTGGAGAGAGCTCTGGAGGGCAGAGGTCTAGCCTAGGCTTTGGAAAGAACAGACCACAGGGGAAGGGCTCCTGCTGTGTCCCATGTGGCAATCCTAACCTAGTAAATTCCTCTGCCTCAGCCACACCTCAGGTGGCACAGCAGGCAGGGACACCCCAAATGCACAATGAATGCCTGAGAGGAGGCCGGGCCACAAAACCTCTAAAGAACCACTCCCTCTCTTCCTTCTGAAGCAGGTGCTTGGGAGTTTGGAGGTGTGGGACTGTGCCAGCCCTCACCTTTGACTTACTTAGCACTCCCTTTAGGAGGAGATTACCTCACTCTGCCCTCCTGCCAACCTCCCTCATTCACCCTGTTCGCCTACTCTTATCTCCTCAGAGTCAGTGGACTTTCCCCTTTCATGGGTGACAACGATAATGAAACCTTAGCCAACGTTACCTCAGCGACCTGGGACTTCGACGACGAAGCATTTGATGAAATCTCTGATGATGCCAAGGATTTCATCAGCAGCTTGCTGAAGAAAGATATGAAGTAATGAAATTTCAGTCTTTTCCATTTCCCCACTCCCTGGACCAGTGTGTGGAAAGGTTTCTTCTGCCTGACACAGCTCCCTCACCTGAGGGGGAGGGGGGTGTTTTGAGTAGGGGAGGGGCCTTCCTGGGCCCCTGCTCTCTGGCTCCAGATGCTCTGCTCATCTCTAGAAGCACAGAAACCTCGCTTGAGAAGCAATGCCTGATGGAGTGTTATAGGGAAAGTGGCAGCCCTGAGTGACATTTTCTTTTCTGTGACAGTGTGGCCTGTGGAAGCCCAGCTCAAAGCTCAATTCCACTTTTGGAATTCAAGGAAAGTATATCATTCATGGATCCTGACCATATCCCCAGACTACTCTGGCTTGATGTTGTTGTTTTATATATCTAAATTAATTAAGAACTACCTGTCCGGATATGGCAGCCTTCTTCTATTACTGGCCAAAGTTAGTCTGTGGTCGCAGCAGACTGGACTCTTGCGTCTGTCTGCTCCATCTCTGTCCTCCCGACACTGCAGACCGTGAGGTTCCCCACCTCTGCCTTGGCGGCTGCCTGCAGCTTCCCAGTGGTCAGTGAGTGAATATTTAAAACAGCTATGGACAGACGAGGGCCTATATGTTCAGGAGTGTGGACAACCTGGTCAGGCACACATTAAGTATTTCAGTGACAGAAGGATGGAGCTTGGCATTATAGTGGAGACGGAGGGGATGAAGTGAGGTTGGAAACACCTTAAATGTGACTAGACAGAGTTTGCGAGTGAGGACTGTCCTGGTTAGGGGAACCAGCTAAATAAAAGCAGGAGGTGAAGGCCATGTATATAAGGGGAGCTGCCTTCCCCGGGGTAAGAGTAGTGGGAGTGTCAGGTGAGAGCATTCAGGTGACCAGAAAGGCAGGGCCGGCTCCACAGGCCTGAAGGGGTTGTATTTGGCAATAGGAAGCCAGAAGCTTTGCCCAAGGAGGGTGGTGTTGAAATTGGCTGTGAGCCAGGGGCATAAGGGGAGGGTCAGGACAGAGGCTGGGCAATGGCCAGGGAACTTCACAGTGGAGTGCCTGTCTACTTGAGTCCCAGGGCTCCCTGAGGCTGCAGGTCACCTGGCTCCCCTCTGGGAAATCCTATTTGGGACAGGAGAGCAAAGTGGTCAAAGAAGCAATTCTGAAGGTTTTCTCAGGTGGTTCTATTTTCTCTTACCTAACCACCACTCAGTCCTTTAAGCCATCACAGGGCCCACCACCTCCCAAGGCTGCATTCCACACCCCTTGCTGGTGAGGTCTTTTAAATCCGATGCCCAGTCTTTGTATCAATAGACATGACCCAAGGAGCATCTGAGGGGCCTAAATTCCCTAACAATTTGAGGAATCCTTATATCCAAGATGCCTCAGGAATAGGCAAACCTCTTTCTTAATAACTCTTTCCAAGAATGGCTTTTATCAATCACTCTTCACTAACCAAAGAGTTGGTAAATGAGGAGCTGGGTGTACCCTCTAATTTTCATCTAACCTTCAACTAGCTCAATAATGTACTGTGTCGGCCTAACTACTCCCCTAAAATGAGTGATTTCAAGTATATCAAGACACTAGATTTCCATAAACTCTTAAACTCGGCATATCTGCAGCCAGAGATCTCTATCTCCCAGCACTTTCTTAAGTGTTTTTCTATAATAAAAATACATGTAAGTATATATAAATTTGAAAATACAAAGACATTAAACTAATCCATAACCCCTTTAGCTAGAGAGCACCATAGTTTACTATACTCAACTACTCTCTAGTCAGTTTTCTATGTTTGTATTTGGCTCTTTGGATTTTACTGGTCCGGTGACAATTAAGGGCAGTGGCCCTGCAATATTTCTAGCTTCCCAGAGGTTTCAAAAAGATTAATGAGTTTCAGTGCCTTTCTAAGGTTGTCATAATTCATAAGGTTGCATGAGGGACATAATTCATAGGTTGTATGAGGAACATAATTCCTTAAGTTATAACAGGAAAAGCCTGCTACTCAACCACACCATAAGATGAGACTAAAGTGATGCTTGGACATTTGGCCCAAGGCTTCACTCCCCCCACACCAGAGAGGGAGACAGGAGAATTAGTTCTCTCCAGCCCCCCTGTGACCTTGGACTGTCCAGAGTTGTCTGCTCCCAGTACTTACCCTACCTAGCTCCCAAGGCACTCTAGTTTCTTTCTTAGTGGCCAGGCCTTCTTAACACTGTTTCACTGGGTGTAGTAAGATAACCCAGGCCAGGCGAGGGAAATGATCAAGAGCACAGTGAGACTGAACAGAGTGGATGGACTGGGGAGCTGGGTGAGACCAGGGACAGGTGACCAGCAGTCTCTCAGGCCCCTCCTGCTCAGAAATCCTCTGATCTCTGCCTCCATCAGAAACCGCCTGAACTGTACCCAGTGCCTTCAGCATCCGTGGCTAATGAAAGACACCAAAAACATGGAGGCCAAGAAGCTCTCCAAGGACCGGATGAAGAAGTACATGGCAAGAAGGAAATGGCAGGTAATGAGGGAGTCACTTTGGACTGGGCCCCTCACATTTGCTTTATTCACACCAACCTCATTACAACTTGCCCTCCACTCCAGGAAATTTTCAGTTTGTTTCTGAAGTAACCCTGGGCCAAGACTGATACATCACATCTGGTGGCCAGGGATTCTGGCAATCTTGGAAAATGCAATCTCTTTAAATGTAAGGCTTGATGGCCTTACATTTCTTTACCATGAAGAAGGAGGGTGCACGATCAAAAGAGAGAGACCCCATCGCCACCCTTGAGATAGATTTTATGTTACCAGCTACATGGCGTTGGGCAGGTAACTTGACCTGGATCTGCCTTTTGTTCTCACCTGTGAAGTGGGAATAATGGTATCAACATCATGACCTTGTTGTGGGAATCATGAAGTAATCTGCATCTAGCCTTCAGCACACTGCCTGCTCACATACTGAGTCTTCAAAAATGACACAAGTAGCTAGTCCATATGGGGGACTGGCGTAAACATTCAAAGCACTCTTTATGTGTTCCTCTTCAGTCGCAGGAGATGGATATTATTACCATCCCCACTTTTCAGACAAACTGAGGCAGAGAATGTTTAGGAGAGCCATCCAGGACTACTTGGGTAGTAAGTAGGAAGGCCAGGATTCAACCCTAGAGCCTGTATCCCAAACACACAGCTTTAATGAGACACAAAATTGCCTCTGATTGTTAGCAGGTGGATAAAGTACTCATCCCAAACCACAGAGAAGCTGTCATCTATTTTATTTGTATTACCACTGTTAGTATTATAAAATTCCTGAGCTACTGGAGGGTGTGTGGTTTCCATATGCCAGGAATGTATAATGCAAAAGGGAACTAAGCAGATAGACATAAAAGGACATACTGCACATCAAGAATTATAAACGATCAGTATATCTCTCCATACCCATATAAGTGAGTGTAGACAGAAAAGGCCTGTCACTCCAGAGCTGATGTGGTTGTGAGGAAATGGCCGGAGGCGGGAGCTGGATCTTGGCCACGGAACATGGGCTGGAACCCAGAGAAGAGCAATAGCACCCACAGAGGAGAAAGTACTGAACGGGGACCTGTGGCACTGAGCGGCCTCCTGACAGCAGCAGGATCTTTCGTGTGAGTGGCTGGGCACTCAGAGCTTGCCCTGATGGCAGAGAAAAGGGAAATTACCGATTTAGGGGCAACTGGACGCATAATTTGTGACATAGGCTCATCAATGCAGTTCCCTGGAAAAAATACAATTTCACACAAAGGTTGAGAGGAGAAAGTAATAAAAGGACTGCAGGTGTGTGGGTTACCATCCCATACATCCCTAAACTGGAAGTCCCCACAGTGTGAGTCAGCTTTTGGTGATCACTCCCTCCCCACCCCCACTCGGACACACACACACACACACACACACACACACGTTTAGGTGGATCTCCTGACCTCCCTCTAGAGCCAGGTGAGTCGAAACACTTCCCTGCTTACACTCTGAGACCAGGATCCAGTAATGTCAGCTTTCTTTATCATCCTCTGGCCAATAGATCTCAACAAAACAGCAATACGCTTGGATCAGATGGCGTGCTGGGGTGGGAGTGGGCTGTCCTCGGAGCTGCAGCCCACTGGATTCGCTTGGATGAGACTGGGGAAAGGAGCAGCCTTATCTTATCAGGGTTTCTGGGGAGAGTGACACATCTACTGGTGAACAAGAGCCAGGATAGTGTCTAGACCCCAGGGATAGGCAGAAAAGAGAGACAGAAATGGGAGAAGTAAATGGGATTTTTCAGCCACTTGGGTCCGGAACCGCAATACATGCTGATATTTAAATCACTGATTTTTTTTTTCATGTTGTACACAGTGTTATCTGTGATATCATAGGATTTCCTGTAAGTGAGAGAGGGAAGGGAAAGGCAGAATTTCCACTGAAATACTTTAATACTTTGGCAGCTTTTGGAAGTGGTTTTTCCACAAAACAGTCCACAAAATCCCATTCAACACATAATAGCTCTAAAGCATAATTCCACTGGGAATAATTTCACTGCATCTGACCGTCTTCTGCCATGTTGCTTCCGTAGGAATGTGTTTGCACATCTTTCAGTTCCAGGTGCCAAGATCTCCAGCTCCCCTGGAACAGGGAGTTCCCTCTTGAGGTTCTGTGTGGTTGGGCAAGGTGGAGTGGAATGGAACAGAGTGGGGTGGACTGTGGTGGAGGGAAGGGGCAGGCAGGAGCCCTGAACTCTCTACAGCTGCGTTAGAAGAGGTTCTTGTTAGCCCTGCTGTAATTTTCATAAAAGACTCAGGGGAAGGAAGTAACATGGGAACAAATCCTATAAATAAGATAATGACTGATCATACTATTAATCTTAGGATGAGAATTTTATATATATGTATATATGTATACATTTCATTTGTATCAAAATGATTTTCAAAGGATGCGCGGGTGAGTATCAGCGGCAGAGGTAGACGTGATGAGCAGGGTCATAGACCCTCTGCATGTATAACTGGGAGCAGAGGGCTAGGACTGGAGACCTGGGAGCAGCCAACTTTACTTCCCAGACACCAGCAACTGGACCTGAGGACTACAGGGAAGAATGCTTATGACACAATGTAGCACAGAGTACGCTTGGCCACCACAGTTGGATAACATGCCCTTGCTGATGGCCACTCATGCAGGCCCATGACAGCCGGCTGACTCTAGAGAATCAACTGGCCTCCTTTGCCAGGTCCTCTCAGCTTTAGCATTGAGAGACCCTCATGCTGGGAAATCTCAGTCCTGGGCAAGCCGGGCTGGCTGGCTGTCATCACCGCCTGTCCCAGAAGAAGGAGCCTGTCCTGAATCAGGGTACCAGCCCTGCCCTCCTGGAACATGGGGGCCCACCATGGCGATGTTCTCAAACAAGAAAAGCTTCCTGAAAACAAGGGTGCAACTTAAAAAGTTTGAAACTTTGCTGTCCTGATGTTCCAAAATTTCTAAAGGTCTTGCCTTATAAAGCAGCCACCAATTCTCACCTCAAAAACATGAAGCCAGAAGTCTAGGACATACAGGTATATTCCTCTCCCAGTTCTGACGAATATCTTCCCTTTCAACTTTTTATTCAAACATCAGATTGCAAACATTGAATTCTTAACCACTTCTTACATTTCTCCTCTTTTAGAAATGACATGTTGTATCACCCCCTCTGATGGAAAAGATTCCCTAGATGTGACTTACTCATTAGTCCATGTGGATTTGCTTCCTCCAAAAATATCGTGACTCTTCTATTTGCCTCATTCTGGTGGCTTCATATTAGTTATTTTGTTAGTAGAAGAAGGAACACATACTAGTGAAGACAGTCCTGGTCAGTCCCCACTATATGTTTAGAGTGAGGGAACTTGTGAGCCCCGGAAGGTATTTCAAAGTCCACATTCACAGTCATGAGTCATCATCTTTCTATAGAAAACCAGAACTGCAGGAAGATCGGATGTTTCTGATCCAAGGACATGAGACCCAGAGAGGGGCACAGACTTGCTCAAGATCAGTGGTTCAAGAGCTCACCTGTCCATCATGGAGGACGAATCCTCAGTTTATAGATCACTAGGTCAGGGCAAACCAATAGGTGTTGGACGCAGGGAAGGGAGAGCTGAGAGTCCAGCTGATTAGGAAATAGTCTGCTCTGCGCGCACGCCGTGGGGGGCCGTTGATGCTGGCAACACGTCTTACCCTTTCCAAAGGTCAGGCTAAGCTCCCCTGGGAAGAGCTGAATCTCTCTACACTGCAGCTAGTGCAACAGGTAGATCGGTGATGTCAGCAGGGGCAGCTTCTCCCGCAGGAACCCGCAAGACCGCCGGTGGTCTCAGGCTGCCGGGTGCTCAGCCGCACCACACACCTATGCGCGCAGTTCACTTGTCAGTTGGCATCTCTCACCTTCTGTCACTCCTCACCACCTCCACCTGGGCTCCTGGGGCTCTATTCAGAGTGGCCCAGCTTCACTGTGGTAACAGGGCCACACTGCACAGTGATGTGTGCAAGAGGGCAATGGCCAGATGGCAAGCAAGATGAGGCAGCTGTCCACATGGACTAATGAAAGTGCGTGAAAATAGCCTGCTATAGGCGACTTGTGACAGGACAGAAAAGGGGCTGTCTCCACTTAGACCTGTCTCTACCTTCTTCTCTCCTCTTAGTCTCCCTTTTCTGTTCCCTCTTTCCCTCTCTTACTCTATCTCTCTCTGCCTTATTCTCTATGGTTCTTTAGTGCCCTGATTCTTTTTACTTTCAAAATAATCCACCTTTTTACTGGCACATTCTGGATTCCCAGATAGTTCAAAATCTGGAAATACTTGAGTGTGGGAAGTGAATTTAGGAGGAAAATGGCATTGCCGGAAATGGGAGATCCAATGGGCAAGTGCTAGACATTTGCCCATGAATAGGCTGTTTCCTTCACTCTCTCCCGAGAAACAAGCAGTCTGTGGTGACATCTGGTCTCTGGATGCCTGAAAAAAATGTTTTGGGTGCAGAGGTGGAGAGAGTTATGTCTTAATTTCTTATCTTAGTCATTCCATTGATTTTAGAAAAAGAATAAGAAACTTTCTGAAAGGTCAGGGGCATAGACACAATGAAACATTACTGGGAATTTCTTGGCTTCAGTCTTGTGCTTGGTAGGATTTTTTACAATGCAAAGAAAATTTCTATCTTAAATTCTGACATCCTTTTCAGACCTTTTCAAAAATAATACCCTATCCCAAAGTGCCTCCTCTCAGAACAGCAAAGTACTGTTGCTTTTCATTTCCCCGGGCTTCCTTTTTATGCCTGAGTGTGTTGCATGAAAGAACATCCCTCCCGAACCTCGCTGACATTCATAGACTTGTGCTGGGCCCTGCAAGTTTCTTGAAATCCCTTAAATTTCAGAGTCATAAACAGTGTTAAAAGAAACCCCAGAGGTAATCTTGTCCAACCCTCTCCTTCTACAGAAAAGGAAACTGAAGCTAAGAGGTTAAATGACTTGCCCAAGGGCAATACTTCTTCTTTTTTTCTTTTTTCTTTTTTTTGCATTAGGGCCTGTGGGATCTCTAGTAACTATCTTCCTGACCAATTAAAATCCTATCACTAGCATTGTTTTAGGAGAAACAGCCCTAGTGGGCCCTGTCAGCAATAAGTCTTTGGAGCTGTCTCAGCCTGCAGTTGCTTTATATAAACTATCCCTTTTATGGGAGTTGAAGCACAGTATGAAAAGGGTTTTTGTCTCATGTTGACCTTGTTTAGTCACATTAACGCACACATCAGTTCCAGGCCCCATTCCATTCTCTGAACATCTTCTGACACGCTGATAGTGCAGAGCAGAGCAAGGTTGGGCTCACTCGCCAGGCAGGACCTCCGCATTCGGAGGCCCCTTACGAGGGACAGCAACTGCCCCTGGCCTGAGCCCTTCACCCCGAGCTCCTCTGCCCCCTGGAACCAGGGACAACGCCTGAGTCCACCCCCGGTGTCTGTTTTCCAGAAAACAGGCAATGCTGTGAGAGCCATTGGAAGACTGTCCTCTATGGCAATGATCTCAGGGCTCAGTGGCAGGAAATCCTCTACAGGGTCACCCACCAGCCCACTCAGCGCAGAAAAGCTAGAATCGGAAGGTAAGTAGCTCCAGGAAGATTTTCTTCAACCAGTTGGTAAGAACGAATGGGTGGGGGCTTGGGAGGCATTTTGAGGTTTGGAGGTTTTAGACTATTTTTTTTATAATACAACCTACACGGATAGAATTCAGAACAGCTTTAAGTTGCCCTGATAATTAATACATTTAGTAGCTTTTAAAAAAGTGTTTCTCCTGAGGTTTAACCGCTTTCTGAGAAAACGTTAGATGTTTTCCACTTACCTCTTCCTTGTATTTTTCTTAAGACTTAGTAAAGACGACTCAAAGTCTCCTTCTCATGACAAATTGATACTTGTGTATTGTGGGAAACAAAGTAAAAAAGTCACATGTAATAGTATATATTTTTAAAGATCTCTTAAAATAAATGTTTAAATATCCATAAAAGTAAAAGATCTTTCTTAACTGTATCTTCATATTTTTCCTAATTTTTTAAACAAAAATTAATTCAACTAGTCCATAGTGGGGGCCGCTTTTCACAATGCTGAGCCATGTCATTTGAACTGGTTAGACTGATGGGCAAGGCCCCCTCCTGGAGATCAATAAGGTTAGTTCCCCTCTGTCATGCAGATGCTGCCCTATCTGTCTCCTCAGTCAAGGTCTCAGCCTCTTCCTGCTTCAGATACATGCAGGGTCTGGCCCTTATCTTGAGGTGCCTCATTTGACCAGAAATGCCTCCACTTTATGCTGCTGGGGCTTTTGGTGTCCAAAGGTGAGGAATTAGGTCTAGATCCCATTTTTCACAAAGGGAGGGTAGTTGGCAAGACCCCTTCTTTGACTGTTCTTATGAGACTGTAGACAGAATCATCAGCAGAACATAGACTTGCCCTCTTAAGCTATTCCTGCCACTCCCCACATAACACAGAAATAGCCTGGAGGGTCGGGAGAGGCGACAAGATCCCCCTTGTTTTCCCTAGGCCAATCCCAGATCCTGCTCCGCAACCATATAACATGAAGGCAGCATAGTGTAGTGAGCAGAACTAGCAAGTTCCAGATGCCTCTGTGACCTGGCTCCTCCTGTCTAAGGGGCAGGTGAAGGGCCTGCCACAGAGGGTGGACCAAGGGGTACAGAGAGCTCAGGAAGGCTAGTGTGGTTCCGTCCTTCATAGGTACCCTTGCATGTATCCTGAGACAGATGAAATGCAGCCAAAAATCCTTTTTAAAAATTATTTCTTTTCAATGTGTCAGCATAAGGGAAGGGGAGAAGCCAAACATTTCCCCACTTTGGGCACAGTGCTCTCCTCTGCCAAAGCCATTTGGCCAGTGGCCAACCTGTCCCCAGGAGAAAGATGTGTGTATGATTCAGTCCTCTAAGCTGCATCTTTTGCTAAATTATAATGACACTTAGAAAAATAAAGTCAGCTTTTTCTAAATTAGGAAAGAGGAGAGAACATGAAATGAAGAAATGACCACATCTCTCCTCTGTCTTCTAGAAGATGTCTCTCAGGCTTTTCTTGAGGCCGTTGCAGAGGAAAAACCCCATGTAAAACCCTTTTTCTCTAAGACCATTCGCGATTTAGAAGTGGTCGAGGGAAGTGCTGCTAGATTTGACTGCAAGATTGAAGGTAAGTTGTAGCTGTTCTTCCTTTACTGCAAAAGGGTATAGTTGCCTGGGGGGGGCCCTACTCTGCTCCTGGAGTGAGGTGCTGTCTTAGACTGTCTGGGAACCATTAGAGTCAGCTAGTCTATGACGGGTGAGTCAGCAGGGAAGGCCCTACAGCCTTCTACACCACTCTACCCCTTACGGTGAGTGCCTTCGGGGACTCACTGCATATGAGAGTTTTGCTCCTTCATCACCGGTGATTACGTGAGAACTTACTTAGCTATGGAGCGTGCTTAATAAGATGAGTGTTGCAAACTTCTAGAAAACATGTGATTTAACCACAAGAGGCTCTCAAGGGAACACTGGCACAAAGGGTGGAGTCATGGCTCACTGCACATCAGCTCAGTTGGGTGGAGATCAACTGGTGTGGGAGTGTCAGGATTGGGGTTCTGCTAAAAACCTCAGCCGTGAGATGGTACTGAATACCCTAGGTGGCTCTAGGGATTCTGGGGCATGACACATGCAAACAGGGGGAACGTTTTATGTCTTTTAAAGATGTCAGGTGGTCAAGGGAAAGATGGTGGGCAAAGGGAGAACAGGTTTTGGATCAAACTAAAACAAAGATGCAGTGTGACTTTAATCTGAGAGAAGCCGTGGTCAAAGTACTTGAGACAAATCACACAGCTGGTGCATCTCCCCAGAGCCTGCTTCTCTACCTGCCAGGAATAGTGTGGCCCTGGAGGCGTGAGTTGCTGAGTTCCAGAGACCTTAAGGATCTTAGCATAGTGCCTGAGAAATCAGCAGTGTTGCCCACACAAAGAGTACATTTCGGCACATTGCCACATTCTAGAAAGATAACAGCAAGATAAGACAGGGCCTAGTGCTATTGCCTTTGAGCTTGTCACAGGCCTGTGCCAATCAGCACAGATGCTTATCTTCCATTTTTGTCTGACCAAATAAAATACAGAAGTTCATTAAGAAACTTTTCCAAGGTTGCATAGCACAGGACCACAATCCAGAAAATCTTGCCTCCTATTTTGTAAGATTCCCCAGCAATACAGTAGATATTTACCTTTTGGGTCAAGTAACTGAAAATTAGCAATGAAAAACAGTTTTCCCCCGTGCCATATTAGCAAAATGCCTTGCATTTTATACTTTCCCTTTTTTCACTCAATAATAAAACAAAGTGGAGGTGCTGCCTTGTGGGAGTGCCACCTTGGGGGTCTGCTGGGCCTCTGCTTGTTAATTCTTCATCATCAGTGTCTTCGAGCCCCTGAAGTTCTTTCCTTTGTTTAATTTTTAGAAATTATTGTAACACAGTGATCCTCATCTTTGATTCACTTTCCTCTTTGGGATTGTTTCTTTGGTATTTGCAGAAATTTAGGGAATGGAAGAGAAATGAAAGCTCAGGGTGCTACTCTAGTAAAAATAAAATTCAACTTGAAGTGAAAATTAGAATTCTTATTTTCCTTTTAAGGTTTTATTCTGGTTGAGGTTACAGGTTGTTTTATTGTTGTTGCTGTTCTGTAAAAATGCTACAAAATTTAAGAACAAGTCTGTTGGAATTCTTTTATACATATTTTGAAGGTATGTATCATAGGTGTTTATAAATAGATCTTGTATGCTCTTAGTATGAACTCTGCAGAGACATAACTAATGCATAAAATGAGGCTACTCAGTGTGGTCAACTTCCACTTACCTACAGACTTTGAATCAAACTTTCTTTTTTTTTTTTAATTTAGAAATATCAGTTCCTCTAAGCTATGTTTTACATACCTGCTTTCAACTTTATTGAGTTTTAATTTACACACCATAAATGTACCTATTTTAGGTGTATAATTCAATAATTTTAGTAAATTTACAAAGCTGTGTATTCATTACCACAATCCAAGTTTTGAACATTTTCATTGCCCTTCAGAAATCACTGTGTCCATTTATGCTCTCACTTTTTATTTAAGTTATGTTCAACTTTTATACAAGATAAAATAAATTTCTATTCATCCAGGAAACTCTAATATTTTACCCTAGGTGTGGAGTGGGAGAGTGGGAGTCAGGGTGGTGGTCCGGCAGTGTGTGGTATTTTTTTTTTCAAAGATTTATTTATTTTATGCATACAGAAGTGGGGTATAGGCCAGAGGTGTGGAGGCAGGGGGCGGGGAGAGGATTCACCAGAGACAGAGTGGGAAGCAGAACAGGTAGAGCCACTGAATACACTGCTGAGGGGAGCAGTAGGCTGGTCAGGAAAGGTCTACCACACCATGCAGGTCACCTCTCTAGCCAGGAATTGAACTCATGTCACAGTGGCTTCGGAAAGCTTCATACTGCTGTGCTTTCACTTGTTGCACCACCAAGGAGGGCCTGGTGCTTGGTATTTGTAAAAAAGTGGGAGGTGGTATACTGGGAAGTAAGATGACTGTAAAATACCTTATTTGGGGTTTCAGATAGTATTTACAGCAGATACCCATATTCAAATGTAAATATCAAAACAGACACAAAAGCTATAATTTGTTTATCCTTCTCCCTTAATCAATGGGGGTAGCTTAGGAGTGGATTGCATGAGACATTAAGAAATTCTGAATAATGGTATCTGCAACTTGTGTTCCCTCTCTGTGATGTAGGTTACCCAGACCCTGAGGTGGTCTGGTTCAAAGATGACCAGTCCATCAGGGAGTCCCGCCACTTCCAGATAGACTACGATGAGGAGGGGAACTGCTCATTAATCATTAGCGACGTGTGTGGGGATGATGACGCCAAATACACCTGCAAGGCTGTCAACAGTCTTGGAGAAGCCACCTGCACTGCAGAGCTCATTGTGGAAACCATGGAGGAAGGAGAAGGAGAAGGGGAAGAAGAGGAGGAAGAGTGAAACAAACCAGAGAGAAGCAGTTTCCAAGTCCAACTAGAAAGACTCTCTGAGGTTCGGTTCCAAACAAACAAACAAATCCAGATATTAAAAGCACCTAGTGTGGTAGATTACCTAGTTAGGCCATCTGGGGGTTGACTCTTCAGCACCAGCAGCTGATACTAGCAACGTTTCTGATGGGCATTCATTCAAATTAGTGGGCACCTTAAGGAACCATTGCAGCTCGTTTTATTTTGGAAAATCACCAGTAACTTGCCTGACTGCTTGATTTTAGAGAGAAAGTAACCAAAAGAAATGTTAATCCAGAATGTCATAAATTCCCCAATTGAAAGTGCTCACACAAAAAATAAGGTCCTGAAGCCACCCGCTCAGCGCAGAGGGTCCCTGGGTCTCTCCCCCAGCTCCTGGCTCCTGGGTCTGCTCCAGGACCGCAGCACTTCATTAAAAAGCAGATGAGCCATTTTAGCTTCTAAGGCACATTTTATCCCAAAGTATACTGCAGATACTCAAACATGTCATTTCTCTCCCCTGTTCTACTGTCAGTTTTTCTGGATCTGACCCTGCACGGGTTTAGGCATGAAGGACATTGCACATCTTAGGTTCTAAAGACGGTTCCCTGCTTATGGCTCTGGCTTCCTTGAGAAAATAGAATCTCCTTTCTCCCTAAATCAGTGGGAAAGCTAAACTTATCCCCTCTTTGCAGATTTCTAACAGCTTCAGACATTTTTATAAGAACCGTGAAAAAAATCTTCGCTAATGTCCTTTTCCTCTGCAACCAGGATTCCTACCTACATGCACTGTTGCAGAACAGCAGCTGAGGAGGTAGGGGGCGGGGAGCGGATTTCTTGTGTCTGAATGTTTGAAAAATCAGTTAATGGAAAAGTGAGCTTTAATTATTTATTGGCCACTATGAAACAGATTTCAACGGATGAAGAGTTGTAGAACTGCATACACTTTGGTGTCTCCTTCCAGATAGTCTGAGTTGACCACACCACCATTCTGAACACTCTCCAGAGAACTCTGCTATTTCTGGGTCCTACCATTTTCTTCCATCCAATGTGCATCCATCATGCCTTACCCCCAACTTTGAAATATATTCTTAGACCTGATAAATGCACTCAGACTTGCATCATTAGGAATTTTTAATTTACTTTCACTACATTGGCACTTAAATTTGTCTTTAATCAACTTTTTGAAGGTCATAAACAAAGACCATAAACTGATATGCCTAGTTCATTTCCTTTGTGTGTGTGTGTGTGTATGTGTGTGTGTGTAGCATTCCAAATACTTTTTCCTTTTCCACTGTTTGTAAATGCAACCATTTAATAGTCAAGGGGCATTCTAATAGTCCCGTAAGAAACAATTTAAATGACTTCAGTGCAATCATACACAGTATCAACATTAGAATTTTGATATTACCTAGTCTTGTGTTAGCTTCCATTCTACTTTTATCTGCTTTTTACTGCTAGTTTCAAATTGCCAGTATTTTTTGTTTTTGCTTTCTGAGCAGTTACATTTTTTTTTCATAATAGCCACAGTATTGCCACTGTTTATTATAATAAAGGGTTTTTAATTTGATTTAGAGCATCCAAAGCTTTTCTTCACCACTTTTGTGTTTAACTATAATCTTTGTGTGCCTGTATGTTGTGTGTGCATGTGTGGTGTGTGTTTGTTTACAGACTTTTAATGCCTTCTTGAAATTGTGTTAATGTTCTCCCAGTTTGTTATGCCATCAGAATGGTAAATGAGAACAGTGCAACTGTAGTTAGCTCACAATTTTTAAATAAAGGTTACCACAGTGCATGCTGTTCGTGCCATCTTTGCTGCCTTCTCTTCTTTTCCATCAAGAGTACCCAGATAGATCTGGAAAATCAAACGGTGTGTTGCAAAAATAACTAATATGGTCAGAATGACTTAAGTAGTTCTTGTTTATACAAATGTGGCTAATTTATACATTGAGTTCAAACTTTCTCTCAAGCATCAGTTTGATTCAGTCATACTCTAAACAGTGTTACTAACTATCCTTATAATGGTAGAATCCAGAGGATCGCTTAAGCATGATTAATATTTACCAGGGCTGTTTAGCATTTGTTATGTTGGTGCTGGTGGTTACTGGCAGCCAATGCTGCTTTTCCATGTTCTGATATTGAAGTATTTGTTTTGTTTTGTTTTAAAGATTTATTTATTTATTCATGTAGAACTGGGGTACAGGCCAGAGATGCAGAGGGTGAGTGGCTTCACCAGAGACAGAGTGGGGAGCACAACAGGCAGATCTACGAAGTACACTGCTGAGGGGAGCAGCGGGCGGGTCAGGAGAGGTCTGCCACGCCATGTGGATCACCTCCGGGGCAGGCAGGGACCGAACTCATGTGGAAGTGGCCTAAGCTTCTTAGTGCTGTGCTTTAACCCACTGGGCCACCAGGGAGGGCCTGAAGTATTTGTTATCAGGAAACTATCACTGCTGCCTTATGGGAAATCTGTTCTCAGATATCAGATGGTGAGGAACCCTGTATCTTGAGATGTTTGAACAACACTGTAGATATTCTAAAAAGAATTCAAGACATGTTCTTAAGTGGAGTACATGACTCTGAGTCCACAGTATAGTTTAGAAAGAAATAATTCATTGTCTAGTTAATATATTTTTACTTTTTTTCATTTTTTAAGGCAACCACAATCCATAAATGTTCCTAACAAGGAAATTATTTTTCAAGAATAGAACCTTTAATACCTGCCCAATGAAAAATGTACCATGTATATTCTGTATGAGGAACAACATAGTTTTTCTTCCATTCCATTTACATTCCAAACATTTTTTTAAAAAACTATTCATCAAGTATTCTTACACACAGAGCTTCATGTTGCAAATTTCCATGTAACTAAATGATGTGCTGACTATAGTCAGCTCTAATTTTATGTAGTTTTTTCCTCCATTTTTCCAACTTAACAAATCAGTATTAAAAAGTATCAAATGGAGGATAATTAAATTCTAAAGAAACTCAATTCCCCACTTTTCAAGGAAGCACAGTTAATACTTATTTACTCTTTGGAAACTCCTCTTCTGTCTTCTGAAGGTGAGGTTAGTGTCTATGACATTGCTGAGCTAGCCCATAGCACTCAGTTAAGACGCGTTCTGGGATCTTGGCGTAGGTAAGGCCATCTGACAAGTCAGGTCCGTGGACTGGGAGAAGCTGTGTGTTCTCTGGGGCCACAGCATTTGCATGGTGGTGCAGGCTCTCCACAATGACTGGCAATATCTGAGACCGTGATTACTCTAGCCAGCCAACCCAAAGCAGGGACATAATGCAAGCACAGTACAAACCTTTGTTCTTATGAGTCACCAAGATTTTAATGACAGGTGATCTTCTTTAAAGTTAAATTGGTTGCCTAAGTAGCCATATTATTTAAATTTTCAAAAATACACTCTCTTAATGAATGTCATATTCATGTACTTGAAGTATCTTAACTAATTTCCATTTAGCCCACATTGCCCAATTTAAACAGTTTCATTCTCTCTATAAAGTAAATTAACTGATACCCACATACTGTCCCCATTAAGTGAGTTGTGTATTGACCAAGAGTCACTCAGGCTTTTTCTTATTTATGCCAGTTGTAATTGTAATCACATAATTTAATTATTACAAAAATGAGGGGCCCTCCCTGATGGCACAAGGAGTTGAGTCTCAGCACCGTGAAGCTATCTGCAGCCACTGCAGCACAAGTTCTATCCCCAGCCAGGGAGGTGACCTACAATGGCAAGGCAGACCTCTCCTGAACCGCCCATGAGTCCTCTCAGCAGTGTGTTTCAGTAGATCTGCCTGTTTTGCTCCCCACTCTGTCTCTGATGAATCCTCTCAACCCCTCCCCTGTACCTCTGGTCTACACCCCAGCTCTTGTATGTATAAATACATAAATCTTAAAAAAAAAAAAAAAGTGCTAGCGAAGAATCATTGTTTCTATGGGAACTTAATTGAGACGGGGTCACACATAGTGGATTGAAAGCTTTAATTATCTCCTGTCTCCCAAAATTTCATTAAAATGAAAGAAAAGAGATCAACCTGAAAGGCAAAGAATGAGGGGAATGACGGGATAGACCTAAATTGTTGACAAAATTTGCTGCTAGACTAAAAGATAATTAATTTTGCCTCAAAAAGCAACTGCGTCACCACTGAACTAGGCAAAAGAGAAGAATGAGATGGCCCCTTGCCACCTTCTCCTCCTCTAGCTCACATGGCCCACTGATGGTCTTTCCCCAACCTCAGCAGAAAAGGGGGTTATTTTACATGAGCTTAGAAAGGCCTAGGACCCGTGGACAGCAGGCACACTAAGGGCGGAACCGGTATCAGAAGGAAGGTCACCCTCCACCGGGAAACCCCAACTCTGACTGCCAGGTGGGACCAACTACAGAATCTCAGAGAAAAATGTAGGACTTCTAGGTTTAAAAGTATTCAGAACTTTTGTAATAAAAAAAAAATAAAATAAAATAAAAAGTATTCAGAATTTCAAGCAGCAGCAGAGTATTAAAATCAACATAGGGACCTCTGAGTGGTGAGTCGCTGCGAAGGTGGGGTTGGGGGATGGGGATGGGGGGCAAGAAGGGGGCGAGTTGGGGGAGCCGCCGGGGAAGGGGGAAGCCTTGGGGGAAAGGGGGCGGTGGACCCACCACTGGAGGCCGCCCAGAGGCCAGTGACCTCTGCAGGGCAGGAGATGAAGGATTGTTCTTGGTAAAACTGAGCAACTCAAGAAAGGATTGTCATGTGGGGTTGTGCCAGAATTTCTCAATGGTACAGCCTGATTCTTTTCAGCTTGTCAATGTGGCTATTTTATGCATTAGAGGGGAATTTTTGTGGGCGCGCGTGCACCCACACACATACACACACACACACACACCCAAAATGTTATTCAGAAACTATTCTGGGTTTTTTTCTTAAATTAATATCTAATCTGTAACTGTTGCAATTTCTAAAACCTAATTTTCCCCTCAACTTTCACATTCAATTTTCAGATGTGATTTATCAGATTTATGAAGCTACCAAGATGTAATGCCCACTTTTTGGTAATACTTACTTTTAAGGGGGGATTTTAGCACCTAATTCATTCCCTTAGTCATTGTCAGCTGCATTCATAAACACAAACACATTTTATTTTTATTTTAAATTCAGTTGTCTCATAACAAAACTTCTCAAGAAAAGCTCTTAATAAACATCTTCCAAGTAAGTTTGTACATTATATAAACAGTGGGATTTCAATTTTTTTAAATGGTCTAATCTCCTTACACATTTAAGTTCTGAATTTCAAATATAAATTATGTTATTTATACCTTAGATTAGAATCGTAGATGAATCTGTTTAGCATGCCTGTATATCTTAAACATCAGAAATAACAATTATACTATAGATTTGGTTTACTTCATTGCTTGATTAAGTTCTAAATCCCATAAAGTTGCAAAAACATGCTCACGTGAAGGAGCCCTGCTTACCCATTTGGGGCACCTGGCCTTCTCAGAGTTTGCTTTTTAGCCAGAGATTTCAACTGCGCTCTAAGACATCCTGACGATATTTCTCATATTACACATAATAATATTACAAAATTACTCTGGCTGCCATGCTAAGTCCCTTTATGTAACCACTACCTTTGGGACTCTAAAAATCCTGACCCTGGATTTGAGTCTTAAATGTTCCTGTATTCCTGAAAGTCTGTACCCCTCCCCATAAGCTTAGACTTTACCTTTTTCAGGATTTCATTGGTTTAACTTTTCTTTAGTTTCACTTAGATATCTGTTTCCCAGCTACCTTAAAAGGCACACAAGACCAGTCATTTGGATGCTTCAAATTCTGCGAATAAAGGTGTGTTCTCAGATAGAGAAACATCTACAGATAAGAGTACAGCTGGATCATACTCCCCCAATCTCCACAACTCTATGTACGGAGCCTCACTAGGGGAGGTAAGAACCGTGGGAATGGTTCTTGGATTATGGGGTTGGGAAGGGCCTCTCCAGGGCCTCAGTTGACCTCAACTCAAAATAATTTGTATGGATGCCTGAATAGGGTGTTCTGAGAATCTTGGAGTGGGCTGTTCTGAGCACATTCAACTCCTTCCAGATTTCTCTCTCTGTAGATATAGATCTCTATCCCTAGGTGTTATAAAAATAGTATCTTACTATACATCAGGAAAAAGCCACTTTTTAGTCTATTTAAAATATTTCCCATGTTAAATTCACCTTTGCATTATTCTCTCTTTTTTATTTAAAATTTTTTTCAAAGTTTGAGAAAACTTTATGATAGAATAAAGAATTCCTACTGGGAGATGATTCACTCTGAGCCTCCCATTTCTGTGTACAATTCAGGTCTTCTGAGCAAAAGCTTTTACAATTCAAAAACGTTTGTATAAAGAGTAGAAAGGGATCAGAGTGGGCTATCTCAGGAAAAGCTGATTTTAAGCTCAAGACAACCGAAAATCACAGATACAAAAATTTTTTTGAAAAGAAAGAAAACTCTTTATTTATCCTCCCCTTACTTACCTAAAAGCCGAACATAAGTTTCCCTTTGAAAAGCTGTCTCCCTCCTGTGTCTCACACCAGGAAGAGCAGAACACTCTTAATCACCAGAGACAGCCTAAACCTTTCTCAAGAGATGGCATTTACACAACAAACTTTGTTGAAACAACCCTTATCTTCCCCTAGTTTCTCCCACTTGCCACCCACAAAAGCCTAAATCCCCTTTCCTATCTTATGTCACCTCTCCACAAATGTTTTTATCTTTGTTTAAATACATCTCCACTCTAACCACCTGTTTGCTTCTGTGTATGAGGTAACTTTTTCTCCTGTGAACATTTTGTCATTTGGATTTGCAGGGCCCCAGATACTGAACCTAAGAAGGTAGAGGAAAAAGGATTTGTTCCTCTCATATAGAGATTTTTGGTGGAGTAAAGCTTAAATGACTTTCCCTCCCCGGAGACAGTCCAGATAGTAAAGATAAAGACCTCTCCTTCCCTTTCTGGAGAATATTTTCTTATATTCTAGACTAAAGATAAGGTTTCTCTTTCAGGAGGGGAGACTGGGCAGGTCACCAGCAGCCAGATATAAAATCAGAGTTTCCTAATTTGGGGTTCCTGTCCTATAATGAACTTCCCTGTGTGGGAAAGTACCATCTGGCCCTCACATTGTGGCCCTACATGGATGGGGCTTGGGAACCAACATAGTATGTTCTGGTTGCTGCTTTTGCAATCTGGACCTGGACGTGACCCCTAAATCGAAAATTGATATTCAAAAGAAGAGAACATTTCCTGACTGAGGGACTTGAATGAAAAGGCCAGCTCCTTTACCCAGATCTAGCTCTGGGCGGGGTCAGAAAGAAACTGTGCCCTGGAGCTGTTCTTGGGAGGAGGCTAAAAGAATTAGCAGGAATAGCTTCATAGGACAAAATCTGGGTCCCTGGCTGCTGCTGGATTCAAAAAGAAAAAATTTGTGTGTGTTTAATTTGTTAGCTTACCAGTAAAATTTTCAGTAATTGCATAGCTTTTGACTCAACAATAGCAATCATTTTGCCATATTTGTTCTTTGCTCAGTTTCTCTTTCCAGCTTGTGCTATTACACACACACACACACACACACAGGATTATTTTTACTGCATCATTTGAAAGTAAGTTTCTGCAAATTCTTTGCGAATGTCTCATTTTAAGTCCCTATCAAAATTTAGCTTGTCTGTACTGTCCGGACAGTTAGGTTATTTTCAACAGTTTGATAAATAATATTGTGATATGTTCTTAAAACTAAGTCTTTTTTCATTTCTTAAATTTTTAAGGTTAAATTCTAAGAAGTGTAAGTGTGGTGTCAGCTAATCAGAATTACATCCTCCTCCCATTCTCATTCCCAGGTTTCTCAATCATAGAGATGGAAAAACTAGGAGGGAGAGTGAATGGGGCATTGAAGGCAGAGGGAAGAGAAGGTCTTATGGCCTTTCAATTCAAAGATTGCACAGTGTCTCCCCCTGCCCCAGCAGAAACATAGACCAATGAATTTCACAGACCTCAACTAACATTACTCTTTCCTCCTGTCTGTGCAGCCAGATGTATTTTTTCCTGACATTCCCTGTGACAAGTATTTGTGCATTTCTGGCCAACTGGTATGTAAACATATTTCCTCTTGAAGGGAATTCTGAAGTGGGAGCAAATAGCCCTTTTTCCCAGCAACCTTGACTCTAGAACTTGGGCCAGTGAACTTCCAACCAGATGTTTCTACTTAAGACAGATTCTGAAGTGAGTGACAGAGAGTACATAGACTCTTTGTAGAGGCGGTGAAAGCAGCAATGACAACAGCAGCATCGGATGTTCAGTGGTGGCCATGCCAGTGACAACATCTTTTGGCTACTAACCAGAGTCCTCCTTTGTATTGATTCGGTCACTATTTCTGGCTGTCTAATTGCCCATGGCTCCTGTCCATGTTTCAAACTTCATTCTTCAGTTTTTCTCATCAGTTTTATGAGCTATCCAGTGGCATTTCAATATATCCTTTCTCTCTCTGACTAATAAAATGGGTCCCCGTTGTTTCAGAAACAGGAAATCTATCTGGTTAGTACATACCTCTCTGGGGAAGAAGAATTGCCTTTCCTATGGAGATACAAAGATGAGGGAGACAGGTACTTCTTTGTTCACTGTTCCTAAGTCAGGTGCCCAATTCTAGCTCAGAAATACCTGCTATCCTGACTTTGTGATAATCATTTCACTGCTTTGCTGTATAGACTTGCCCTCTATATGTATTCCTAGTCTAGTCATGGGGATGAGGATCATATAATTCAAAATATGGCCACTGTCATTATCAGCTTTGGCTCAACAACTTCCCTTAAAAAGAGGTAATACTAGACCTTAACAGCTTTTTTTTTTACTCATACAGAGCTGGGGTACAGGCCAGAGATGCGGAGGGTGAGAGGATTCACTAGCGACAGAGTGGGAAGCAGAACAGGCAGATCGAGGAAGTACACTGCTGAGGGGAGTAGCGGGCAGGTCAGGAGAGGCCTGCTGTGGGGATGGAGCTGTCACTGAAACAGCAGTGCCATTAAAAGCCACTTAAATATCATCAGAGCTATGGAGGACATAGTTGTAGATATGAACTGATTTGTATTTGGAAAATATCACAGTGACTGCTCTGTGACTAAATAGATCAGAATTGGGCCTGAGTGATTTCAAGACACTGAATTCTATCTATCTATTTATTTATTTTTGGGAATACTCTCAAAACCAAATCCTTGGAATCCACATCACACGATCCTTAGGTTAACATCCTCTATACTAGAGCTATTTATTTAACAAAATTATATTCAGATGCCTGTGGTACAACAAACATACCAGTTATTACTTATATATGTACATAAGATTTATTTATGCATATAAGAGCTGGAGTGCACAGGCCAGAAGTGTGGAAAGGTGTGGGGAGTGAGAGGAAGATTCACCAGAGAAGACACTGAATTTTAATGAAACTGATTTTTTTTTTTTAAGATTTATTTATTTGTACATACAGAACTGGGGTACAGGCCAGAGGCTCAGGGGCGGTGAGAGGTTTCACCAGAGACAGAGTGGGGAGCAGAACAGGCAGATGGAAGAAGTACACTGCTGAGGGGAGCAGCGGGCAGGTCAGGAGAGGTCTGCCACGCCATGTGGTCACCTCCGGGGCAGGCCGGGATCGAACTCATGCAGAAGTGGCTTTAGCTTCTCAGTGCAGTGCTTTAACCCGCTGTGCCACCAGGGAGGGCCAAAAACTGATTTTTAACTGAGCGCTTTAGGCATTCTTGCCTCCTCACTCACCACTAGTTAGGATATATATATATATATATTTTAAATCAGATGAATGAGTAAAAGAAGCTTTTAGATGAGTGATTATGAGCTCTGCAAAATGGCTCTCACCTTTTTATCTCTGTTGCAAATATCTCCCTCTTTGGTCATAGACTGCAATTTAAGTACACCAACTTGCTCTTTTAAAAAGTTAGGAAATAGGCCCTCCCTGGTGGCGCAGCAGGTTAAAGCACAGCACTAAGAAGGCAAAGCCACTTCCGCATGAGTTCGATCCCCGCCTGCCCCGGAGGTGACCACATGGCATGGCAGACCTCTCCTGACCCGCCCGCTGCTCCCCTCAGCAGTGTACTTTGTTGATCTGCCTGTTCTGCTCCCCACTCTGTCTCTGGTGAATCCTCTCACCCTCCACATCTCTGGCCTGTACCCCAGTTCTGTATGAATAAATAAATAAATCTTAAAAAAAAAAGTTAGGAAATAAGACTACAGAATCTCTGAAGGATGAGACCTGGACCAGTTAGTCCCTATGCCTCAATCTAGATAGATATCTACCATAAGAATCACCACACTGGTGACTCTCAGATTTACAGCTCTAGTCCACACCTCGGAGTCTTGCATATAACTGTATACCTAACCTCTCCACTTAGCTGTCTAATCAAGATCTCAAGTTAAAAACAAAATTCCTGATTTTTGCTTTCTGGGTCCTTTGTACAACTCAATTCTTCCAAATTGCTCACATCTTTTACTCCACATCTAATGTCACCACAAATCTTAAGAGCTTTACTTCTAAAATATCTCCAGAATTCAATGTTGATTTC
Organism: Condylura cristata; assembly: GCF_000260355.1. NCBI lineage: Eukaryota > Metazoa > Chordata > Mammalia > Eulipotyphla > Talpidae > Condylura > Condylura cristata. The sequence continues at coordinate 32,114,324 of NW_004567104.1, forward strand.
CCTCTCCTCAGTTGCTACCACTGTGGCCAGGTCACTATCACTATATTCTAGAATATTGTAACAACTTCCTAACTGTAACATTTTTCACCAAACAGTACATATTTACTTTGTCTGACTCTTATATAAATCTCTGGGACACTAAGGACTGTGTCTTTCATTTAGTGTGGTGAACTTCCATGCTGAAGTACTTACTGAAATTGTAACAGGGTAGTCCCTAGGAAAAGGGGAAGTTCCAGGTTCCCTGCCCCACTCAAAAGGAGGGTGAATACTCAAAAGGAGGGTGGAGCTGAACAGAGCAGAGAAGGAATCTGAAGAAGGAAGCAGGATGAAGAACCAGAAGGAGACCTGAGGAATCCACATGGAGCAGTGACACAAGCTATGCAACATCTATCGTCCGACAGATTCTGGGTAGATCGGGATAAGCTCTGAAAAATCAGACTTTCCACTGCTAACTTATGTTATGACCTCCCTTTTTTGTATAATCATAATATTAAAATATTCTGAGCACCATCAGTTTGCAATTGGATTGTCTTAGCCACAAAAGGCTGCTGCCTGGTTCAGGCAAGCTGCCCCAGGGCGAGAAACTCCTCTGTCTCCTGAGACAGAAGGCAAGCTCAGGAGAGATAAGATCCCTTGGCATAAAAACTCCTGGGAAGCTTCCTTGGTTTCTTTGAATAAAAAAGCAAACCTCAGATAAGGCTCCCGGGGCATAAGGACTCATGGACAAATTTTAACCTTGACTACACAGGTGTTGTTTGATACACAACTGTACAACTTTCTCTTAATTTACTCCTTTTTAAAACAAGCACTAATTACTCTCTGCTAGCCTTAAATTTGCCATTAGCTTTTCTTTCGACAGTCACTGATAACACTGCTAACACAATTACTACCCCAAGACCCCTAACAACCTTTTGCTAACAAGCTCATTCTTTCCCCAGACATCTCTTCCTTTGAGTGATAACTAGACAGCTGTATACATGATAACTATCATAAAAACGTATAATCTAGCATACCATAAATTGTTAAAAGAAGAATGCTTTTTCCCCTTGTCCTTGAGAATGGTTTATGGTGCTATCTCATTAACTCACCCTATGCATTATTACAATTAACTACTTGCTCACCCTATGCATTATTACAATTAACTACTTGTTACACAGTATAAATAAAGACCTGCTGAAGGGATAGCAGGAAGACTTGCGCCCTATCCTGACTCCTGTATCTTCCTTGCGCCCGCTCCTCTCTCCCCTTTTGGAGTCTCCACTCACCGAAGCCATCCCATCATAGGGTCCTGCCTGTGCTGCCTCCAGATACCTCAAAAGTTGGAGCTGGTCTCCAACAGAGCAGAGAGAGACATGTGAAAAAACCATGCTTGTTTCTTGGTCCTGGACTGGTTGAAAGAGATGTAGGTGAGAGACTCTTGGGGAGGTTGACTATGGCAGTATTTATATTGATTTTGATTGTGCTCTTTTCCTCCCAGACTTGTCTGGCCATTTCTGACCCTTTTCCATGGGTCCCGGCCAGAAGGTGCTTTAGTCTTGTGACAGGCTTTCAGGCCTTGCCTTGGACCAGTCCCTTTTGGGTAGACTTTTAACCATGAAGGGATGGGTAACTTCAGGTGTTTGATTTAGAAATTATATTGTTTTCTGTATTACATACTCATTGTATTAAAGTTCCTTTCCATTAAAACTCTATGCCTTGTCTTGATGTGGCAGATGGCAGAATCTATTTAAAGCAGGTAGGTTTGGGGGTTCAGGGGTGCCCCTCTCTCCCTGCCCTGTAACAGAATGAACAAAATATTTTGTTTCACCACATACACAGTAATTCATTTAAGGAGATCCTTGGGTATATAAAAATTGATGGTAGATGAACTTGAACAAATTCAAAACTCTAAAATAAGTAATGAGTGGAAGGTGGGGCCAACTGTTAGAAACAGTTACACAAGTCCTCCCACATTCTCTTATCTACAGGTTTCCCAACTGAAGTGGCAGTCCCCTGTTTTTGGCCACTGAGGGTATACAGCTCTACCTCCAAACTGCACTTACTTCATCTTAGCTCAGCACTCAGTACTCCTCCTACCACAGGCAACAAGTGAATCACTGGGCTTTGACCCACAAGGCCCTAGGCCACTGGAAGACTCTCCATCACCCTCTCTACTGTATACTAGTAATTTAAAATCAAATATTGGAGAAGAAACCATCAGCGACTGAAATTTCAACCTGACTACCTGACTGATAAGGAGTAGAGCACACGGGACAGAAGGGCTATGCCTTTGGTGGGAAGTGAATTCCGCATCAATTGCCCCCATCCCAACTGAACAAGTCCTGTTCGCATTATGGGGGACAAAGATAGAGCCTTGAGGAAGAGTCAAGATGAGAAGGGAGTAAGAAAGCACTTTCTTAAGCCAACATGAAGGCGGAGGGTTTACAGGTGAGAGAAAGCCACGTTCGTTAAGTCTTGCTGAGCCAGAAAACAAGAGGCCCAAAGAGGGTAGGAAAGGCGCCTTTGAGACCCCATCCAAGATGGCGCTGGAGGTTACTAGCGGAAGCGCAGAAGGCCGTAATCAGCCTATTACCCTGATCCAACATGGCGGTAGCGACCGAGGCGACCCGCGGGCGCCGAGTGCCAGGAGCGTCTTTGCCCTCCTCCAAGATGGCGGCCGCCGTGGGCGCTGTCCCTGGCTCCGCCCCAGGCCTTGACCCCGCCTCTCCCTCGTCCCTCCCTCCGCCCCCTCGCGGAGCAGAGTTCGAGCGGCGGTGCTCGCGCAGGGAGAGCGGGCTCTCGGCGCTTGACATGGCGGCGGCGGCGGCGGCGACTGCAGCGACGAAAGGGAATGGGGGTGGCGGGGCCCGGGCCGGGGCCGGCGAGGCCGGTGGCGCGCGGAAGAAGAAGGGCCCGGGGCCTCTGGCCACGGCGTACCTGGTCATCTACAATGTGGTGATGACGGCGGGGTGAGGCTGCGTCCCGGGGAGGCGGGGAG
>NW_004567104.1:32117400-32175630 GCF_000260355.1 Condylura cristata
CAGGCCAAGGGAGCAAGCCCAGGTGGGGCTGAGTCCCCCGGGCGCCCCCTGGACTCCAGCGCCCCAGATTCCCAAGGCAGCAGACCTGCCGGGGCTGAGTCCCCCGGGCGCCGTCCGGGTCCACGGTCCTGGGTGCAGAGGGCAGCCGCGTCGGCCCGGTGCCCGCCTGGGACTCCCGTCTGGGCGGGGGGCCGGGCAAGTTCCCAGGCAGGCACCGGGTGCGCCTCGAACACGTCGCACTAAGGGAGTCGGGGGAAGGTTGCCGGGGTGCTAGCAGGGGGGCCTTGTGAGGACCGAGGGTGCGGGTCTGGGGGGCGGTGCGCGGGGCGATCCTGCAGCGCGGAGGAGCGCCCCGGCGGCTGGTGGAGAACGCCTAGCTGTTGCCACCCGGGGCAGTGGGCGCTGCTGAAGCTGACCATTTATTTAAGCGGCTGTTTTCAAAATCCAGGCAGAGCTTTAATCAGAAATGTAAAGGAAACGCGTTCTAAGTTTTTGAACGTGGCATGAACAGAGCTGTGCTTTGAGTTTAGACTTTTTAGGATGGGTTGGGGTGAACACGCCGGGCGGTGGAAAGGCAGAGTTTTTGGGGAGGACAGTAGACCTGGAAAACCAGTTTTATCACCACCACTGGTTCTCCCTCATTTCAGACCTTCCATGGTCACAGCGCTTCTGGCACTGTCTGTGCGACCTTGGATAAATCATTTTATTTCTCTTCGGCTCCTTTTTTCCATCTGTGAAACTAATGAGTTAAGTTCGGTGGCCAGGTTCTTACAGCGCTGCAATTTTTTGATTCCCATGGTTTTGATGAGGAGGATTATAGGATCAGTCCATTTGCTGTGCATTTTAAAATGTTAATTTGTACAACGTTTTCCCAAGAAAATTTTCAAGCATGCCGAAAAGTTGAAAAAACTATAATGAACATTCATTTTTTACTTTTAAATAGGTAATACATTGGCAAGGTGCAGAATTTAAAATAAACACAAAGGCATCCAGTGAAAACCTTCCCTCTCACCCTTCCTTTCCTGTGTGCTCTTCAGATGCTGATACAAGCATCTCTGTTCTCCCCATATCACCTCCCCCCCATCAGTGCTAATGTCATGTTACATTTCAACACCTTGCATTTTTCACAAAAAATTTCTCTTGGGGGCATCATAGGCCTTAGTGCTGGTATCAGAAATAGCCAATGCTGAAACCTAGCATCTGAGTTGTGACTTGGTGGAGTTCACAGAACTTATCAGTAAATAGATCTAGATCTGAATCTAGAACCTATTTCTCTTGATGCACCAGCTGGTGAAGAAACAGTACCCAGGCAGGTTTTCTTCATCACAAATTGTCACAGTGATTTTCAAAAGAACATTATTTAGCAAGAGAGAGAGATTTTTTTTTAAGATTTATTTATTTATGCATACAGAACTGGGGTACAGGCCAGAGGTGCAGGGGCATCGAGAGGCTTCACCAGAGACAGAGTGGGGAGCAGAACGGGCAGATGGATGAAGTACACTGCTGAGGGGAGCAGCGGGCGGGTCAGGAGAGGTCTGCTGCGCCATGTGGTCTCCTCCGGGGCAGGCGGAATCGAACTCATGCGGAAGTGGCTTTAGCTTCTCAGTGCTGTGCTTTAACCCACTGCACCACCAGGGAGGACCAGAAAGATTTTATATGTAAAATTCGTGTCTTAGTAAGGGCATTGATGAGAACATTGGTCTGGAGAATGATTTTAAGATACATTGGGAAAGAAGAAAATCTATTCCTGGCTGATGAACAGGGAGAATGAAGCAGAGGATAAGGAGTGGTGTCTTAAACCAGGAAGAAAAATTGGATTTGTGAGAGTAAAGTAAAATTTTTCCTAGATTGCTCAAATACCTATAAGAAATACTTTTCTTCTTTTGCAAACTCTTGATGTCTTTGTTTAATAGTTTCTAGAGATAGCAGTGGTCACATAGAACAGAAATATACTTCGTTCACAGCCATTTGCCTAAGTGCGTCCCTATTTGTGTTTTGTATTGATTTGGCTCTTTTCTGAATTGATTTTGGGAAGTTCTGCTGAAAACCCACTTATTCTTTATTTTTAACCTTTTATTCTTATGTCATTTGCACTTTTAAAAGGATAGATGTGTAAGGTATGTATACAATCCCATGAAGTAACTTACGAAAGTAGTTTTAATAATCTGTCTACCCTGTTATTATGACAGACCCTTTGACTTCAGAGGCCATTTAAAATTTTCCTTAAATATTTTGTTTCCTCTTAGGCTTTCTGAAACCAAATTTAACTGTCCAAGGACTAATTTAGCTTAGTCCCTTCTTTTTGGCCTTGTTTTCAATAGGCACCGTTGCCAAAAAGCAAAGTTCCAGATGGGTAAGGTGGCACAGTACTCTTGGTAGGGTGCGATTGTGGTGCAACATTTCTGTGCATTGCAGCTTGGTGTCTAAGAGCTGGAGTGGATAAATCCGACCGCTGATTCTTGAGGTTACCTTTAGCAATATCTGCTGTTGCCACATCTTATTACCTAAAACCCTATTTATCTTTTCTTGATTTTCCCCTGATTGCTTTCTTTTCTCTTTTTCTTAGGTGGCTTGTTATAGCAGTTGGTCTGGTTAGAGCATACCTGGCTAAGGGCAGCTATCATAGTCTTTACTATTCAATTGAAAAGCCTTTGAAGTTTTTCCAAACTGGAGCCTTATTGGAGGTAGGTCCTGATATTTTGTTGTTACACATGATTTCTAGTGTTATAAGATAAAAACATGCTACTGAATGTACTGAAGTACCCATATCTGTGTTGTATTTGTTTGAAATTTTGAAACCTTGCCTCATAACTTGCCTATGATGTTGCCTATACCTGTCTATAATGTTGATACCTAAATTATCTTTCACTTTCTGGTTAAAGTAAAATCCCACTTTACTTGTATTACTTGGAATCATTTTACATTCAACTTCTATTGGAATTCAAGTTATACAAGTTACTGTTAGGATTTTAAAAATTCTAGGGACATCCTAGGGAAGCATTAGCAAATGCATATACTTTGATGAACCAGGCATGTAATGAAAATAATGAAGTTGATGGGTGTAGGGTGTCAGTTGTGATCCATAAAAAGAAAAAGTAGAGGCTGTCAGAAGGCATACAGGTTCAAAAAAAATTTTTAAACCAAAGTTTATTAATTTCCTGCTTTAAGAATAACATATATCGGCCCTCCCTGGTGGCACAGCGGGTGGGAGCACAGCACTGAGAAGCTTAAACCACTTTTGCATGAGTTCGATCCCCGCCTGCTCCAGAGGAGATCCACATGGTGTGGCAGACCTCTCCTGACCCGCCCGCTGCTCCCCTCAGCAGTGTACTTCATCAAGTGTACTTCGATCTGCCTGTTCTGCTCCCCACTCTGTCTCTGGTGAATACTCTCACTCTGGCCTGTACCCCAGTTCTGTACGAATAAATAAATACATCTTTAAAAAAAAAAAAAGAATAACATATATCCAGAAATCTAATTCAAACAATTATAAGCAAAAAAAAAAGGCAACTTATTGCCTTCTATAACTGACAAGTTATAGAAATTTAGAAATCACAAAATCAAAGGAACCAGCTCGAGAATGATAGCCAAGGCTGTGACACTGACAAGCTCTTTGCATCTTGAGTCTGTCTCTTTCCCTCGGAATGTCTGTCTCAGGCTTTCCTGCAGAATGCCTTCTGTGTGTTGGGAAACAGGAAAGGGGGCTGAATTTTCTCTGCATCTGTGTCAGTTTTAGAGCAGGATTTCAGTTGGCCTTACTGAGATATACTGCTCTTGCTGGTTATGCGAGATATACTTGGCTAGTCAGGTCTGTGACACATGCCCATCCTTTGCCAAGGGACTACAGACTTGGTGATAAAAAATGGAAGTGAAGACATATAAAAGCTTCAGGCATGTAAAATCAGTAGTGCCATAGTTCATTATGGTGAAAAACCTTAAAGTTACAGAGAAGAACAGGTTTCAGTCTTATGTTACTTACCCTTCAGGCCAAGCCCACCATGACATTTGGAAGGATTTCTTTTTTTTAAATCATTTACCTCCATGAAATGAGATGTGACACGTTAACCTTTCACTATTACTTTTAAAAGCAGAAAAATTTAATTTTGTTCTTTTTTCTCAGTAGAAAGTTTTTAAAACCTTTTCTAGTCACACCTTTTATGTAGATTGTATCATGCTTTCAAATGGAATCCTGAGTACCCTTATTTCAGGTATGCTGGTTTTTCCAGCTTACTCTCTGAATGTAGGCAGGTCATTTATATCTTATTCACCTCTTTTTCTCATTTGTAAAATGATTAGAATAGATCTTCAAACCCCTTATTACATTCGTCTTTTGAGGCTGGTGAAACAAACAAGTCCTAGTGTATGCCATTTTTTTAAAACTTAGAACTTGATTTTTTTTGGAAAGTGGCAATAGCAAATAAGTACTAGTATTTGCTGCTCAGCTTTGGCTAACACAGTTCTCACAAGCTCCAGAGAAACAAGAATAGGTAGGAACAAGACCATCAGAAAATGCCACACTGTTTAATATAGTAAGAAACTGTACTCAATTGGAATACATCAATAACTTAAAAGTCTATAAGACTCTGAAGTATTAGAGCTATATTTAAAAGTTTTAAGTATACTGAGGGAAGACAGTGGCATAAAATAGTATGATACAAAATCCACTCAGAAACCAGACCTTAGACTTTGGAGGATTAGCCTGTTTATCCCCATTGAATTTTTAATAGGGATTTAAGAAAATGTTTTGGAGTTTTGACTTTATTTCTGTTATCCCCTCTAAGAACCAATTAGGTGACAAATCCTGGATTTGATTTTGGGGAAAGGACTCTGCAAAATGAATTGATGAATGCCAGGAATATGCTGGGAATTAGCTCTATAGATGTCAGCCATGTCAGCAGTAGGTAGACTAGCCCCTCAGTCTAGAGCCTTAGAGCAACTAAAACTGCATTTTGTAAGTTAGCAGTTAAGGCCAATTTCCTTGCCTACCTGACCTGCCTTGTAGAATAATTACATGTGCATAGTATTATTTAGTTACATCTAAGTTTTCTTTATGGGAATTATTAGTGCTTGACACTATAGCTTCTTTGCAGGAGGAGAAAAAAATGAACCTACTGAGTAATGTCAGCTATCACTTATATTTCTATATACTAAACACTAATCTTTGGTAGGTTCTATGGGATTTTGCTTAAAAAGGAATTATTTGTTCTTAGAAAACATAACTTTCCTTTTTTTTTTTTTCCCACATACAAGAACTGGGGTGTAAGCCAGAGGTGCGGGGAGTGAGGCAGGGTAGGGAACAGAACAGGCAGATCTACTGAAATATACTGCTGAACAGAGCAGTGGGCGAGACAGGAGAGGTTTGCGTCATGCCATGTGGGTCACCTCTCTGGCTGGGGATCAAACTAATGTTGCAGTGGCTGGCGATAGCTTGATAACACTGAGATTAACCCCTGTGCCACCAGGGAAGCCCACACACTTTGCTTTTTAAAAGTTTTTAAAAACATTTACCAAGCAAGTGCATATATATTATACTACTACATGTAGTAGTATAATACAGAAAACCAGTTCATTTCTGAGGAAGTTATATAACTTTTTGCAAAATGGCTGCAAAAGTATATGAAGTTTATAATACTACAGTAATATAGCTTTTGTGTATAAAATAGACACAGATCATAAATGGAGTATTTTTTATAGACTATTCTAAATTAGTTTCCACAGGTAATAATTTAAAAAGTTTAAGTCACTGAAATGGGTGCTGTAGAGGTTGAATTTTTGCTAATAAAGAGCTAAAATTGTATTGATGAGATGATTGTGTTGGGACTCAACTGGAGATTACAGAAAGCTCCTTAACCACCTTAACCACCTTAGACAGTGGGGTGGCATAAGTGGACAGGAGACCCCAGGGAAGCAGCAAGCGTGAGTGCAGCTGAGCCCCTAAGGTGCCCAGGAGCCGAGGACTGGGGCAGCCGGGGAAACTAGGGGTTCGTGCTCCAGCTCTTGTCTCTGCTGTTTACTCCTTTATCTCTGATTCTTTCTTCTCTTCTTGCATAGTGGTTTTCTTGTTTTTTTTTTTTTTTTTTAAGGCTACATGGCAGGTAATAATAATAGCCCAAAGCTTCTGGAATAGCTGTTCTTGCAGTCAACAGAGCAGCTAATTGGAAACAAAATCTTACTCCCAATCCCACAATCTCAGTGAAGGGCCTAATTTGCCAGCTTGCTCAGGGCTTACTCTTGCACCGATCACCAGGAGATAGGAACAAAGCCACATCAGCCACTAACAAGTTGGAGGGAAAGTAAATTTTTTAGAATCTTAGTGGTGTTGGGTGAAAAGCACAAGTACTCAGAAGCAATATGATGAAGATGCTAGTATGTGAGATGATTTTATAAAAATAAAATGAATAATAAATTTTATAGAAAGTAAAATATAGTCATGTGAGCCAAGAGGTCAGTGTGTGTGTGGAGTGTGTTTTGGGTTGAATGTTGAGTAATCCTGATTATTAATTGACATAAGTAGCTAATATAGCTAAAAAAGAATATATTTTCTAATTTTTTTAAAAGATTTGTTTATTTATACATACAGAACTGGGGTACAGGCCAGAGGTGCAGGGATGGTGAGAGGCTTCACCAGAGACAGAGTGGGGAGCAGAACAGGCAGATCAATGAAGTACACTGCTGAGGGGAGCAGCGGGCGGGTCAGGAGAAGTCTGCCGCGCCATGTGGTCACCTCCGGGGCTGGCAGGGATTGAACTCATGCAGAAGTGGCTTTAGCTTCTTAGTGCTGTGCTTTAACCCGTTGCGCCACCAGGGAGGGCCCATATTTTTTAATTTTTAAAAATCAAGTGCGGTAACATTGGGTTATCCTCAGTAGGTATTACCCCCGTAGAGCATCTATCACCAACTCACTCATACTCCACCACCACAGCAAAAGTGTATTTAAAGATGCCATTCATGGATAAAGTCAGTGTAGAATTATAGGTACATGCTATAACGTTGGTGAAGCTTAAAAATATGTTATGTGAAAGAGACCAGGCATAAAATGTCACATATTATATGACCCCAGAAACTTCCTTAACCAACTCGAACAGTACAGAGGGTATAGCATAAGGACACAAAGGAGGAATGCCTAGGACAGGCAAATCCATAGAGCTAGAAAGTAGATTTGCGGTTGCCAGGGACGTGGGAGTGTGGTAGGGTCTGGAATAGGCAGTGACTGCTATGGATACAAGAATTCTTTTTAAGAGATAAAAATACCCCTGAATTAGATATGTAGATATTGGCTGCTCAACCTTGTGACCATTCTGAAAACTATTGAACTGTATACTTTAATAGTATACTTTAAATATGTAAATTTTGTGGTATGTGAATTTATCTCACTTCCGTTAAATCCCATTCATCTAGAATGAGCTGTTGATATGTTTTCTTTTTATTGTATTCTTTTTGGGATCCATGATATTCATTAATAAGAACAAACTATCTAGCTTTGTTAGAATTGAGTTAAGGGTTAGAAATCCATTGATTGATGCTACATCATGGTATTTAAAAATTATTTCTGAGAGAATTTGGATTTCAAAATATGTTTTGTTAACATAAGACAAATTATCGATCTTTCAGATACTTGCGATTGGGTAACAAGGGTTCCAGTGCGTGAAGGGCTCCTCTCAGAGACCTGAATTGTTGATACTGACACAGACCTACATATTTAGACACCGTTCTACATATTTACCTACACTGTCCATTTGGGAATGGGACCACACGAACTCCCTTGTCTTCCATCGCTTTCAGGTCCTTCTTGCTTAGAACTCCCTTATAGACAAAAAGACAGAAAAAGTGACCAGTCTCATTTGTGATCTTTTTCTAGAGTTCATTTGGGCTGGGTCTGAAGTCATAGAACTGGTCTGGAGAAAATATGAAAGCTGGATCTGATTGCATCTTCTAACCCCACGCCATTTCCAAAACCCACCTCTGCATTCTGATGAAACTGCATGCCCTTCTCACAGCTCTCCTCAAACCTGTGAGGGAAATATTCAGGAAATTGATTTCAGGGATTTCTCTAAAACACAGGAAACAGCAAAATCTAACGAGTTTATAGTGTCCTTAAGAAAGAAAGAGTGCCTATGTTGTCTCCCTGCCAGTTTTTCTCTTTTGTCTTAATCACTGGATGATTTTTTTTCCTACACAGAGATACTAAGTGGTTAGCTTCTGTGATATTGGGCATACAGAACAAGTTTTGGGCTTTTGGGAGCTTGTCAGGGGATTTAACCTTCATCTGGAATACTTTTTCCCCTTGTGGAAGCATGCTGATTTGCCAGTAACAGTAATTTTCAAAAGGAACTTAAGAAACACAGGCTATAGCACATTGTAGACCACTTTTGTTCTGAACACTCATTTTGAGAAAACAGATCTCTAAAAGAGATTTTTGAACAGCTAACAAAACATGTCACATTGGAGATATCTAACTAACAGGAATGACAACAAACCCAGTCAAACCAGCTTCAAAAACAATGTGAATATCAGAGGGAAAATAGAACTTGGGTATAATTAATAAGTGTCACAACACTGGAAGGGAAAAGGGAGCCTGTGGGAAAGGAAGCCTCCCACACAGGCCTCACTGCTTGACGATTGAAGCAAATAGAAGCAAATTGATATGGTATTCAGAGAACTAAGATAGCTAATGGCTGTAGAAAGGAATGTACTGAAATTAAAAAAGAACCAGTGAACTAAAAATATCTAGGGTGACAGTACAGGGCAGGAAGAAGGCCACAGTGCAGAAAAGAAGGTGATTCTGAACGTTCACGAAAGGCAGGAATTCCCAGTTAGAGCCTCAGCTGAAATAGATTACAGAGCAGAAGCCATTGGAAATATTCATAGTTCACTATTTGAAATGTGAGAACATGGCAAAACATGTAGTGCTAAGCACATCAGGGATAATTGTGTTTTGATAAAGATGAATTAATGATTAGCTAAACAACAGCAATACAAGAGCACAGAACAGTAGTGAAACACAGAAAATTAATAATGATGCAATACAATGGATATATCCAGGAAACAGTCTGAGGATATTCAGCCTGTGAAAAAGTAATGCTACCAGGAATGGAAAAGGTTGGAATGTATAACTTACAAATAGGAAGATTCTAGAAATTCTTTTGAATTAAAAGTCCATCTCAGTATGACTATGGAGAGTTTAGTAATTGCTGTTTTTTCAAGAAACAAATCCTTTCCCTTCCTGTGTAGCTATTTGTTACATTTTAAATAAAGATAAGCAACTTTCAGCAGAAAGCAATCTTAAAATACAACAGTAAGACAACTTGGGATCTTGAACTTTAAAGAATAAAAAAATTCACCTGATGCGAGCATTAGATTCCTGGATAACAGAACATGCAGCTTCCTACAGTTGGAGACATTTTAAGAACACCTACAAAAGTAATGCAACTTTGAAAGAATCTTGTCAAAAGGTACTTACCTCTTACATAAAGAAAGAAAGTAACCACGTTTTCAGGCCAGCACTTTTCCAGTATGGCTTTCTGCAGCGGTTAATGTTCCAAATCTCTGCTGTCTGGAGGGTTGTAGCTGCTAAACACAGGTGGCTGCTGAGGCTTTGAAATGTGGCAGCGGAATTCAGAACGTTTTTACTTATTTTTAATTTAAACAGAAGAAGGTGCATATAGTTAGTAGCTACTGCACTGGCTAGCATGGCTTTAGTTCCAGGGTATATATACATCGCCAGGTTTCTCTGTGCAATTTCACAAGATATTCCCTATTTCACCAGGCCGGAATGAAGTGGGAAGGAGAAAGGCTAAGCAAAATGAGACAAACTTAACGAAGTAAATATTGTGTCACTCAAAGAGTTTGTAAATTTCTTAATTCAGATGGCACAGGTAGAATAATGTTAAAATATGTTGATGCTTTGAGCAATAGAAAATAAGCAAATTGCAGATATTGGAAAGGAGACATATCAAGCTATTACTATTGCTTACCTCTGTGGAGGTGCATGATATTTCAGGGAGAATAGAAGGGAATTTTTATTTTTTACTTGATATACCTTAATGTACATTTATGTATCATTCCCTGAACCTTAAAATAAAAAAGTTATAATAAATATATGATACAATATTTAAAAAGGCAAAAAGTAAATGAGGAAAATATTTAAAAGTTTCTTGAAAAAGGAAGAAAATAGGAGGTTAGGTTTTCTTTTGTCTTAAAATACAGCATTTTACATCTGATGTAGAAATCCTGCTAGATTGAAAAAAGAAATAGGAACAGGAAGAATAAACTTGTGGGATGATCGGTTGGTACAAATGCATGTTTGTAATGTTTATGCAAATAGAACTTTCGTTTTAGCAAAATAAAAGAGTATATTGGTGGGCACTGACTTAAAGAATGAATCCAACAATTTGTTATCTGTACAAGACTGACTTAAACAGACTAAAGGACAAACCAGCCACTCATGACCTAGTGGACAAGAGCTGGACAACCCAGTCACAGGATAAGATAAAGTCCATGTCAGAGCAGAAGCCAGAGAGAACCTCAGGACTTCACAGCATGTCCTGCAGAAAGAACATGGGAGATATGTGTTGGTGTAATTAGTTGATGGGTGAAAGATTACTGTAGAAGAACTGGCAGAAATGTTATAGAAGTAAAAATCGAATTATACTTAAGCACTGTCACAGTACATGTAAAAACACCAAAGACAAGAAATTGGCACACAAAGACTTGCTTTTACCATTTTGCCTCTCTGGGCCTCTGTTTATTATCTGCAATGAATAGGCTAGGTTAGATTTTTTTTTAACCCCAGACTTAATATTTCACATAATATGAAAATTAAGAAAATAATGAAATAATAGAGAGCTGAATATAGAAAGGAGGGTATAATTAAATGATTAAAAAAGTAACCATGAAGGAAATTTCACCTATTTCCTCCTTAAAAAATGGTTGTAAAAGAATTTTGAAATCAAGTTTGAACTGGAGTCTTTGAGGCATCCACATAAACAGTTCTCTTTTCCTGGCTTAAGTTCTGAACATTGTGAAAGAACTCAAGGGAGTTGCATAAGAATCCTAAAAATCCACCATTATTAGCGATAAAAGCCTAGCTGGAGACTGCATTAGTGCGTAAGTCAAACAGTTTTGCTAACTGAAGTCCAGAATTAGACTCACCACCCACTCTGCCCCCAGCAGCAGCAGCCAGGGAGGTGTGGAGGAAACCAGTGAACCTGGGGTCCTTTGTGGAAGCCCTGGGTAGATCTGAGTTGAACACGCTCCATTTATTCTTCCCAAATTCACTGCTCAGATGAGTCATCCTTCCTTTCCTGAGGTAAAGTGATTAACAGGTAGAGGGAGACCAGAATATTAGAGAAAACCCTTCTCACGGAAGCCAGACAGAGGAGAAAGGTGTTTTCACTTTTACCATGGAAAAGACCAGTAAGTTTAACAAAGAAAATACGTTTTTGTCATATGCTTACTACCTAAAGCTAACCAGTGTTGGCATTTTGGTGCCTATCCTTTAAGGCTCGGTGATATGTAGGTAATTTTTTTTTTTAAATAATAAAATAGTTTATTTTCCCATCATTTTGTGCATTTTTCCATCTCAGTTGTAATCCCCTTGGGCTTCCCATCACCAAATCACCCGTGTGCCATCACCAAAGGATATGTAGGTAAATTTTAAGCAAAAATGGAATCACACATATGTATGTGTATGTGTATGGTAATTTTCAAAATTAAACAGATATTTGTAAATTAATTCCGGACCTCTCCACAATTTGAGCAAAGAGACATGTCTTGTTGAACTGCCCCCCTCAGATTTTATCGTCTGAAAGTTTTATCCCCTCAGCTAAACTGACAGCAGTTGTTCTCCACTCCCTTACTCTACCTTCTCGGGTCATGGTTAGCTATTCGAGAGGATGTGGTGGTGCACAACTGGCCTCACTTGAGCTGGTCAGATATTTTTTTCTACCTAGAATTTTGAATTGAAAGACAGAAATTGGGATTCACTGTAGCCAAATCACATGATATCCATGAACTATGGCTGAGGTCTCCAAAACTGCTTGCGTTCTTTTTCCTCTTAAGAGCTGCAAAACTCTTCTGGCTTTTTGTTGCACTTGTTTTACCTCAGATAAAAATGAAGCTGAAGGATGAATACGCAAAGTACAGAGGATTTCTAGGGCAACAAAACTACCCTATGATACTAAATGGTAAATGCATGTCTCTATACATTTGCTCCAGCCCAAAGAATATACAACAGCAGTAGTGAACCCTAAGGCAAACTGGCTTTGAGTGATAATGATGTGGCAATATAGGCTCAGCAGTTCTAACAAATGTAGCACACAGGTAGGTGATGTTGAGGTGCATAAGCTGGGGTAGGAGATATATGGGAATCTCTGTAGCTTCTTCTCAGTTTTTGCTACTCTTAAGAAAGAAAAGGCCGGCCCTCCCTGGTGGCGCAGGGGGTTAAAGCACTGCACTGAGAAGCTAAAGCCACTTCCGCATGAGTTCGATTCCCGCCTGCCCCGGAGGCGACCACATGGCGAGGCAGACCTCTCCTGACCCGCCCGCTGCTCCCCTCAGCAGTGTAATTCATTGGTCTCTCTGTTCTGCTTCCCACTCTGTCTCTGGTGAATCCTCTCACCCTCCACATCTCTGGCTTGTACCCCAGTTCTGTACGAATAAATAAATAAATCTTTAAAAAAAAAAAAAAAAAGAAAAAGGCCTTTATTAAAAAAAAATGACAATTTTTTTTATTATAATAGTTTATTTTACATCATTTTGTGCCTTTTTTCTCAGTCGTAATCCCCGTGGATTTCCTATCACCAGTTCACCCGTGTGCCATCACCATAGTCCTGTGTACTTCCTCCCCAGACCCCCCGCTTTTGATCCCAATCCCCACTCCACCCCATAAAATGTCTGGTATATAGTTGCTCATTATTATTTTTTACCCTGGTCCTTTATGCTCCTGCTATGAGTGAAACCATCTGGTATTTTTCCTTTTCTTTCTGGTTTATTTCACTAAGCATGATCCTTCCCAACTCCATCCTTGTTGCTGCAAAAGGCATGAGTTTATCTTTTTTGGTTGCTGAATAATATTCCATTGTGTATATATACCACATCTTTTTAATCCAGTTATCTACTTCTGGGCATTTGGGCTGATTCCATGTCTTTCCTATTGTAAATAGAGCAGCAATAAACATGAGGTGCAGGTGTCTTTTTGAATCAGTGTTTTGTGTCCCTTGGTAGATACCTAGGAATGGGATTGCTGGGTCTTATGGAAACTCCATGTTTAGCAGTTTGAGGAACCTCCAAACAGTTTTCCATAGTGGTTGTACTAGTTTGCATTCCCACCAGCAGTGAAAGAAAGTTCCTTTCTCTCCACATCCTTGCTAACATTTGTTGTTGCTAGTTGTTTGAAGATGTGCCATTCTCACTGGGGTGAGGTGGTATCTCATTGTGGGTTTAGTTTGCATCTCCCTTGTTACAAGTGATGCTGAACATTTTTCAAAAGATAGGCCCTCCCTGGTGGCGCAGCGGGTTAAAGCACAGCACTAAGAAGCTTAAGCCACTTCTGCATGGGTTCGATCCCCACCTGCCCCAGAGGAGATCCATATGGCGTGGCAGACCTCTCCTGCCTGCCCGCTGTTCCCCTCAGCAGTGTACTTCGTTGATCTGCCTGTTCTGCTCCCCACTCTGTCTCTGGTGAATCCTCTTACCCTCCACATCTCTGGCCTGTACCTCAGTTCTGTATGAATAAATAAATCAATCTAAAAAAAAAAAGATGACAAATTTGGTAACTTACAAATACAAATCTTTCTTAGTGCAAACCTTAGATACTTTCTCTAAAAAAGGTTGTTTCTAAATAGCCTATTGTGGAAAATGAAGTTAACTGTTAACAATGATGTTAAATTTCAAAATTATTGCTGGTACTTGTATATGGCAAGAGTTCAGGAGAGAGAAGTTTTCAATACATTTTCAAGGATGATTTTTTTTTATTTTACAAAAGTTTATTTTACATCATTTTGTACATTTTTTTTTCCCATCTCAATTGTAATCCCCGTGGGTTTCCCATCAAGGACGATTTTTTAATAGGACTTGTCCTGTAAATGTTTTCTAGTGAAGATGCTTGTTCAGTCCAGTGATTCTCAGTGGATCTCATCAGCAGTACACTCCCTAGTACGCACTCTAGAAAGTTGTGAGGATGTTGTGATTGCCACAGTGACAGGGAGTGATACTGACTTTATGGCTGTGAAGTTTGAGGCAGTGCTGCTCAGGGAAGACTGATCCTGCATCCCTCCTGACTTTTGGATGTCTTCGTAGGCTAACCTGCCGACAGATACAAATTAATAGCTTGGTAGTACATACTAAAAATGTCCATGAGACATTAAACAAAAAGCTTACTAATCTAGAAGATTGCTAGTTTACTGTTTACTGCATAACAAAACAAACAGCAGAGTGCAGCAGTACTCATATATTAGCTCACAGCTTTCTAAGTCAGGCATGTGTTTGGCTGAGTTCACTGCACCAACTCTACAAGACTGAAACAAGGATGTCAGACACACTGGGTCTTATCTAGGGTCAGGGGAAGAGTCTGCTTCTAAGCTCTTTCAGCTTGTGAGCACATTTCAGTGTCTTACACTTAGAGGCTTGAAGTCCCATTTTCTTATTGTCACGTAGAGGTCACTCTTAGTTCCAAGAGATTGGTATTTAGTCCTTGGAAGAACATTTTTGTACCCTTTTCTTTACCTCTGACTTCCCCTTCTGGCATGAGTACAAAAAACTTGAAAGGGAGCAGGCTACCCTTACAACTTCTGCACCTTAAGATCAGATGACTTGGGCTTTACCTGCATTTGCAGATCCCCACATTACAGTCCCTAAATTAGTATTTGGTTGGATAACCAAAGAACAGAAATCTTGGGAAAACATCTTGAAAATTCTGTCTACTACAATGTGTATGAAGAGGAAAGCTAAGTGGAATGAAGATAGTCTCAAATTTATTGAATAATTTGTTCCTTCTGCACATTCTGTCCTGTATTACAACATTTCCAGCTTGCATATTTAGTTGAAAAGAATTTCAGTGCGATGTTATTGCAAAAACAATGAGACTGATTGAAAATATGTAACAGGAGAATTGAGATTCCTGTTCAGATTTTAATTACTAAGTTAGTAGAAACATGCGAAATACAGGTGTCTCCATGGATTTTGTTAATATGCATTATTTTAATACTTTCATGTTATTGCCCCTTTTGGGGGCTCAAGATAGTTCTTCAGTTTTATCCTAAAACTGTCCTCCATCCTTTACACAACTGCTTCATTGCTTCTTGTATTAATTTTTTTCTTGTCTGATCCATTTCCATTCCTTGTCAGACCATTCAAGTAAGATGGTCTCTAAGGTTTACATTCATTATCTATGACAATATCGTTTCAGGGCAGAAGGATAAGGTTTTTTTTTTTGTAATAGTTTTTTTTCCCCCCTTACCTATTATATAACTAAGGGTTATTTTGACACCATAGTTAGAATAAATAAGACATAACTCATTTGAGATTATATTGTATTTCCTTGTTTTCTGTATTTTGACTTACTTACCTTAGATATTATTCCAACTTCAGTTAAAATTACCTCCCTATTTTCCACTAAGTTTTAGTACTATTTTTTAAAATCCTAATACTGGTCTGCACATCTGTTTTATTTTCCACAGTTATCCCAAGTGATTTATGATATTTTATATCCAAACTTACAAGTTGGTATGTATATGGCTGCTTCATTTTGTCATTATGTCCACAAACATACACTGAAATACATAGCTTTTTTTTTTTAAGATTTATTTATTTATTCATACAGAACTGGGGTACAGGCCAGAGATGTGGAGGGTGAGAAGATTCACCAGAGACAGAGTAGGGAACAGAACAGGCAGATCCATGAAGTACACTGCTGAGGGGAGCAGCGGGCGGGTCAGGAGAGGTCTGCCGTGCCATGTGGTCACCTCCTGGGCAGGCGGGGATTGAACTCATGCGGAAGTGGCTTTAGCTTCTTAGTGTTGTGCTTTAACCTGCTGCGCCACCAGGGAGGGTCCTGAAATACATAGCTTTGTAAAAAAAAAATTAATTTCTTTTTGTTTCTTCTTTTTTGTTTTGTTTTGAAAATTTTGTATATATGAATTTCATTTCAGGATAGGGAAGGAGGAGTTATAAAAATAGGTGATTAAAAAGAGAAGATTGGGTCTAATAAGACTAAAACTATTGTACTATCACACAAAAAGAAAGTGGCAATCCTAGCCTGTATGTCCTACTGTTCATCAAAGCTCTTTGGACCTGATGCTACAGAATGACAGTTCTGTAGAATGTGGGACACAGGTATGTGTTGCAACTGTGGTCCTTGAGCTCCGATTGCCTACTTGGTGAGATTTACTGCTTAGGAAGTCTTCCACAAATACACAAACTGAAAGTGACCAAAAAAAAAAACAACAAAACAAAACTTTGCATTTTGTTAAATAACCTATAGCCAAATTTAAAAATAGAATTTTTGATTTTCTACTGGCAGCCATTGCTCTATGCTTACTGAAAGACTTATTTATATGAAATGAAACCATCATGTTATTGATATTTGCTAATTCTCTTTTTCCCCCTTTTCCCTTTAGATTTTGCATTGTGCAATAGGTAAGTACGGAATTTTCCCCTCCCCTGCTGTATACAGTGGCTTCTGTTTGTGCTTTAAGTCATAAATGATAAGCTAATTTGATTGTTACTGAGTATTGAAAAATTAAGCTATAATCATATATAAAATTTCTTAAATTTGCATGACTAATATCATAGGTGTTTATTTAGATATTATTATTCAATATTAAACACAGCTCACAGCTCTTCTGTTCTGTCGATTGAAAGACCTCTCCTGCTTCATTATAAGCATAACAAATAAACATTGGCATACTTATAAAAATGTGATGTGGGGTCCTAGTACTGGTCTATAGAAAGCCCTCTATAAGATCTATAGATCATTTAAGTGTTACACTCACTTTCCTTAATCTTTAAAATGGGAATTCTGCATGTATTAACAACCGCTGAGATGAAAATTATATATATAAATATATACATATGAGAGGGATTGGAAAAGAATAACTTGAAAGGGTTATACAGATTTAAGGCATTTCTACTAAAAGCTGCTGTCATGTTTCCTTTGAGGGTGGGTGGACATCAGATCCTACTCTGAAAGTGTGGCATAGCCTGGGTGGACTGTACCCCTCCAACTAAATATAAGCCCACTTTGGAGAGTTGACAGACCCCGACAGTGGTTGCTGCGCATCCGGACTTGTCTCTTCAAAGAGAGGATTTGAAACTGACACTCATTCAGGGGCTCTGAAGGTCTAAAAGCTTGAGAAACATGCATCTGAACCATTATGGCCCTAATCAACTTTATTTATAAATTAAGGGGGCACTTGCGGTATTCATGGTCCTGTGCTTGGCACTGGGGAAGAGTTCATTACACCCAGGTGGCCACACTGCAGGCTCTCCTCCCTCCGAGGCTCGTGGTAAAGAGTTGCGCCTCGGCCATTGACTAGCAGAAGGGAGAGCTACAATCAAGGGTTTCTCACGTGATTTGCAGAATCCCTGTGTCTATTATGGTGGGAATTGTTGGATAGGATAAATAGCTCATTAGTTACCCAAAAGGTCGAGAAACACTGCTTTAGACCTTCAAGCAATAGATTTGAATGGGGGTTGGGGCTTCTACTGTTACCGGAGTGGGTTAAGGAACCTGGCACAGGTCACACAGACATAGCCATTTTGTCTGATTTCATTTTATGGTGATATGGTTTTGGCTAGTGTTTAATCTCTCTCACATTCCTTTCTGAGCCATCACCTACTGAAATGGTTAAATAAATTTTAAGCATAAACTTGTAGATTGGGGATACATTGGGTCAGAGAGTGTGGTGGGATCACTTCAGGTCTTCTCCACATGGTCAGACCCTGTGCATTCATTCTTCCCATTCTCCTAACTTCAGTTTGCCTTCAAAGGGAAGATTTAGACACATATGTTTTCTAAGCATATGTATTACAATTTTCATTAACATTTCACTGTATTTTAACACCAAAATTTTCCTTATTGGTCCTGGAATATATTCTCATGTTTTTTTTTATAAAATTTCTACATTTAGAAATCAAGTTTCTGACAAGTATATTTATTCATTTATACTAAGAACATTATCGGATACCTAGCAGGCAGGATCAAGGTGAGCACTGGGAAGTGGAAGTTGAGGTGTAAGGCACAGCTCCGGCTCAGGCAACCCGTCTGAGGTACTCCAGGACTAGCATCAAGAACCTGTCTGAGGTACTCCAGGACTAGCATCCTGGTGGCCTTGTGTCCTGATGGTGTGTTGACAGGTGCAAGAACCTTTGTTCTAGCTATGGATACTTTAAAAGTCCTCATTTGTTCTAGACCTTGTTCTGTTAGTAATTTGCTCTTCTAGATCATCACCCTTTTTATCTGTTTTATCCATTTCAATTCACTAAATGCTTAGTTTTCCAAATCCTGTGGGGCCTCCCTGGTGGCCTAGGGGTTAAGTCTCAGTACTATCATCGCTTCAGCCTGAGTTTGATCCCCAGCCATGGAGCTGACCCACATATGGCACAGCAGACCTCTCTTGTCTCACTCATTGCTCCCCCTAGCAGTGGTTTTCAGTAAAATCTGCTTGTTCTGCTCTCCATTCTGTCTTTGCTGAATCCCTTGTTCCCCGCACCTCTGGCCTGTGCTCTGGTTCTTCTACGCACATATAAATAAATAATTTTTTTTTTAATCTTAAAACTAACCTTTGACTCTCTATTCACTCCATACTGCTATATAATTCTTCTCCATCCCTTTTGTCAGATTTGTTATAGACTTTCTACTTCCCTGTTCTCATTTATACCTTAACCCAGAAGTCAGGCTCCTGTCCCCCTTGTTCTGCTAAAATTGCCCCCTGGTCTAAAATCAGCAATAGTGTTGTTCTTTTGACTGAACATGCCGTCTGTGGCATTCTCTTCTCACAATCCGAGATACTTAAGTGGGTATAAGACACCCACTTTTCTAATTTCAAGTCGTACCTGTACCCCAGACTCAGCTCTTCCACTGGTCTTCTGAATATCCACTCCTGGAGGCATACCTCCTGCTCAGTATGACTCAAACTCCCAAAATTGTGCTGTCTCCTGTATTTTTGGGAATGGTGTGCGTGTGGGGGAAGTCCCCACAATCAGGTCAGGTGCCTAAACTTGCTCTGCTTCCAATATTCTCTTTGTCAAGGAAACTATCAGCCACTGGCTATTCACTCCCTCAGCCTAGATATGGAGCCCATCCACGGTGCCTCTTCCTTTACCTGAACTCCCATAGCCAGGTGGTCATCAGGTTTTAACAGTCCTGTTTGCTGAGTATTTCAGATTGCTTTGTTTTTTCATCCCTGTTCAGGGGGCCTCTATTTGTCTCTTACTGACTGCTGGGTCTCCTGAACATCTGGGCTATGACAACCATAAGAGCTACCATTTTTTAAATATTTATTGTGATCTGGTGCTTTACATTCATTATCTCATTTCCATTCCATTTTATAGTTGATAGCACTGAGGCTTAATAGGTTTTATGTCTTTCCAGAATATACCCAATTAATAAGCCCATGGACTTAGAATTGAACCTATGGCTGTGTGATTCCAAATTCATGCCTCACACAGTTCTGAAGAGATGTAGTTAAAGGGTCCATCACTGGAGCATATCACATCCCTGCTTAAAACTTTTCACTCGGCCCTGCCTGGTGACACAGGGGTTAAGTCTCAGCACTGTGAAGCTGTCTGCAGCCACTGCAGCCTGAGTTTGAGCCCCAGCCAGGGAGCTGACCCACAGGGCACATTGGACCTCTCCTGTCTTGCCCACTGCTCCCCACTCTGTGGTGAATCCTCTCATCCCATCCCCCCTCTCACCCGCTGCACCTCTGGTCTACACCCTATTCCTTGTATGCATAAGTAAATCAATCTTCCAAAAAATATTGACTAGTTTAAACTTCTTCATGATTTGGACTCTGTCCACCTCCCCTGTTCTCCCTTTCCCATTCCTGTGGGTCTCTGCATGAACTGTGCATTTTTCTCACTTCAGTTCTGTGCCCAGACTTGGTGCTCTGTCTGTAATAAGGACCCCACTCCTTTCAACTGAAGTCCTCTCGATTCTTCAGTAGACTTCCCCACTTCCCAAGGAATAGATTAAGTCAGTACCTTTCCTCACTTTTCTGTGATGCCCTGCACCTCACTCTGTTGTTACACTTTCCTACTGTATTGTGCTCTAGCACTACACTTGTTTCCCTCCACCAACACTTCTGAGTGTTTTTTTATGAAAATTATTTTTTTACTTTTTAAAACCACCCTTATTTATTTTTTCACAGTATAGCCTATCCTCCCTCAGTTGTAGTCACCATGATTTTCATGCCACCAAAATGCCTATCGTCCCTCCACCACGCACTCCTTCCACCCTGTTCTCTACCTTACCCCCCCTTCCCCCTCCCCTTCTGAATGTCTCAGATCTCAGGTCTGCTTGCAAGGGTCAGTCTTACAGTTTGTCTTTGTCTGATCCTTTGTTTGGTTTCTCTAGATTCCACATATAAGCAAAACCATCTGGTATTTATCTTTCTTCTTCTGGCTTACTTTGCTCAGAATAACCTCTTCCAGTTCCATCCATGTTCTGGCAAACGGCATGAGTTTGTCTTTTTGATGGCTGGGTAGTGTGCCATTGTGTGTATACACCACACCTTCTTGATCTACACATCTGTCGTTGGACATTTAGGTTGATTCCGTATCTTGGCATTGCAAATAGCGCTGCTGTCAACATAGGGGTGCAGATTTCCTTTCAAATTCGTATTTTCTGTTCTTTGGATAGATACCTCTTGAGTGGAAATTCCGGCTCATATAGTAAATCCATTTTTAGGAAACTCCGTACTTCTCTATACAAGCAGGTCCGGTCTACACCCCCACCGTGTAACTGGGTTCTTTTTGACAGCAGTGTTGAGAATTCTTTCATATTGATTCCTACCTGTGTCCTAGCACGTGGCACCTTGTGGGAGGTCAGTGAACATTTGGTCATCATCTTTGCAAATGCTGGTGAAATTTTCCAAAATTTGTTTTAGAATGTTTTCATGTTTAGCAGCAGAGATCTCTGGAAGAAAGCTTCCTGGAGGGAAGGTGTTTTTTCCTCCGATTTGCTCACCTGTTTTCACCCTTCCTCTCCTGCAGTCGGCCTTGGTCATTTAGTCAGGAGAGTCATTTTCTGGAGTCTTGACATCAGAGCTCTGTATCAAGATTCTGTGACCATGTTCAAATCATAACCTTTCCCAAACCTGTCAAGCCCTTCACTCCAGCCTAACAAGTATCCCTCTGCCTTGATTCTTGGCTCACGGTGTTGCCTCCTGATCAAATTTTGCCTCCTCCAGTCCAGACAGACGAGAGGAGGAAGGATTGTTTCAGCACTCTTCATCTGATGTCCTGATGCCCATAGCCTCAGCCCTCATTTTCTAAATAAACTGCGTTTTTTCACATCTCCAGAATTTCATATGAACAATTTCCTTTGCCCGGAACACCTAGCTCTGTTAGTTGTTCCCTGCTTGTATGAGATGAAGGGAAAGGAGAAATAAAGCGCCCTCACTAGGACTCCAGAGTGCCCGATCAGGGAGAATAGGTGACCTCCCCGAGCTCATCACAGCCCACGCTTTGCAGGCACTCAGGAAGCTAGAACAGCGCTTCCATTGATAATCACTGGACAAGAGGTAATCCTGGAGGGTTTCTGAGCCCAGTTGGAGTTCAGAAGGGAAAATTATGAAGAGAACTTAGATCATAGATTTTTCCTTTTGCTGTCTTTGCAGGAACAACTAGGAGTTTGTTTTGCACGAACACTTATTATTGAGATATTTAAAATATTTTGTCTATAATACTTACCTTGAGGTCCAGCCCATCAGGAACCAAAGATAAGGGAAACCATCCCTACTGGGTATACTAATAGTGGATAAGTCAAGCATTAGTTTCATTTGGGACCTTAGTTTCACATTTGAAAAACCAGGAATTAGATTAGGCTAATATGCCTTACAGTTGTATGTTCTGAAAATCCACGAAACTAACTGACAGAGGTAAATGTTGATTATCTGAATAGTGGTATAAGAGTATATTCTGTATGTTTAAACACATGTATGTGCAGTAGGAAACTTGTTTTAAGTCCAGTAGTTTTAGTATATTTTTTTCCTCTCCATGTATTTTGAAAACCAAATTAGAAAGCAAAATTGTGATGAAACACCCACAGAAACACATTCTATAACGTACATTTACCCATGATTATCAGTAGGTGGCACCCTTGTATTAGAATTTTCTCTCATAAATTACAGCCTGTGGGAGGACTGTTAATAATGACAGTCATGAGTCCATAGCTGAAACTGAAGGGTGAGCAAGTGAAGCAGAGTAGAAAGAAATGGGTGCTTTTCTATCACTTTCTGATCATTAATACTTGAGGTAAAAAAAACTTGGGCTTTCTGCATTTAGCCTAAAGGAGATTATCTACAAATATTTCTTAATTAAAAGGCACAAGATACTTTAAAAATTATAATTAAGCAAATTAATTTTGGAGGGAAAGAAAATATTTGAGATGTTCTCTAGTAAGATGGCTTGTGGCAGATTGAAGCAAAAAGCCTATCATTGATGGTCTTAGCTTCAAAAGCAAGCGTACTCCAAAGAAGTTGGAGGAATACTCCAAGTACTCTAGTTACTGAATTACATAAATTCCATTTAACCCAACGGTGGGAACTTGAGTTACCTTTTAGTAAAATAATTATTTGATTTATGATTCTGTAGTAGGAGTTGAAAGTTTAAATAATGTATTGATAAAGAGAACAAGACCACTTATAAATATTTGTATGAAGTGGTATGTGGTATTTCTTTCTTTCTTTCTTTCTTTTTTTAAAAGATTTATTTATTTATGCCTACAGAACTGGGATACAGGCCAAAGTTGCAGGGGCAGTGAGCAGTTTCACCAGAGACAAGAGTCGGGAGCAGAATAGGCGGATCAAGGAAGCACACTGCTGAGGGGAGCAGCGGGCAGTCAGGAGAGGTCTGTCACACCATGTGGGTCACCTCCGGGGCAGGGATCAAACTCAATGCTGAAGTGGCTTTAGCTTCTTAGTGCTGTGTTTTAACCCGCTGTACCACCAGGGAGGGCCTTACTTTGTATTTCTGTACAGTTTTCCTAACAGGGTTTTTTTCCTTCATTCATAGTGAACATCTTTCCACTATTAAAAAAAAAAAAAATATATATATATATGTAACAGTTCCTACCTCACTACCTCACTACTTTTCAGTTAGCAATATTCATGTAAAATTTATCCATGTTGGTCTTTCCCCAGTGGCCCAACAGGTTAAAGCACAGTGCTATGAAGCTCTCTGAAGCCACTGCAGCATGAGTTCTATCCCCAGACAGGAAGGTGACCCACATGGCATGGCAGACCTCTCCTGACCTGCCCGCTGTTCCCCTCAGCAGTGTACTTCCTCAATCTGCCTGTTCTGCTACCCAGCTGCCTCTGGTGAATCCTCTCACCCCCTACACCTCTAGCCTGTACCCCAGTTCTTATATGCATAAATAAATCTTTAAAAAAAAATTTATCCATGTCTTTGCATGGCTTGATGGTTCATTACCATTTACTTATAAATAGTGCTCTATGTCATTTACTATTCTCTTCCTAGTCTGGCTTTAATTTGTTTTCTTTTTCTAGTTCTGTGAGGCATGAAGTAGTTGGAGATATTCGTAATGTTAGCATTATTGTCATAATTATCCCTCTTAAAGTACTTTGCTACATCATTTTTTGGTATGTTGTGTTTCCATTTTCATTTGTCTTGATATGTATATATATATATATATATTTTCTTTTTTTATGTCTCGTTTTCCAATTTTATTCTGTTGGTTTCTAGTTTTATGGAGTGTGGTTAGAAAAGATAGTTATGATGACTGTAGTCTTCCAAATTTTTGAGATTTATTTATATTAAACTTGTGATCAGTCTTGGGGAATGATCCACGTGCATTTGAAAAGAATATATCTTTGCTGTTGTTGGACTGGATGTTTTATATGTATATCAGGTCCATTTGGTCTGTAGTGTTCAGATCTGCTGTTCTCTTATTGATGATCTATAAGGATGATAATACTCATTTTGAAAGTAGGAAGTTGAAGTCTTCTATTATCTTTGTCTGCAGCTTAAAGAAGTGGGCATCTCTTTTATCTCTACAGACTGACTTTGGCAAGGAAAGACTTTAACCAGTCAATCTGGCCAGAAAATCTGGGTAAGCTGTTAATGTGGTCTACAAATGAGCTTGCTAGTAGGCAGACTGACCAAGTATTTCAGTCAGTGTATTTAGGCGTGGTGCCTGAGTCTACTAGGACTATGGCAGTTCTGAATTTTTGGTCTATGGGGCTCGGTTTTTGGGTCCTGAGATTACAGAGGTGGGCTTGGTGCTTGTCCTGGAAACTGATCTTACAAGGACATACTTAGCATTTTTATCACCTAGAGCCTGGGTCCTGGACCTCTGGAGGCTAATCTGGAGTTTGTGTTCATGAGGCCTAACCTAGCAGTGGTGTGGTTCTGGAACCTGGGTCATTGGGTGCTGACCCAATGCTTGAGATCTTCTTTGTTCATCCTAGACCATGAAGCCACAGGCCTGATCCTGGTGCTGGGGATGAAGTTTGGTGTTTACTGTGTTTCCCCTACACAGAGTATGGGAGGATATCTCTGTGTACTGCCCATGGTTGGTGTGACACAAGCAACATGCATCTGTGCTTCCTACTCTTTTTCAATGAATATGTTTTTGTTTCTGTGTTTCACCTAGATACTATAATCTTTCACCTGGAATCCTTAACTCTTGTGAAGGTACTTTTGCATGTGGACAGTTGTTCAAATGGATATTTCTGTAAGGGAATGAACCTGAAGTAATTCTATCATCTTGCTGTGACTCCATTGAGGATGTTCTCTTTGTAATAAAATTCTTATAGATTTACTAGAATGTGCCTGGGAGTTTACCATTGCAGGGCAGTCTCCACAAAAACTTAATAGGCCCTTTCAATATGTAGATTTAGGCCTTCTTTTATTTCTAGGAAGTCTTACTGGATAAGAGTTACTTTGTTTTTCTCTTTTTAGGGGTTCCAAATATATATGTATTGGAATTCCTTTGCCTCTTTTCTTTCAACCACTTTCTATTCCTTGTATTTGTTTATCTTATTTTTATACTTTTGGTTGCTACCTTTCTTCAGTGTCCTTTATTTGGTTTTCACTTGAACCTATTCTACACTGTTTTGAAATTTAACCGTCACATGTTATTTTGTCTTTCCCACTTCTGTCCTGAGTTCAGTCAATTTTTTGTTTCATTTTTGCCTGCTTTTATCTATTTCTGTGTGAGTTTTAAAACTTCTGATTAAACATAATTTTTCATGGGCTCTCCCTGGTGGCACAATGGGTTAAAACACCACATTATGAAGCTCTCCAAAGCCACTGCAACAAGAGTTCGATCCCTTGCCAGGGAGCTGACCCACATGGCGCGGCAGATCTCTCCTGACCTGCCCGCTGCTCCCCTCAGCAGTGTATTTCCTGTTCTGCTCCCCCACTCTGTCTCTGGTGAATCCTCTCACCCACCACATTTCTGGCCTGTACCCCAGTTCTGTAAGCATAAATAAATAAATCTTTTAAAAAATAACTTTTCATATCTATCCAAGTGCTTAGTTAAGCACATTTAAGTTAGTCTGGAGTTTGTGTTGATGTTTGTGGCTAGGATTGGAAGTTTGATTTGGGTTATCAGGTGCCTCGTGTGAGAGCACTTCTGTTTTTTCTTTCTTTTTTTTTTTTTAAGATTTATTGATTGATTTATGCGCACAAGAACTGGGGTCAGGCCAGAGGTGCGAGGGCATTTTTATAGGTGACTTTAGTAGATGATGTGCTTTTTGCTCGCGGAGGTCTCGGAGTTGTAACTGCGTCCCTGTCAATTGTTTTGGCCCTCATTTGTGCTTCAGGAGTCTAGATTCTCTCCTGTGTCTTCTTTGTCCTTCTTATCCAGTCACCAGAGGGCACCTTTTCCTTCCCTTTTTATCTGTTTCTCTAGAAGCTATGCCTCTTTGGGATTGCCACTCAACTCTACAGACTTAATTCCTTTTCAGTAGTTAGTGCTCTGATTGACAAAGTAATTTTTCTGTGTTTTTGTACTTAAGGTAGACTGCCTCTTCCTAGGACAATTTTAGCTCAAATTTAGACCTTCTCTCCCTTTCTTTTTCTTTCCCTGTATTTTTTCGAAACCCACTTTTCTCTGAGATTTGTTGTAGGAACTCAAGAGATAGCTCTGCTGGAATTTGTTGGGGATTTTCCCTCCTCCTTTCAGGTGATTTGAGCTTGTTATTCTGATATCTTTTGGTTGTCTTGAAAGTGTAGTTTTGTAACTTTGTTATTTATGACCTGTATAAGGTTTCTGAGGATGTATAGCATAGATATTTTGTGATGTGTAACCAGTGGTCTATTTGTTGAATATGTAGGTGGTTTTCAAATCTGTAAATAACTATACCAATTGCAGAATCTGTGCACAGTTATTGTTAGACCTTATGGATAAATTCCTAGAAGTAGGTCAAAAGTAAAATCAAACTAAGACTTTTTCCCAGCTGCCCTTTTATTGATTTTCTGTTGGGTGGCAGGTCCTGCACCAAGCACTGAGAATACAACAGTACTCAGCAGGCCCAGTCCTGCTTTTGAGGCAGGACAGAGGCAAGCTGTGTGACCAAATTTTTGCCCAAAGGGAAAGTTCAAAGAGCTATAGAAGCACAAAAAGAGAAGTATGGTTCTTTCTGGAACTTTCCCCCATGGTAATCAAACTTCTGTCTTCACAGAATACTTCCTTGGCTCTCTTAACTGAGCAGGAACTTGGCTTTTGCTGAGCACTTCACTTGCTGCCCCAGGGGGTGCCTGCTCACTCTCCAGGCTCCCCAGACCTCTTCCCATGCCCTAGGCCCCTGCGCTTGTCCTTCGGTTCTCATGGGCTTTTCTTTCTGCCTGTCCCTCAAAGGTTGGTCTGTGCACCTTCAGAATTTCCATTCCACCTGCTCACTTGGACGTGTCCATTTGATTACTTTGCAGTCACCACAGACGGTGTGAACTGGACTTAATTGATCATTTTATCCCAGACCTGCTCTTTCTCCTGTTCTCTGTATCTGTTAGTTACCTAATCAGAAGCCTGGAGTAAGCTTCCTTCTCTCCCTTCTTTGCCTTTCTTACCACCTGTCTTCTGCTTCTCCCCTGTCCTGCAGAGACCTTTGCTTCTCTACCTGTCTTTGTTTTTTGTTTTTGTTTTTTTAAAAATGTATTTATTTATGCATACAGAGCTGGGGTACAAGCCAGAGGTGCAAGGGACTGTGAGAGGCTTCACCAGAGACAGAGTGTGGAGCAGAACAGGCAGATCAACCAAGTACACTGCTGAGGGGAGCAGCAGGCAGGTCAGGAGAGGTCTGCTGGGCCATGTGGGTCACCTCCAGGGCCAGAGATCGAACTCATGCTGAAGTGGCTTTAGCTTTTTAGTGCTGTGCTGTAACCTGCTGCGCCACCAGGGAGGACCCTACCTCTGTTTTTATTTTAGTTCTCATTAGTTCTTTAGTTCTCTCTACCCCTCCTTCATGCCTTTTCTTTCTACTCTTTCTTTCTCCTACCTCATCATTTTGTTCATTTCTTCCCTTTCTCTTTTTCATTTCCTCCTCCATTTGTACCTTTCTCATCCCAGTTCTCAAACTTTCCTCAGCTCTTATTGCCCAGGTATGAGTCTTAGCATGTCTCTGTTCTTTCTAAGAGAGTTTGAGTCCGTTGAGGCAGCTTAAAGCCTGTGTACTACTCTAGAGCCTGGCGCCAGGGGAATGGAGTGGGCAAAGTGGCAGCTGTCTCTAGAGGCCAGCTCACTGTGTTCTCCCTTTCCTTCTCTAATAAGATGTGGACTAGTGTTTGTCTCCTGCACCTGCATGGATTCCCAAACAGCAGCTCTGGAGTTAATCACAAAATGTTAAAACTTTGCTAATGGAAATACTCCCAGTAAACCTCAAACCTGATAGAAGAGACCTAAGTGATCAGGAATAGGGCTTTAAAGGAATATCCATCAGTAAGCATCAGCTAATCTTGGATGTGTTTAATGGTGGCTCTTTTTCACAGCTTTCTTGAGACTTGATTCAGCTTTAGCTTTTATCACAGTTGTAGCCTGCAGAAGCATGACTAATAATTCCAGGAGGCAGTTGAGTTGAATAAAGAGTGTTTTGAACTCCTAAGTCATTCTATTAATGACAGCTGTTCAGAAAGGAATCAGGGTCTATAAATAATGACAAATTAGCACCTTGAATAGACTGTCAGGAATCAAATAGACAGCTTGTTCTTATAGATAGATGTTTGGAGCTGGAATATATTGTTTCACTGTTGACTATATGAAGAGAGGAAAAGCAAAGTATGTGACAACTTAGGCCAGAAATAATCGTTCTACACATATATGTTTATTGGTTAAGAAAGTAAATAGGGTTAAGTCTTACAAAATATGTAGTTCAGGCCCTCCCTGGTGGTGCAATGGGTTAAGACGCAGCACTGCAAGTGAACTGCAACACTTCAGTGCGAATTCAATTCCTGGTCCTGGAGGTGATCCAGATGCAGCAGACCTCTCCTGACCTGCCTGCTGCTCCCCTCAGCAGTGTACTTTGTCGATCTGCCTGTTCTGCTCCCCACTCTGTCTCTGGTGAATCCTCTCGCTGCCCCTGCACCTCTGGCCTGTCCCCCAGCTCTGTATGCATAAATAAATCTTAAAAAAAAAAAGGAATAAAAAAGAAAACATGTAGTTCAATTCATTATGTTTTTGAAGGGACATAAGAGATAAATTGCTCTATTCTTCTATAGTAATCAAGTGGTTATTGTTTCTAGGAAGTGGATAGATATTCAAAACTGTCAAGTAATTACAAAATTTATAGCTTACCTAAATATAATATGTGAGACTTTGGTTCTAATGAAAAGTTTTATTACCTTTTGATAGATTAAAATAGTCCCTGGAATGAGTGACTTAAAACCATTAATTTGTAGTTTTTCTTGGTCGGGAATTCTGGAACAAGCTTAGCTGTGTTGTTCAAGCACAGTCTCTCTTGTAGGTGCAGTCACATCAGTCAGACCTGCAATCAGCTAGGGACTGACTGGAACTGGAGGGTTTGCTTCTAAGATGACTCAGTTCCTTACTACTTGGTCCCCCCACAATTTAGCAGCTGGCTTCCCCAAGATGAATGCTAAAGAGAGGACAAGGAGGAAGCCACATTGTCTTTTATGATTTTGTCTCTGATGTCACACACCCTCACTTCTACTTCTTTCTGTTTGTTTGAAGCAAGTCGCTCGGCCCAGCCCATAATCATGGGGAGTAGAGTTGGGCTCTCCCATTTTTTTTTTTTAAAGATTTATTTATTTATTTGTATATACAGAACTGGGGTACAGGCCAGAGGCTCAGGGGCGGTGAGTGGCTTTACCAGAGACTGTGGGGAGCAGAACAGGCAGATCAACAAAGTACACTGCTGAGGGGAGCGGTGGGCGGGGTCAGGAGAGGTCTGCTTCCCCATGTGGTCACCTCCGGGCAGGTGGGGATCGAACTCATGCGGAAGTGGCTTTCGCTTCTCAGTGCAGTGCTTTAATCTGCTGCGCCACCAGGGAGGGCCAGGCTTTCCCATTTTAAGAGAGGTTTATCAAAGAATCTGTGGACATATTTTTGAAGCCATCATAATTGTTTGGCCTGTTTTTCTCCTACCTATAATTGGAGATAGAATAGCTTAGCATTAGGAGTGGGGACCCTGAAGACAGACTGCCTATATTTAATTCTGGCTCCACCACCTCCGCACTGTACGACTTAGCTCGAGTTGTTATTGTTCTCTGGACCTGTTTCCTCGTCGATGCAACGAGGAAAATGGTGGCACCTACCTCACAGAAGTGTGTGAGATGTGTGTTAGTTAATATAAGAATGTAGAAGCAGGACCATGATACACAGAATGCTCTCAGTAGATTTTACTATTATTGTTGAAGTTTGAGTAGCAAAATAACCGATCTCATTCCTCCCTTTATTTCTATATAATATAAGGTGATGATTCCATCTAATATGGTTTCTAGTCATCTCGGCAGATCCTTTAGCAATAAGTGGATACATGGTAAAAGCAAAGTGAGCTGGTGACTATCAGTTTCGTTTCTACCTGGGCTAAGGAAATCTCTGAGGATTCTACCCCAGAGATATAGTTTCATACACACCATGAGACTCTTACCCTGGAAAGGGCTTTTTCCTAGGCTTTATAGGAACCTACTTTAGGACATGTGATCTATGTTAATTATTCTTAGGATCCATTCACATATTCAGCCCATAAGTGTTTATTTAACTGCTTTGGAGTTCAAGGTAAAGTGATTCTTCATAGTTTTTTAATTACTGTGAAGAATCAAATAAATGACACATTTTCTAGGCCTCTCTGGAGTTTCTCTCCTTTCATAAAACATTTTCATCTCTGATACGTGACTTACATCTTTGGAGTGTGCACTTACAGGTAGAATTTTTCCTTAAAATAATCTATGTAAGGGAAATAGGTTATTATAGTTCCAGTATTTTTAAAGAAAATGATTTATTAAAAGGCAACTGATGATTCATGATTGTTAGATGTTTTAGTAAATATTGCATTTATATCTGGTAGATTTTGACCTGGCATTGAATTGCCACATTCTTGGCTCCAGAAGGATGTTTTTAAAATATAATCATGAATACCACATGTCAAAATTGCAACAGAAAGCAGTTTTTTTGCTTTTGTTTTTGGACATAAAATACTAGAATTTGTTTTTTGAGATATGAGTGCTGTTTTATAGATGATTCAGAAAATTGTAACCAGAAAGAATTATTACACTAAATTTCTATCATTTTATTTCTTACTGATGGCACTAGTTTTTGTGACTACAAAGTATCGTTAAAATAACTTCTTTGTAAAAGTACTACTACTCTCTGATATTCTTTGACTTCTTAATTCCACCCAAATTATCTTCAGACTTTATCTTCCTTTTGTCAGCTGTGAAAGATGTGTATGATTACATTTGGCCACACGTGCCAGGATTCTTAATATTGTGCTCTAACTAAGTGCAGGTTTCTTCCCCCAACAGTAATTCTTGTCTTTCTGTTCTACCATCACTAATATGTGACTTCTGTTTTGGTGATGTGGTTCCATAGTTATGGGTGTTATGTGACATTCCTTGCAGAAAAGGCTGCAAGGCTCTCTGGAAATTCAGTTTCGTTTTCCTTGATCAGAATTGTACTACATGATTTTGTCCAACTTCAAGGCATTCCAAGGAAGCTAATGTTTAACAGGGTACACTGCTACCCCAAATAAGATCAGTGCTCAGTTACTGGGGAAGAGAAAGAGGATGTGCAATGAATAGGAGCAACCGGTGGCTGCCACTAAGGATCTGGGTGGTTGCTGAAGTCCTTCGCCAAAAGCAACCCTTGATTTCATTTATACATTGTTTTGGTTGAAATTGTACCCATTTTTATTTTTAACAAATTTGCAGTATGGTGACTATCAAATCCAGTTGTGGTGGTCTTCTTTTTTTAATGAAAAGGCCTTATTTCTAGTAGCATTATTTCTATTTGAAAATAACAAATGCCGATTTTTTAAAAATCAGCTAATACTAACAAAGAAAAAAAGTATAAAAGAATCATTACCTAGAAATAATTATTGTTGCCATTTTGAATATTGTATTTTAAATGGTAATTCTTTTGGACTATTTGTAAATATAACTCAGTATGAATAAAAATTTTAATTGAGATATCTCGACATAAAATTTTGAAAGACTGGGTAAAATAAATTCCATTTCAACCCCTAAGAAGTAAGTAAAGAACCTCTCTGGTAGTGCAAGGGGCCAAAGCCGAGCACTAGGAAGCTATTTGAAGCCACTGCAGCAATAATTCGATCCCCAGGTTCCATCCCCAGCCAGGGAGCTGACCCGCGTGGTACAGCAGACCTCTCCTGACTCACCCGCTGCACCCCTCAGCAGTGTACTTTGTCAATCTGCCTGTTCTGCTCCCTACTCTGTCTCTGATGAATCCTTTCACTGCCCACCCAACCCCCCCCACTTCTGACCTACACCCCACTTCTTGTATGCATAAATAAATAAATCTTTAAAAAAAAAAGAAGTAACTAAAAGTTACTATTTAATTTTCATTATTCATAGCTGAATAATTTTAAAGTAGTATTTCTGGAGAAGTTTGACAAAATTCTTACTGATTTTGATTTATCTTGTGAAGAAATAAAAGCTTTTGCTATATAAGCTTAGGATTTCCTTATTCTTCCTTGAGGCCATTTATTTGGGGGAATCATAACTGAAATATCAGAATAATAGTAGATGATTGATATGAAGGTAGAATTTTTTACGGTGGCCATTTAAAGTTCTGTGTAGGTTGGGTCTTTTTGTACCTGAGCATTCATTTGCCTATCATTTTCAAGCTGCAGAAATATTCCACCTCTCTAGTTAAATTTAGCTGAGGAATTGTTAGGTTCAGGTTATAATTGCTCTTTCTCTTCTCTTCACTTCCCAGCCTCTGCAGTACTTTGACAAGCTTCACTCCTCCTGCAAGAGTGTTTTCAGTGTGTGTCTTTTATGCGCTGTCGACAGGCCCTTCCCATGTTCTCCTGGCCTCCTACTCGGTGAATGCTGCCACCACCGCCACCCCACGTTAGAGCAGGGATGGGAAGGAGACCGGGCAGAGGCAGTGTGCATTTAGTATCTACTGTATGAACAGCCCTCAGCAGACCCTGCTTTTCAGCCTTCGTAGATCTCTTGCCTACAGTGAGCGTCAGGTTACATCCAAATGGTTCTTGATGCTGTAATTGTTGGCTCGAGGCTCAGAAAGCTAGGCTTTCCTACAAGTGTGGGTAACTGAGGGTGAAATTACTATGTTTCATATTGAAACACCATTTAACATTATTTGTTGAACAACTAACATTATGATAGAAAGTGGAAGTCATTTTATTGAAAGGGGGAAAAGTGCTCCTAAATTCTGCAATTCAGTCAACAATTTTGTTTCCATATTTCCTTCCAGCCCTGGTCTGTATGCACACATGGTTTCCTTTTGTTACAGTCAGACTAACTCATTTGAATTCTGAAGATTTTTTAAAATAGAATCATTTTTCCATTTGATTACATATTCTATATAGTGTTACTTAAATGATAGGAGATTCTTAGTAGGTAATTCATTCACATGGTCAATGTTGAAGAGATCGAAAAAGGTGTATAGTTGACAAGACTCTGACCTTCCCTGGCCCCTCCCGTTTGTCCCCTGTACTAGATACAACTGATTTCATTAATGTCTTATGATATAACAGCATATATATTTTTGAGCTTTCATCTTTTCCTTTATTGACCAGTTTTGAGATACTATTTCTCAGATGCCTTTAAAGAAAGCTGATTAAAGTTGGTTGTTAGGATATTTTTTCCCATGTAGAGTAGTCACTGTTTTTTAAAAAGGTTTGGGGGTTGGTTTTAAATCAGGCAGCAACATTTTTCATCAGTCTGACATCTCACCATGTCAAACTGATTTCATCTAGCAATACTGCATTAAATCCTAAAAAAGGAAAAGTGGTCTCAATTTTCAGGGAAGAAATTCAGTTCTGAGAACAAATTAACATCAGCTTGTAATTTAGAATAAAAGAAGGGCTAGTGTTTCATGTTGCTTTATAACACCCTCCTCATGAAGAAACAGAGATGTTTTTTCCTGATTCAGACAGGCTCTGGTACTGATAGACACTGATACACACACATCACACACACATTTCCCCCATAACAAAAATCAGCATATCAAAGGGACGGTGGAAGCTTTGCTTTTTATTTTTATCATAGATTCATGAATTTTAATACATTTAATGTGATTCAGTCCATTATAACTCTCCATTCTTTTTTTTAAAGATTTATTTATTTATGCATACAGAACTAGGGTACAGGCCAGAGTTGCGGGGGTGGTGTGGGTGAAAGGATTCACCAGAGACAGAGTGGGGAGCAGACCAGGCAGCTCCATTGAAATACACTGCTGAGGGGAGCAGCGGGCAGGACAGGTGAGGTCTGCTGTGCCATGTGTGTCAACTCCCAGGCCGGGGATCAAACTCCGCCGATCACTTCGCAGTGCTGCGCTCTAACCTGTTGCCACACTGGTGAGGGCCCTATGACTCTTTTGTCCGTCTTTGGCCAGTGGTAGCCCCCTCAGATTGTCTTCCAGATCCTTTTGACACACCCCAGTCACCTTTGACAGCCTCCTTGCTTTATGATAGAAGCTGTTGGAGACTCATTGTATATTAATTGATATTTTTAATTACTATAAAGTGTTGAATTTGAGTATGTTATCATGTCTCCCTCAGTAGAGCACATTTAGGTTGTTCCCATTTAAAATATTTTTTATTAAGTTTCAACTAATACCTTGACTGACTGAAATATATATTTTTTTGTTGCTAGCATATGACCGTTATGTACATTTCCATGTATAATTTCTAATTCAAAGGGTATAACTGTTCTTTTAACCCTTAAAAACACTGTAAAATTGAATTGTCAAAATACTGTGCCATTTGCAAAATGTAAAAGTAGTAGTTTTAACATAATACCAACGTTTGGGTATTATGGTTATTGTTTATATTCCCTAAGTTAATAATAAAATAGGTATTCTTGTTTATAGCATTTTTTTAAAAGATTTATTTATTTATTCATATAGAATTGGGGTACAGGCCAGAGATGCAGAGGGTGAGAGGCTTCACCAGAGATAGAGTGGGGAGCAGAACAGGCAGATCAACGAAGTTACACTGCTGAGGGGAGCAGCGGGCGGGTCAGGAGAGGTCTGCCACGCCATGTGGTCACCTCTGGGGCAGGCGGGAATCGAACTCATGCGGAAGTGGCTTTAGCTTCTCAGTGCTGTGCTTTAACCCGCTGCGCCACCAGGGAGGGCCTATAGCACTTTTTGTTAACTATAAATTGACTATAATTCCATGTTTATTATTGTCATTTTACATGTCTTTGTGCTCTTTGCTCTATTTACTTTCTAGATGTTTTTTAGAAGACAAAAGCAGTTTGTGTTCTTCATATACTTTGAATCTTAACCTTTTGTCATATTACAAGATTTTAATTATCCTCGTGTATCTTGACCAATAATAATTAACCCTCTTTAAAAAATCTACCCAATTGAAAAGTAGATATTAATTTGTTGAATTCAGCTATCTATGTAAGCTTTGCAAATTATTTAACCTCTCTGAACTCCGCTTCCTCATTTTAAGTATGCTGTTAAACTTGATCTCTTAGACTTCCAGCTCTGACAGCCAAGATTTTCCTAGTTAATGACCAGCATATTTAAATGATCCTTGTATTGTAGTTCCTCGCTCTTTTAAATAGAGCCTTTTCCATAGAAGACTTCTTTCCACAGACTTCTGGTAAAGTGAAGCTTCTCTTCAGCCTTCCTCCCTCACATGGTCTGTTAGAACTGAGAAGCAGAAGATGATGCTTCTACTCTCTCAACCCTGTCATTAGATCTTATGTCAAGTTAAGTGCTCTTTGAATCGGGTTCAGCCTTTTGAAACAGCCTCACATGAAAGAATGTTCAGAAGTATATTGCAGCAAAATTTAATAAAATTTTAAAAGAGAGACTAATAAAATATCTTGTGTCCAGGGTAGTTGTGGATTTATTAGTGTAAGTTAATCAAAAGTGACTCTTTAATGGTTCAGCTATCAATTTTATGTCCCTGACAGTTTTACTTAAAAAAAAAGTTTTTTAAAAAACTTAGGATGTAGTCTTTTTGGTAAGACATATATAGCAACCATCCATTTGTTAAGATTGCAATTACTAATCTGGTATAAAACACCTGGCGTTCTATGAACAATAAAAAAAAAATCACATGGCAATTTGCTATTAGAACAATAACTGTAAAATAGAGGTTTGAGTAAGTTTCCATGAATTTTAATTGACTCATTTTTGTCATCTTAGAGAAAGGCTTCTAATATTTTTATGTTTTTATCTTTTATATTCAGAAAGCTTGGAAGATTATGTCTTTTTTTATGTCTATATTTTTTTCATTCAAAGAGTATTAGACTTTCTGTAACTTAACTCTTAGAAGAATAGAGACCCCAAAGTAAACAAACAAATGAAGAGCCCCTAGGTACATGAGAAACCTCTTGAAAAGTTCATCCTTTTGGAGACCTCTGGGCCTTCTCCTGAAGCCAATATATTGCTACCTTTTACATATAGAAACCTCAGTAAGTGCAAGAGCTAGCTGCTCTTGGCAGACACTTTACCACTAACATATGAAACAGAGCAGAAACTGTAAACAAAACAAAACACCTGCAACAAACATCTAGTAAAGTAGTAACTATTACAGTTGTTCAAACACAGCCATCTCTCCTTCCATGTAGGGATTACTTTCTCCTATAGTTTCAAGTTTGTTTCCTGCTTTTATATTCCCTAAGCCCTGTTTCCTATCTAGATTTTATTATGCACTGTGTTTTCCCAGCTTTTCCAAGTTTCCCTAATCTGATGGAGTATAGTTCCAACCCCCAGGGATTTAAGAGTACAGTCGAGATGGCCTGCCACATATGTGAAATACTTTGAAGTCCTCGTTTTTATATTTTAATGTAAAAATGGATCTTTCTCCAAAAGTGTAGGGAAAATCAGTGAACCATGACAATGTGCTGTAACATGTGGCTTTCTCTCTTAAACTAAAATTATATAAAGGCAAACGTCCAGTGAAAAATACCTAAGCACACACGACTTAGTATCAACTCTCAGTAAGTGCAGTACAGCAATTTTTTCCTAGCTCTTCCTTCGTTGGAATATCACTTGGAATAGTTGGCTCTTATTTAGGATCAGTGTTGGGTGAAATTTGCATTGTTTTTGAACAGTAAAGTCATAGTCAGTGTGGTGAGTAGCCAGGAGACCAGAGATCACCACTCACTCATACACACATTTATACTGTGAAGTGCTGGATTGGGTTGTCTATCTGAAATTATTTTTCTGTTGTCTTTTCACTGATTCAAATAGTTGTATTTGAGAAAGTTGACTGCAAGTATCATGCACATCTTTGGAGAATGCATTGCCCCAGTTTGGGAAAGTATTATCACTTAAGGGAAAGAATTTAATCGCACATTTCTTTCCAATGCTAGATATTTGAAGCTTCATCATACTTGATTTCTTGTATTTCTTTTTTATAATCTCTTCAGTTTCATAAAAATAATCATGAATGTGCTTAGTAACACTATTTTTTTTATAACAGTTTGTTTTTACATCATTTTGTACATTTTTTTTTTCCATCTCAATTGTAATCCCCGCGGGTTTCCCATCACCAAGTCATCCGTGTGCCATCACCATAATCCCGTGCACTCCCACCCCCACCCCACCCCCGTTTTGATCCCATTCCCCACTCCACCCCCGCAAAATGTCTCTGGTATATGGTTGTTCATTATTTTTGTTATTTTCTCGCCTGGTCCATTATACTCCTGCTATGAGTGAAAACCTCCGGTATTTTTCTTTCTCTTTCTGGTTTATCTCACTAAGCTAGTAACACTATTCTTTTAACACAACAAAAATGTCCCTTACATCTTTTAGAAATGCCAACCTCAAACCCAGAGACTGTCATAAAAACAACATAATTTTGCTATTGATTTCAGTGTAAGAAATCAATTCTTTTGTCAGAGCTCAATAAAGTAAACATGGTTATATAAAATATATTGAAATTGCTCTTGGGCGGGGGCATCAGGTATTGCAGCCCCAACACGCTTGGCCAGTTTTCTGTTTTGGAAAAAAGGACTTGCCCTTCTGTCAATTCTTCTTTAAAAAAAAAATAAAAGACCATCTTCTTGAAGTCCCATCCTTCCACCATTCTCTTTACTTTAGCCAGAAATATTTTCTGTTTCCCTAAAATTAGCTTGTACTGTGAAAGAAAATATTTAAGAAAATTTCTTTTTAAGATTGGAAGTAGTTCAGCTTCAGAATTATCCTTTTGTTGTTGCCAAATGTTCCATTTCTTATTAAGAATATCGATTTTATCAATTTCAAAGTATTAATTCATGCTATTTTTAAGAAATTCAAGCAGTTTGGAAAAGTACAAAGAATAAAATCTAAACATTCCGAATTCTACCAACAGAACTAATCTTTCTTTCTTTTTTAAAGATTTTATTTATTTATTCATATAGAACTGGGGTACAGGCCAGAGATGCGGAGGGTGAGAGGATTCACCAGGGACAGAGTGGGGAGCAGAACAGGCAGATCGACGAAGTACACTGCTGAGGGGAGCAGCGAGTGGTCAGGAGAGGTCTGCCGCACCATGTGGTCACCTCCGGGGCAGGCGGGGATCGAACTCATGCGGAAGTGGCTTAGGCTTCTTAGTGCAGTGCTTCAACCCGCTGCGCCACCAGGGAGGGGCTGGAACCAATTTTTATTAATGTAAGATAGACATCACTCCAGAGAACATTCCCTACATATTACATTTTATTTATTAGTATACAGAAGAAAAAGTAGATGGCTGGAAGAATCAAAATATAGTTTATATTACATATGCTGTTTTTCAGTAAAGTCGCTGAATTCATTAAAATAAATAAATTATAACACTTGCCATGAGAGAGTTATTATTTACTAAAAGATTTCTCAGCTTTAAAGAATTTAGATTGATATTTAATGAAATTTATGTCGGTTGTAGGCAGAATTTCTCTATTAAGGATATAATAGGAAAGAAATATTTTTTAGTTCTATTATGCAACTTGGTATTGTCATGCTTTCTCTTCTTTTTTCTTCCTTGCCTCTCATCTTAAAATTGTTACTAATTTGTTATTTCAGTTTTTAAGCATTTGCGCTATGTTCTTTGACCATAATTATTACCATACCTTAGTTTTAGTGTTCTGTTTGAGTAGATTCATTGCCTACTGTCGGCTGTTTTACCATGATGTCTCTGTTCCCTTAGTTCATAATTTTCCTTTACCTCTGGTTTAACTGAATTTCTGACAGGATATACTTCTTAAGTTTGGTGACACAGGTGTGATGTGCCAAATTCTTTCAGAGTTAGTGACCTCTACTTTTTGCCACTACACTAAAATAACATCCTGACTGGGTAGAACATTCTCGAATGTACTTTCTTTCCCTCAGACCTTTGTATTGTTGCCTCACTGTCTTCTTACATTGAACGTTACTGTGGAGGAGTCAAGCCAGTCTGATTTTCTTAACAATTTGTAGGTAACTTGCTTTTTTAACCCAGCTCCCTGAGGTATCATATTTGTAACCAAGGAATTGCTCAATTTTAGTCAATCATTGTTAGGTGTAGCTTTCTGGAACACAATATATTTTTTCTATGCACATTTAGTTTTTTCATTTTAGGGAAATTTTTTAGACTATGCCTTTGAATACTTTTTTATTATATATGTTAGATTTTCTACTTTGGGATAACAATTATCCTTATATTGGATTATCTTTTCCATACTTGTTTTCCTTTAATCACTTTAATCTTTGACTTTCCTCTAGATAACTATGCTATGCATACTTTATTTCTACTTTCTTTTTTCCCTGGCCTTATGTCTGACTGGTTGCCATACCCATTCGCCTTGCTAAAGTAAGAGCAATTCTGTCTATCCATTTATTTGTTCTGCTATAAGTGTCAGTGACTTATCCCTTACTGCATTGTTTTCCCCTCAAAACTACAGTTTAAGGATTTGAGTCCTCCTGTCTCATGGGTTTTACCACCCTCCAAGGACATAGGAGTGGGACTGAAAGAATGTGTAGGTATTAAAATGTAAAACTTACCTAATCAAAGCAGTATACACACACACATGCACACAGAAAGAAGAATCCTCAGAATATTTTTAGAGGAAGAAAAGCAGGGTATAGAATGGGTATAAAATACTGCCGTTACATAAATATTTTGAAAACAAAGTCTATTAATAAATTTTTATACATTCCATACATACTTGCTTTCATATACCTAAAATTTATTTCTGGAATAATATATGGGACTAGGAGGGAGACTTATCTGTATTATCTTGTTTACTTACAGCAAAGTGAACGAATTAGTTATTTTTAAAAACTATTTATTTATGCAAACAGAACTGGGGCACAGGCGAGAGGTGTAGGGGCGGTGAGAGGCTTCACGAGAGACAACAGAACAGGCAGATCGACGAAATACACTGCTGAGGGGAGCAGCGGAAGAGACAGGAGTGGTCTGCAGTGCCTTGTGGGTCATCTCAGGGGCGGGGTCGAATTCACACTGAAGTGGCTGCTGCTAGCTGGCAGTGCTGCTTCCTAACCGGTTGCCCCACCAGGGAGGGCCACATTATTTTAAAACTATGGACTCTTCCGTTTCTTCTGATATTTAATTGCTCCTTTCTGGGGTTTTTCAACCTTGCAAAGAGTATATCCTCTATGCAGAAAGAATTTTGTACCAGTTCTTCAATTCAATATGGGGCCTGAAAGGCGGACCATCTATGTAGGTGCTCCACAGCTTAGTCATCACTCTCCAATTCTTTGAGACCCATGCTCTAATCAGAAATGTGTGTTCCTCTCCAAATTTGGACTTGTTAGTGAAAATTATCAGAATTTTATTGACACACTAATGACATGTTTGGGGAAAGGAGGCAAGATAGAAGGTGTGCAATAATCTTTTTTTTCTTGGCTGACCCTCTTAGAAATATGACACAAAGTGATATGTCATAAAGTGTACCCTAATCCTTTGTGGTTACCACTGGTGACTTTTGCTATTATGTGATACTATTTTTAGTTTAGTGGATTTGGTATTTGGGTAGAGAGATTTTGTGTTCTAGTTTTTGGCACCAACTTTGTGTTTCCTGCCTTGCTTGGTCTGATCTCCGTTACCCATGTATTCCTTGACAGTTGTAAGCTGAACACCTTGTCTAGTTGTGAACTGAACACCTGAACACGATGCTACTCTTCTCCCAAACCTGCTGATCTTGCTTATACCTAACTTTCAACTTGGGCTGATGTATACAGCCAGTCTCCCAAAACCACTAGCCTGGTCCATCTGAGGGTTACATTGGGCAGCAAGCATTTTCTTTGCTGCCCAGCTTGGCACAGCTCAGATGTTTGGGCATTCTCAGAGCACCCTGATTCTAGAAAAACAAGAAATCAGGCCCCCTTTAAACAGCTTTTGCCATGTAGGTGTTTGTGTGCACGCACACACTTACACATCCACACAAATGTC
This sequence comes from Condylura cristata, assembly GCF_000260355.1. Taxonomy (NCBI): domain Eukaryota; kingdom Metazoa; phylum Chordata; class Mammalia; order Eulipotyphla; family Talpidae; genus Condylura; species Condylura cristata. Next base: position 32,158,626 of record NW_004567104.1, read on the forward strand.
TGTTTCTTTTATTTGCCAATGTTTCTGCCTAAAAAACCTACTGCCCTTTTTAACATAAATTTCTATGGTTATTTCTCAAGTTATGACCTTGTGTTGCCAGAGATTTCTTTCTAAAACCAAAAAGTGATCCTATCTTCTGTCTACAAATGTTTAGTATCCTGATATTATATCCAGGGAAAAGTACAGGAAGAGCTATCCCAAGGAAGCTATTAAAGCCTTGAGCGTGTAAGGTCATGAGGGTTGGTGATTTTTAGCATGGAAAATAATATATGGTACATAGTAAGTATTCCAAAAAAAAATTTTGAAATTAAACTAACAAATAATAGATGCCAAGTAGTTTTTGAATGTATTTTGATCGAGAGATAGCTTACTGATAAAAGTGTGGAATCTCTGTTGTCTGAAAGCAACCAATTTAAGTGATCAACAACACCCAAAAAGTGGGGGTCATTATTAACATACTGTCGTTGTGTTCAGTTAGGGGTCATAGCATAATACATACATAGTAGGTATGACAATAAGAAGTTTAGAAGGGAAAAGGGGCCTGTTCTGTCTTTCTTGCAGTCCACATTCCACAAGGATTTTGACACAATTTATATAAAAATACAATAGTGCGCTTCATATTTGGCTTGAAACTTTATGATTACCAAGTTGTAAAGGGCAACTGAGTTATATAATTCTTACCATTAGAGGAGCAAACATTTCTTAATATTAAACTCTAAAACAAATTTCCTACCCGGGGCTTTATGTAAAGGGCATTGAGCAATAGGGTGGATATTATACCACTTTTCCAGCAAATGATGTAATTTTTAAAGTTTCTTATGAAGCCCACATAGTAACATTAAAATCCAGCTCAGCGATGTCAAGTCTTTTTGTAGCTAAGATCGTATGTTCTATCTACGTGGTCTGTTGTTCTCCTGACTTGATTCCAAGGATAATTAGAGCTCCTAGCCCTCCTGGGTCTTCCTTATAGAAGGGTCACTTCCTGCTGGCCTTTTTATTGTCTGCTATAGCAGGCATATTAGACTGGGCTATTGTACTGTTGCCTAAACTTCCATTTGCCGGGTGGCTGGTTGAAGTAGGTTCCTATGCTTTAGAAACTAAGTAAGACTTGGTATGAACATCATCACTTGGGGAATACTGAGGTAGCAAAGTAGGGTAGATTCCCAGATAGGGCATCTGTGCACCAAATCGAACACATGATGGATTTAGTCTTCTATGAATTTTACTAGTATGGTCAGTCTTTCAGGAGCCTGGTTCTTGCTCGTGAGTTAGTAAGATTAAATTTTGAACTAAGAAATCTGAGGTCCAGATGCTGAACTTGTTGATTCCTATCAAAATGCAGCAGCAACCTGGGAACAATGCCCAAGCCAGTCCAGTCCAACTAGCCCATTATCCTGGTGGCTAATAAAGAGAGAGGAGGAATACTTGCATGTGTTGCACAGGTTTTTGAATTTTAAAAAAGGAGCTAGAAGTGGTGGATAATACGCTGCAAATGTTTAACTCATTTAAGAGAGCTTTCAATTATCTCTTTTAGTTCCTACTTGAAATGTGGCCTTACTGAGGTAATTCATGTAACATTTCACTTAGCTTCTTTAGTAGTATTACGTATTATATCACCAGGCTGTGTGCCTTATTCATACATTGATCTTTTTATAAAGCTTTGTTCATATATTATTTCTTTGTGGACATACCACCTTTTATTGATTCACCTGGTAATGGGCATGCTGACTGTTTCCACTTTGGCGCTAATGTGAATACCTCTGTGAGCATCGATGTGCAAGTTTTTGTGTAGGCGTATATTTTTATTTATATTAAGACTATGGGCACCTGGATCATAAAATGTGATGTTGTATTCAACATTTTAAGGCACGGCCAGACTTTTCCAGTGTGCTTGCATTATTTTCTAATACCGTCAACAGCATATGAGTGTTCTCCACATCCTCACCAACACTTGTTATCTTTTTGATTATAATCATCCTAGTGTGTGTGAAGTATAGCTCTTTATGGTTTGGATTTGCAAATTTCTGACAACTAATGCTGATGAGTGTCTTTTCATGTGCTTATCAGTCATTTGCATATTTTCTTTAGAGAAATATTTAAGTCCTTTACCCACTTTTTAATTGGGTTATTTTTTTTAATTATTATTTTTTATTTTTTTAATTATTACAAAAGTTTATTGGGTTATTTGTTTTTTATTGTGAATTATAAAAGGTATTTGTATATTTTGAATGTAAGTCCTTTATCGCATATGAATTGCAGATATTTTCTCCAATGTGTGCGTTATCTTTTCACTTTCTTAATAGTGTCCTTTGAAGCACATAAATTTTTGATTTTGTTGAAGTCCAGTTTACTTTTTGTGCTTTTAGGGTCATATGTAATAAACTGTTGCTGAATCCTTGACAACAAAGATTTACACCTGTGGGTTTTTTTTTAACTTCATGGATTCAACTCTTACATTTATATCTGTGATCCATTTTGAATTCGTTTTTGTATCTGATGTGAGGACATGTTCCAACTCCAGTCTCTCACATGTAGCTATTCAGTTGTCTCAAGACCATTTATTGAAAACCAAAAGTGTAAATGTGAGAATTTGTTTCTGGAATCTCTCTACTATTCCATGGATATAAATGCCCAGACATTTCTGTTTTTTTTTTTTTTCATCCATTCTACAAATATTTAGTGAGCATCTTTACATGCCCCACATCATGCTCGGTATGTCCTTACTTGCTCTGGGGAGCCAAACTACCCCTCTCTGAAGCCCAACTCTCTAAGAAACTCATATACCAGGATATAGCATCTTTTTTTCTTAATGAGACATAAAGTGTTTTCCTTGCATAACCAAACTGATAATGACAATTTTGGTTTTTTTCCTGATTTGTACAGTTTTTTGGCAAGTTTTAGTCTGCCAAACTACATAGATGTTCAGAAGTCTGAGTGCATTTTAGAGAGCTTGGGAAAATGAAAATTGTTCTGGGGTAATCCAGTGAGTACATTGAAGATGAGGTTATTTTAAGTGGGGCAAGGATTTACACATTGTGATACAGGGCTCCTGGTAGGTATGGAGTAACCCCTGTGCAACTTGAGAGGCCCTGGGAGTTAGTAAATGTAGTTGCTGGCAGCAGTAAAGCCAGGGACAAAAATGAAAGGGATGAGGAGGAAGGGAGCTCTGTAGATTTCAGTTGCCATAAATCTGCTTCTAGACCTTATCTGATTATCTGTAATTTCTTGCTACTAAGATAAGATGAAATGATGTTTACAGGTGATGGGTTATTGCTTGCTGGGTTTAAGATGAGTTAAAGGAGCCATTAATTTTATGTAACAATGAGAACTTGTTTCTAGGTAGGTATGTGGCTGTAGAAATCAAAGGGAGAGGCCAAAGATATGTAAGTTTAGCAGAACTTAATGATTATTTAAAATAATTGAAGTTGATATCCAGAATTATAATTTGAAGGCATTGGGAAGATAATAGCAATGTTTACTATATTAAAGTGAAAAGAAACAGTTTCTCAGGGTAATTATTAAATTTTGATTTTGCTCCACTCATTGGTAAAATCTTCAAGTGGATTATAAAGATACCAATTTAACCATCAGATAATATATCAAGTCTAATGCACAGGAGATTTCCATAATTACTTTATCATTTTTGAAACCCTTATTGTAAAATGAATGTTCGGTGTCTAGTTTTAAAAGTTTTAAAAGCGGTTTTGTTTTTCTGTCTATATGTTAAGTGTACAACATATTGTACTTGGACAGTGATTTTAAAAGGCTTAAGAAAGGTAACTAGGTTACATGGTTTGCTACCACTATTAATAATATTGTTGTTCTTAGGGAGGAAAAGTTTTTTTTTTTTTTTAAAGATTTATTTATTTATTCATACAGAACTGGGGTGCAGGCCAGAGATGCGGAGGGTGAGAGGATTCACCAGAGACAGAGCGGGAAGCAGAACAGGCAGATCAATGAAATACACTGCTGAGGGGAGCAGTGGGCGGGTCAGGAGAGGTCTGCCATGCCATGTGGGAATCGAACTCATGCGGAAGTGGCGTTAGTTTCTCAGTGCTGTGCTTTAACCCGCTGCGCCGCCAGGGAGGGCCAGGAGGAAAAGTTTTTAATATTGAGAAGTATAGTCTATATCACTAGATAAATGTAGGCAATATATATGGCATATATATTTAGAGAGAGAGACAGTATATATATAGTTAAGTTTTAGTTCGTCAAGTTGAATTTTGGCTTGAAACATTAACATTTGAGTGTTTTAGAAATTTTACTACATGTCAAAACTTAATACAGTGTATTTATTTACCAGTTCTAAATTTTCTTTCAGGAATTGTTCCATCTTCTGTTGTCCTGACTTCTTTCCAGGTGATGTCAAGAGTTTTTCTTATATGGGCAGTAACACATAGCGTCAAAGAGGTAAGCACTTATGTAGACTAAAAATGTCAGCATTGACAAATGCCGGTCAGCTTTTCTTGGATGTGTGCTAAGACCAATGAAGGAACTCCAGGTCATATTAATATAGACCAAACAAAGCTCACGTGTACTGTAGGAATTGAATTAACAGTGGGAAACATATCCTAAATGTGCAGTGTAATAAATAGAAGTCTGATTCCATGATAAAATCCTGTCATCATAGTTGGAGATTTAAATGGTGTGGATATGGCCTGCAACTCCCTTATATTTTCCTGGTATCTGGTTTGTAGGTAGCACAGTAAACTCTGGACACTGCCTCCTTCTCGGGTGCCTGCTGGGGAAGTGGAGGCCGTAATTCATTCCCAGAGCAGCCGAACCTTTACAGGACTGGGAAAACAAACTTGTTTCCTCCCAGCCCACTAGGATTAGTAGGCTTGCCAAATCTACTGAGTCAAGTGGTTTTGGGAAGTGAGGCTGGGGGCCTGGGGTGGTATATAGCATGGTGGTCTACGGATACTCACTGTAAGAAGCGAGGGAGAAAGGGCCTGAGTCACAACAAAGCTTTCACTTTCTGGTATTAGAGATTTCTTCTTTTTATATGTCATTAATTTCTAGTGATATTATTTTGAAGTAGAGGACCTATATCCACAGGAAGATTCATTTTTCAGTTTTTTTATTCCCAATAACGTAAGTGTAAACCTTGTTGGATCCTTTGGAGCTTGTGATATGTGCTGACACATTAGCAGTATTTTGGTGTTTTCTTTGTCTTCTAGTCTTCTAGTATCGCTGTCAAAACATTTCGTTTTTCAGGATTTATTTTGACAGTTTCATTTGTATTTCACCTAATGAGTTTTTTTTTAACTTTTTATTGGCATATCATATACATACAGAAAAATGCTCATGGCTGATGAGCTTTTAACCAAAGCTTGATTAGGCTGAGATACTACTTTTGTTACATCCACATGTTATTTGTATAGCCACAGGTTGGTGTTGGGGTTTGCTTTGTTTTGTTTTAATATTCTCTCATGCTTACGATGTCTACACTTTCTATGTAGGAAGAAAATGTTCACATACTTCCACGTGATAACTTTTTAACAGTGATCATATTTCTTAAAACTGAAAAGTTAACGAAAAAACAGACAAGTAACTCCTAATGTAGCATATTGGCCTTTGTTCTCACTTTTAATTACTTACAGAATAAGGAATGTTTACTTTATGGGAATCATTTATACTTTATTTATAAAACCAGATAACCTCTTCTTTCAAGATTCTTTATACAAATAGCCTGTATTTCTTTTGTGCATACACTATTTCTTTTCATTTTAAACAACTTAAATTTTAACTTCCAACTGGTCTTAACTGACCTAAAATTTCTTCCTAATAGTAACTTATTTGTACTCTTAAATAGATAATTGTGTACTTTCAATAATTGAAATATTAGATACCAGAGGACAGCATAGTGTCAACTGTGGATTGTTTGATCTCCTTGCCAATTCATTTAGCTATTAATTATCCAGGTATTAATGCTCCATCTGATAGATATTTTTCTGCCCTCTGCCTCTCCTCCCCTCTGCTTCAGTGACCTTTCCTGCTTGTCAGTGCTTTTGGCAAAGAGGTAGACAGACACATCAAAGTGCTTTCCGCTCTAGTCGAGTAGTCCTCTCAGTCAAACTGTTGTTGGTAACACTGCCAGGAGTTCCTGGACAGATCAAGTCTGCATGGCCTTGAAAGCTTTTCAGAATGTCTTCTGTGTATTACAGGTCCGGAACCTGGCCACTGCCCTCAGTAACCATGCTCCCTGATCGATGCATGGACTTGACATTTAATACGGTTTCATTTAGAGGGTCATCTTTGAGCTTTACAGAAATTTAACTGACATGCTCGTTCCATTTGTGATATTCAGAGCTTGCTCTGCAGCCGGACTTGCCCAGCTGCTATGATTACAGTGTCCTTATGTCTGCTGTTACCGTGTCAACATCTCATTTTCTTAAGAATGTAGTGCAGTAAACTTTATTGTGTTTCTGTCACCTCTAGGGTCCTTTTCTTTTTACCTGTGTCTGATTAACTGGTGTGTTTGCTCCCTCTCATGAAAAAAGAGTGGGCTCTGCTGCTCTGGAATTAGAGTACTAGTTTCCCCTTTCCCCTCTTCTTTGAACGGAATTTATTCATTCTTTTGTTTACAACAGTAGGTTTGCCCCTGGCCTACTCCAAGACCTAGCCAACTCGAAAAGCCTGGTGCTGTGACCTCTCAGGACTGGTCTTGTTATCTGCCAGCTAGTTCTCAACCACTTCTCTTGACCAAATGCTGTCCTTCTTGCCTTATTGTTTCATATTGGGTATAATTCCGTTTATTCTGTACATTACATATGGCTAAACTTCCCTCCTTTTGTTTTTGCAACATCTTCAATGACCTTTATTTTCCTTACACTCAAGTCTGTTTACTTTATGGGAATCACATAACTAATTGATCTCAGAAATAACAAATAGTGTATCTCATTTTCTCATAATAATGTTCAAAATAGTTTATACTATTTTACTTCCATTCTCAGTTTCTTTTTATGTTACATTTCCCTCTGAAATACACAGGACCTTTGTTTCCATAGTATTGCTCTGGACCTGGACTCTTGACCCTGTTTGGCCTTCACATAGTCTATGCTCATCCACCTTGTTTTTCTTTTTTTAGTTACACATGACGTGTTGAGGTATAGCCTATATACCTTTTAAGAATGGACACCATTTTTTCAAATTCAAGGTATATTTCCTTTGAGGCCCTATAAGACATGCATCCTCACTTGTCATTTAATTCTCTACCCCATGGAAAGCTAATCACATTAATGTCACCAACTATATTGTAGACTGAAAGGCAATCAGATGGTTTTCTTTTAGGATGTCAAAGACTCAGTCTTCAACTACTGTAACATGTTGACTGGCAGGACATTGGGTGAGAAAAAAGGTAATTGCTGTGCTTACTTTGCTTTTTCTAGATCTTACTTAGGAAAAACCTGCCTTCTTTCCTTTTAAAGTGACCATATGTGTGTGGTGTGTGTATAAGTGTGTGTGTGTGTGTGTGTATACTCACTTTCTCTCACTTATGTGAGAGAAAAGTGAAAGAGTAGAGTAAAGTGTCTTAACAAAATAAGCAAGTAGCTCAGGGTGAGTGGTAACAGGACATTTGGGTCTATGTCTTTACCTCCTCTTAAACAAGACTGGCACTTCCAAACTAACCTGCAGTGGAAATGCCACCTTCTGTCTCCCTTCCGAGACAGTTCGTAGGACCCATGTTCTTCCTGCCCAAAAGCGGCTAAGCAGACTACCAGACACACCGTCTGCTGTTCCCTTTCCTGGTTTAGATCCCTTTGGTGAACTTACCCCAAATCCTCTTCTGAGCTCCCAATGTCAGCTCACTGTGTCCTTGGAGCAGAATTCCCAAGTGTGCTCTACGGGCAGTCATTGAGCAAGAAGTTGCTAGGCTTTCACTGTGGCTGTAATGGAAGTGCAATGAGTAACTTCTGCTCTTGAAGTGACTAGGGGTAATTTGCATAAAATAGTCGCCTCTGAAGTGCTGAGTCTTTACTCCTTTCTTTCTCACCAGTTGCCACCACTAGAGAAAAGCCTGTTTCCCACCTTCCTCTGGGGGACCCATGAGTTCTCCTGATTTCACCAGTCAACTTTTTGCCACCTCTTTTCTGGAATGCTGCTGAACTTTGTAATTATCTGACATTTTTGCCAACTTCTTAGCAAGATGCTTATCAAAAGCTTGCAGTCAGTATTTGAGAACATTGGTAATCTCCAGATTTTTTTGGCCATGATGGTTTGTGTTTAATGCCACTGTGGTTTAAAGTTTAGATATATGGTGATTGTTCAGCCATGATAGCAACCCTTCAAGTTCAGTTGTAGTGTCCGTTTACTGTTAGGAAAAGCTAGTGTGACACAGCAAAATACAGCAGAGTTGCAAATGGGCCTCTGAATCCAGCTTCTTCCCACTGCATCAGAACTGCTCTCGTACCCTTCAGAAATCTGATGTGAATGCATCCTTATTTCCTTGTGCTTGGTTTATACCAGGTAGGGTTGAAACACCCCATCTTGGGCCCAGAAGCACTTCTCTTGTTTCATCCTGTCGTGGCTCTTGCATGCTGAGCTCTGAGTCTCCAGACAGTTCATTTATATATGAATTGTACACACCCACCAGGCTGCTTGTCTCCGGCTCTTTGCCCTTCTGCTTCTCTGTTTTCTGAGTGCTCAAGTGCTCTGTGATGAATTCCTTCAATTAACTGGTCTTCTTGAAAGTTCCAAGACTGTTTTTCATTTTGGGCTTTAAGGACTATTTGACAAAATTACCCATAAAGCGTATTAAAAATGTGCATTCCGGGTCTCACCCCACACTTGATGTAAGATCTCTAGACATAGAGCCAGACAAGTGTCATTGTTATGAAGCTCCTCAGATAACTTTATGAATTCTAAAGTTTGAGAAATGCTCTAAGATGCTGTGTGTTCTGTATTTTTTAGTTGACCTACTTTCTTCGTTTTACTTCACGTTTCTACTTAATTTACCTGAAGGTTAACCAGTTCTCACCATTTCTTGCCTGACTCCAAGAGCAGTGGTTTCATTCTTGAAGAAAACCCAGCAGGAGTGATTGATGAGTATTGACTTTCACGTGTCTCCTGAGGCCCAGGAACAGCACTTCAGCTCTCTTTGTTTCTCTAAGGGCAATGTTACTACCTACTCTGCTCGTGTATTTGTTATTTTTTTTAAGATTTATTTATTTATATGTACAAGAACTGGGGTGCAGGCCAGAGGGGAGGAGAGGTGGGGGAGGCTGGAGAGAGAATTCACCAGATGCAGAGTGGGGAGCAAAACAGGCAGGTCTACTGCCCGCGCCATGCGGGTCAGCTCCCTGGCTAGGGATTGAACTTGTGCTACAGTGGCTGTGGCCAGCTTCACAGTGCTGCACCTTAAACCCTTGTGCCACCAGGAAGGCCCCTGCTCATGTGTTTATGAAGATAAAATGAGAATACGTTCAAACAAGGCAGTAGTAATTAGAAATCAGGGTCTCTAGCCTGCAGCTTTTTTGTAGAGCAGCTTCTGAAAGCATTTATGCTACTTCCCTCATGGTGGAACACATTTTTCATTTTTTCTCTTTTACTTTACGTTTTTACTGTGGCTAAAATGCTGGGTGAAGTTATAGCCTATCTCTCATTTTCCTCTTCCTGTTTTTCTTTGCTGGGTTCTCTGTGCTCTGTTCATAGTGTGCTCCTTTCATGCTCTTGGCTACCTAAAGTTGCTCCTCTTGTCAGCACATCTTGTCCCTCGTGACAGTGCAGGAACTTGTCGTTGCAGTGAGGTGGGGAGGGCGCCTTCTTGTCGCCGTGATTCAGGTGAGAAGCCGAGACTCTGGGTCTGGACACATGGTTTCCTTCCCGGCACTGTGCCTGGACTAGAAGCCGCCTTCTCCCGGCTCAGCAAAGGCCGCTGGGGTACATTCAGTCTCATTTGGCCCTCTTGAATGCTTCATGTCTAAAATTCCCTACCCTGTTTTATCTATTTCCTTACAGTTTTCTATTTTAAATATTGCTGTAGGTGGATTTGCATCACCTTCATTTTTAAAATTAGCACCTCTCCTAAAGGTAGAAAAACCTCATTATTTGATTGCTAATCAGACGCTGTCAAACTTCAAACGGCTCCTAGATAAATGCAGCAGTACTTTAATGCCACTTCTACATCTGTTAATAATGGACCCTTAAGGATTGTATTACTCTTCTCATCGCTAGAAGATTCATTTTGCCTTGCCTGTGATATTTAACATAAGTAATTTCAGCAAAATCAAATTCTTTTTCTCTCAGTGTTTTTCTATCACTCCTTTTCCAGCATGTTCTTCCAGCATTTTAAGCTATTTAGAGCCTTTCAGCTTCAGCATAGTCTTACTTTTAACACCCCACATGGTGTCTTTCTCCTCTTGTCTTTGTTCTCATTCATCCTTGAAAAACTCCACTGGAACTCATTTTTGTTTGAGATATATTACACTTTGATGGTATAGTTCTTTGATAATTTAATCAGTTATTTAAAAAAACAACAATAAATGTAATAAAGTAAAACCTAAAATAATGAACAACTATAAACCAGAGACAGTTTAAGGGAGTGGAGAGTGGAGTGGGATCAGAACTGGGGTGGGAAGAGTGCACGGGACTATGGTGATGGCACATGGGTGCAGTGGTGGGAAGCTCAGGGGGATTACAACTGAGATGGGAAATGCACAAAATGAAGAATGGTGAAAAGTAATAATAATAATAATGAAAAGAACAACAAAATCTCATGAACTGTAGAAGCCAATACTGCCGTTTCTTTCTCCCTTTTGTGAATTAATAGCTAAGTACATTCCAAGATCAGTAGAATCAGTAGAAGTTGGTTTCGTTTGACTTTAATATTAAGCTTCTCTGGACTGTCCTCTCCCGCTTCCTGCACTCTCCTCCCCATGGTGACCCTGCCCGACAAATACCCCTACACTTGAAGCCTCTCAGGATCTCTGTCAACCACCATTTCCAAATGTCAATTCCAGAATGAGAGGAAGCAGTTATATCAGACAAACTCTCAGGAAGACTGCATACTTTAACTTTGGGAAACCTCAGTCAAGGAGGAGGGACCAGGGCGTGATCTATCAGCCCCCAAACAAGTGCCCCCTGTCATGAGGTTCTCTTGGACCCAGAGTTGGGCCCACCCCAGATCATTCCAGGCTGTCCTGGACAACTTGAACACCAGAGGCTTCTTCCTTTCCCTCAGTCTCAGAACTTCCAGATCTTAGGTTCTCCCTTGTATTTTTATAATTGTCAGGCTTTTAAAATATTGTATTATTCCCATCCCCATTTAAATGATATTGTAGATACATCACTGGGGTCTCCTATATTGCTCTCATTTTTCATAATGAAATTTCTAACAGTACTCTTACTGTTGGAACACATCTTCAAGCACAAGACATTTATTCATTTGGCATTACCTTAGTATATGTATTGCTGCTCCTTATAAACGTAGGAAGCATATTTAAGAGGCAAGTCTGGGTTACTTATAATCCTGAAATTAACAAAAGATACTTAACTCTTGATATTAGGAATCTGTTGTGGTAACAGAAGGAGAGTAAAGGAAGAAAAAAATTACAAATGTGGTCATAAAATAATAATTTCCCAAATAAAGCACATGAAATAAGCTCATTTCACGATGTAAAAGTGAGAAAGCCACTAGCTGAAAGCCTTCATGTTATCAGCTTGGTCACATGTCATCCGCTTGAATTAAAGAATAACATGAGGAAAGAAATCTCTTTGTTACAGTATTATGCTGTCCAGGTGTTTTGTCAGTAAAGAGTTACTAATAAGTGAGTTGTAGGGTTCGAACCAGTTTCATCCATGGTTTCTAAGTGAAACAAGATGCTTATTTAGACTGTTCAAGTCTAGAAAGTAACTTTTGGTCATCCCTAGTGATGAAAGGATATTGGTTACCATGGTTTTTTTCTTTTGAGTATTTCCTCTACCCTGGTATTTGCCCATTAGAACCTCCTGCAGTGCTGGAAATGTTATATATCTGCACTGTTCAATACAGTAGCTATTACACTGTATTGAACACTTGAAATGAGGCTAGTATGACTGAAGAACTGGATTTTTATTTAATTTCAATAACCACATGTGACTGAAGGTTACCATGTTGGATGTGCAATGTGACATTATTTACTATTCTGTTTGTTTTAGTCAGCTAGGACTTTTCATATTCATATCTCATACATATGTATGCATGCCTATGATTTTTTAAATATAGTCAAAGGAATTTTATGGAATATATTTGGTATGCAGTATTCTTTAAATCTGGAGGGGGGTTGTTTATTTTTTTCCTGCTACTATATATTTATAAACTTAGTAATTGCAAGTGTGAGGAACAGTGTGGATGTATTTTCATCCATGGCAGCTGATGAGGCACAAGGCCGTATGCCTACAGTTGGTTTCTGCAGCGGATTCACCATGATAACTTGTCCCAGGTTTGCACTTGTTGAAATCCACTTTACAGGCCTTTTCTCCCCTATTTGAGTTAAAAGATGCCTTAGAAGTTCAGTCAACACTATTATCCTAATGAGCTCAGAGATCTCACTTCACACTGTAAAAGTGAGATGATTGGCATGCGTCGTGAGCATTGCTAAAATATGTCAGCAAAGTCAAGAAAAGTTAAAAATTATTACCTATAAACTGCTTTTAAACAGGTGTGCTCCACAGTACAATGAGTGGCATTTTTAAGCATTGATTAATATTCATTTGAAAACTTTTAATATGTGGGAGGAGGAACTATCTTTCAAATTACCTGCTCCTTTGCCAAAGCAGTCCTTTATATACTTTAGCTTTCTTTTTCATTATAACCTTACTTTAAAATATGACTATGAAGGATCCGATAGTGTAATTAAAAATACATAAATTGATAAGAACACCAGCAGCACAGTCAGCCTCCTGACCTGCGTGTTGAGTGGAGCAGATTACCAGTCTCATTGGCAACCTTGCCATTGACAGGACACCCTAAACAGATCGTCCCCATTCCCTGCTCCTGTGACATATAAAGCAAATTTCAATGTATTGGGGAGAGAGTTCAATAACCTTTTTTTCTTTGCCATATAAAGAAGCCCCGTTTTGTCAGGAAGCTCTCGTTATAAGCTGTGATGCAATGTGGATAAAATAAAGCATATTACTAAGCTGTCTGCATTTTCCAGAAAGAAGGACCCTTTTCAAGTCTGATGTGAAACCCCAGTGCACTTCGGGAATTTGTAAGATGTGACTTGATATATATGTGTGAATGTGTGTGGATGCATGCTGAGGTATGCTTTGCATTTTAGAACAGGGGAGACTAATTATTAGGCTTGATGCATAGCAAACTTTTTACTTTATTTCCCGCAGATTGCTGCCACAAACGTTTGTTTTTAACAGGATGAGTATTAGCATCTTCTTCCCTTTACCTTACTTTTTGCTTTGGCAAAAAGCTACCAAAATAACCAAAGACTTGAAAAGTATGCGTCTCTTTTTTGTCTTCTACATTGGTGCTGTCTTGTCTCCTCAGGTTTAAGAAGTTAGTTTTTATATCATTGGCCCAGAAAAGTGTGGTCAGAGACACACGTGTTAAAAGTCACCAGCCTCTGGTCTGGAGCGGACTCACCGCCTCGCCGTGGGGCAGCGTTCACTCAGCTCGGGCTGCAAGGTGGACCCATTGTGACACAGTTGAATTTCTTAAGGCAGAAATCCAGATCTTTTTTAACATGAACTTTGCCAGTTTTGAAATACTGGCTCATGGATTGTTCAAGCACTGTGCAATCCCAAACAGAACATCTGGACCAAGATGATGGACTACTGTTTTACTTCTGTTCCAGGAGATGATATTCATAGAACCTCTTACTGAAAGTTTTGCAATTATTACACTGTCATAGAACAAAAACAAGCATGACATTTCATGCTTTATAGTGCCAATTTTATGTTCTTTTAACATTTCCATTACATTTCTGGCGATAATAGGCCCTGTCCCCTCTAAGTGCTGGGTGGGCAGCCTGTGGCGTGCCCCAGCTCTCCCCTGTGGAGCCACAGTATCCTGTTGTTGGCAATATTTTTCTCTGAGCTGTCGTTGCTGTAGTCAAATGACTGTTGCTTCACAGGATACTTAGATCAGATCTGTATGAACAAGGTTGGGACCAATTCTGATCCCACTCTTGTGAAATCCCTGAGCTTGAGTTGGTTTGAAAGAAATAGTTGCATGAAGACTTTTCAGTAATAACTGCCTCTTTGAAGGTGAGAGAATCAAACAGAATAAAGAAAACTGCTGGGAAAGGCAAGCTGTTGAGATCCTTGGACATCCCAAAGTTGGTAGAAGTATGTTAGCCTTCAAATTGAGGAAGACATGGCATCCTTTAAACAACAAAAAGCAGAATAACAGTAAAACAAAGCATTATCTTGGCAGTTATTCCTGAGAGACAGCTACCAGTATGTCGTGAGTCCCCGTAGTGGCTCCATCAGTAAATAGTAGGACTTTAATAGCTGTTTGTTGAATTGAATTCTTCCTTTCATGGAATAATAGCAGTTGCTAGTGATTAATGACTAGCACTTTGCTAAGCACTTGATAAGGTTTTCCAACATAACCGTGCAACGGCAAATATTGCCTCCGTTTTCATATGAAGAAGCTCAGATGAGAGCGCCGGGACCTGCAGCCTGGAAGGCTGGAGGCTGCTTGATTCCAGAGTTGCACTTCACTGGAGCAGAGGCTAGTTGTTGTAGCCAGCTGGACTAGTTGAAGAACCCACCAGCCTTCTCGCATCTTTCCCAGGAAGTGGGCTGACCATGTGGTAGCCATAAAGTTAGATTAGTGGGCACTGTAGCATTCAGATCTGCATGTCTGGTTCTGTCATAAAATGCAGGATTGACTGTGAATCGCTTGTTGGCTGCATGCTTATTCATTTTTCTTGCTGCATGTTTAGAATAGTTGATTTCATGACCAACAGTTGTTTTGGTAAGCCAGAACACTGAACTAGGCTGTCATCTACCTCAAAAATAGTTGTTCTCAGTTATTGTGTTGTAATGGAAAGAATCTTTTAACCAGTTGTTTTGTCATTGCACATTTTTCTCTTCTTTGAAAGGGAAGAGTGTTCACATTTTTAATAATGTAACATGAAATTTCTATAAGAAATAGTATTTTCTGTATTGTTTAGTATGTACACTATAATGCATTGTTAATACTTCATCGAGAGGAATGCTATATACACAAAATTTGGTGAAAAAAGTGAAAATTCATTCAGACATTTTTTAAAAACCACCATATACTAATATTTATTACATTTTGAGTTCTTTCTAACCAAAAGTGGGACTCCTTTTAAATAGATAACTAAATGAGTTACACATCTACTCATAAGATTATCATAAGGACCAGTAGTGTCTTTAGAATCATCTTCTCCACCCAAACCCTCAGCCCACCCGGCACCAGCCCTGTGGGTCTCAGCCTCACTCTCACGGGCACCAGTGGTCGTGACCCAAGGCTGCTCCCTCCTAGTGAGAACATGCAGCGGACTGTTGTCCCCATAGGCATTCATTATTATTCACTCAAGAAACTTCATCATTATCTCCTGGGACCCTGGTATTGTATTAAGTACGAGGATAGAGACTTCTCGGTGCTGCCCTCACAGGGCTTCCAGCAGAGTACAGGAGCCAGATCAAGCCGACAGCAAATACCGCACAGTGAGACACTGATGTCAAAGGAAGGACGGGATACTGTGCCCACTTTTCAGGCATCAGCTGCCCTGCCTGCAGGCCGGACCAGCCTGCGTATTTATGAGTTGGTGTCCTCGCTCCCAGCCCCAGTTGTTTCCCATCATGCAGCGCTCTTGGGCATTCAGTGAGTTATAAGTGTAAAGTACTTAAAACAGAGCCTGGTGCTTATTAGCAAGTACCAGTAAATGCTAGCTACATATTAGCTATCATGTAGCCTGCTCTTCTCAAAACATTTTAGTGACAACTTTCCACACAGAAATTGATTTTTTTGTACTTATTAAAATAGTTTCACAGTTGGCTGGTAAAAATGTACACATAATTACTTTTATCAGACTTGAGGAATAATTAGCCCTACTAATGGAAGTTATCATTATCTTAATCATCATTATTATCCTAATCTTAGTCATTTATTAAGAACTTGATTTTGCCATCTAACTAGGTTAACCCTTCTTCACAGCAAGTTTTTGGAACTGCCCTCGGGGTATTTTATAGTCTGAAACAGAAGAACTGATACAAATCAGGGTCGATATTAAATGTGCTATTCTTTCTCAAGTTGTCCTTCTTAGTGTGCTCTCGATGATATGTTTTGTGGTAAATGGCTTTTTTATAGTCTACCTCTTTCAGCAGATTTGGAAGTTTCATCGAAAACAGTGTAGCTAACGCATCAGTGACAAGTGTCATTGCTTCTAATTGTGCCCCCAGAATGGTTGCTTAGCGTTTAGGTGATTTTTGAAATAATTTCAAATTTGCAAAAACTTTTACAAAAAGTTGCCCGTACAAAGAGCTCTCATATCCCACCCCCGCCCCTCACTCAGCTCTCCCAGCCGTTGTCATTTACTGCGTTTGTCCTGTTGCCCGCTCTCCGCGTGTATGTATCCACCATCATGCCTCTCCTCTGATAGCAGTAGCCGCTCATGCTGTCCTTTCACCCCTGAACACACACGCCACTCCCGAAGACTCCAATACAGACTTCATACACCTACACCACCTGCCCCAAGCTCTCTAGTCAGGAAGCCAACGTTGATACAACACTGTCATCTCATCCACATCCAACTTTACTAACTGTTCAAACAGTGCCTTTCCCCCACCTGTTCTGGAATGGCAGGTACTACGTTTAGTTGTCCAGTCTTTTTCCTGGAATGCTCAGTGTGGCTGTCGCTCATATCCTTGATACGGTTAAAGATTACAGGCCTACTGGAAAAGATCATGCTTAGTGAGATAAACCAGAAAGAGAAAGAAAAATACCGGATGGCTTCACTCATAGCAGGAGTATCATGGACCAGGCGAGAAAATAACAAAAATAATGAACAACCATAGACCAGAGACATTCTGT
>NW_004567104.1:32175776-32177130 GCF_000260355.1 Condylura cristata
AAAAAAAAATGTGCAAAATGATGTAAAAATAAAATTTGTAATAAAAAAAAAAAAAGATTACAGGCCTAGACTTCTACGGGTGACCTTTGGGCTCCCACCCAGTGTTCCTCTAGAACCAGTTAAGCTATGTGCTCTTGGTGGGCATACCACAGAGACTCTGAGGTGCATGACATGAGGTGGCAGCACCTTGACTACCCGTCGTGTACAGGTAATACTGACCTTGGTCACCTGCTCGTGGTGGCTGCCAGCAATCTTCATCCTAGGTCACCATTTTCCACTTTTTTGATTGATTAGTATTTTGTGGGAATGACTCCTTCAATCGCTTCTCTCATAGTTATGAAAATTATGGTTCCCTATAGCTGCATTTTGTATGTGTTTTATTTGGCCTCCTACCATAAAGAATAACTTTCCTTTTCTCCCATGTATTTATTCATTTAGCTTATTTATATCAGTTTGGAGTCATGAATTCCTAAATAACTCAGTAAATGAATTGTAATCTCTTGTTTCCTTTGATGCTAAAATTATCTGTGATTTTGCCAACTGGAGATCTTTCTTCTTGTCCTTTTGATTTGTCACTGTCCTTTGTTGAACATTTCCTTTCTGACAAAAAAGATTTCCAGGCTCATCTCATGCTTCTCCTGCCTCAGCTCAGGAGTCAGCTATTTTAGCAAGTGGAAGATGGTATTTAGTTATTTACCAAGAAGAGGGTAGCTGAGGTACTCCTTGTTTCTGGGATGCTACTGCCTCTAGGTCTTCTCAGTAGAGAAAGCTAGGCTATGCAGGTATGTGTCGATGACACACAGATAAATACATGCGTATTGTATGTACATATGCATGTATAAAGGTATATAGCTCTGTGTGGGTATAATCATGAATTCATACCAGTTGCTCCAGTTAAATCCAACATCTCAGTGTTCTTCCTAGTATTTTTAGGTTTTAAAACTCCTAGGTTTATAAATACCTTTTCCAACAGAAAGAGGCCCATTTTTAAAATGTATTAATTTATTGATTTGTTTGCTCAGTTTACTTATTTGCTCCATGTAACTGGTTTCCCAGTCACACTATCTGTCTCTTCCATCTCACCTCTGTCTCTCCCCATCTTCCCATATCAGCTTGACAGGCTTCTGACTCACACCTGTATAGCGCCCAACCTTTCTTCACTTTTCTCATCTGGAAAATGGAGATTCAGTGAGGTAACATATGTATAAGAAAAATGATTTCTATAGTGTAAGAGTTCAATAATTGCAAGTGTAATTATTATTTTTTTTTTAAAGATTTATTTATTTGTGCGTACAGAACTGGGGTACAGGCCAGAGGCTCAGGGGCGGTGAGAGGCTTCACCAGAGACAGAGTG
>NW_004567104.1:32177995-32217007 GCF_000260355.1 Condylura cristata
ACGGCAGACCTCTCCTGACCCGCCCGCTGCTCCCCTCAGCAGTGTACTTCATCAATCTGCCTGTTCTGCTCCCCACTCTGTCTCTAGTGAAGCCTGTCACCACCCCTGCACCTCTGGTTTGTACCCCAGTTCTGTATGAATAAATAAATAAATTAAAAAAAAATAACTAAATATAGAATTACTATACAACCCAGCAATTCCATTTTTAGATATATATCCCCCCAAAAATGAAAGAGGTACTCAAACAGATTTATATACACCAATGCAACATTATTGATTATGCCTAAAAAGTGGAAACAACCCAAATGTCCATCAACTGATGACTCAGCAAACAAAATGTGGAATATACAGACAATACCGTCTTAAAAAGGAAAGGAAATTCTGATAACACACTGCATTCACATGGGTGATCCTTGAAGGCATTATGATAAGGAAAATAGGCCAGCCAAAAAAAGGACCCAGTATCACACGATTCCACTTAAATGAGGAGCCTAAATGAATTCTTAGGAATAGCAGGAAGAATGGAGCTTGGGGGAGGGTTAAAGGGAGTAAATAGGATTATTTACCAAGTACTAGAAATTAACTAATTTGGGATGGTGAAACGTTCTGGAAATGGATAGTGTTGATGATTGACAATATGGTGAATGTACATAATGCTACTTCAATGATTCCTTAAAAAGATTAAATTGGTAGTTTTATGTTGTGCATATTTTACCACACACATTCACAGTAAGACATTACTTAGATTTTTACATGACATAGCATGAAAAACTTGCTTGTGCCTGTTCTTGTAAGAGCACCTTCTATCTTGTACTGTCTACTGCTTGTAGATCTACTGATCCCTCTACAAATACACAATGTCAAAGGAAGGCTAAAGAATATTTGTAGCTGTAAGAGGAAGGGAAAGTTGGGGTGGGGTGCAGGGTTCAAAAGGATATAAAACAGGTGGCACCTTAATCTTGAACTTCTGACCTCTAGAACCGTGGGAAAGATCTGTTTCTGTTATTTAAGCCACCCAACTTATGATATTTTGTTATGGCAGCCTGAACTGACCAAAACAAATATACTCTGCACAGTTTTGCCAAGAATATGCTCTAGTTCTTGCCTCTAAGATTTTACCAAAATCTTTGCTTTCGCAAATAAAAGCGCTTTTCAGAAGAAAGAATATTTACCATAAAACATGATCTTTCTTTGAAATAACCAGAGTGGTAAGCAACCGCTTCCAAAATGCTGAGAAGAATAGGATTTCTACAATAGCCACTTTCTTGTGTGGCACCATCTGTTTTTCTTTAAATGTAATAAAAATGACAGCTTTTGATGTACTGATACTCCCTGAGCCTTTTAAAGTCAAACATATGATGCTATTTGTGTGTAAAGGTTTTTCTCTTGCACCCATTTGTTTCTCCAGCTTGAATTTCTGTGTAAACTCCCTTGGCTAAAGTATACAAGCCACCCACACCCAGCGCTTCCTCCCTGCTTTTAGAGCAGGGGGTGGAAACCTGCCTTCTGCAGCATGGAGGGTCCGACAGGCAGCCTGATGAACTGGGCAGAGGAAGATTTCCTAGTAGACAGGGCCACCCCACCCCCTCCTTCCTTTGTGCCATGTTGTGAATATGAAACTTGGAGATGTGGATTCAAGACATTTTGAGCAACCTAACCTAAACCTGCCTTCCTGCCTCCCTCTTCCCTTATAAACCTTCAAAAAGCTTCTCCCCCTTTCCTTTAAAAGGCAGTAATATGTATTGCAAGTAAAACATTCATTTTTTTAAAAAAAATAACTTTGAGGAGGTATAACTTATAGGTCATAAAATTCACCCATTTTAAATTCAGAGTGCAGTGCTTTTTAGTAAATTTACCAAATTGTGCAACCATCCCATAATCCAGTTTTAGAACATTTCCATCACCACAATATGATCCTTTATGCCCTTTAAAAGTTAATTCCCATTCCCACGCCCAGCCGCTGGCAACCACTAAGCTATTCTCTGTCTCTACATTTGCCTTTTCTGGACATTTCATATTAATGAAATCATATAATATGTGGTCACTTGCATTTGACTTCCTTCGCTCAGCATGATAATGTATTTGAGGTTCATCTACGCTGTAGTGTCCATCAATATTTCTTTCCTTTGTGTTGCTGATAGCATTCCGTTGTATGGTTCCTTATCACATTTTGTTTATCCGTTCATCGGTTGCTGGACGTGTGGGTTATATTTCCTTTTCAGCTATAGCTATGGATATTTGCATGCAGATCCTTGTGTGGACATATTGAACCTCTGATTCTTGATAATAAAATGACATATCTAGTTCTTAGTTCAAACAGCGCTGGGTTGAGCTTTTTGTAATCCCAGTCCTTTGCCCCTCAAAAATCCTCTCCAAAAACAAGTTGACTTTTTTCCCCACTTCTGTGAGGCTATCAGTTGATTCTTTTTCTCAAAGTCACTAGCTCTTGATTCAGTAGAAAGGAAGCTACCCACTTGTTAGATAACTGTTTCCCAGCTCCTTTCAAAAGAAAACACTTCATTCAAGTCAAGAGCATTGAGTCTACGCACCCCTTGTGTCCAACTCTGTGTTGGGGACTGAGGAAGCCAACTGAGATGGAACTTGCCCATGAAGACTTTACTAACATCGTGTAAAGAGCCAGAAAACCATTCCCATTCTACACACTCAGCAATCAGTGAGGAAAGGAGTTTTTTCTAATTATTATGTCCTGCCCTGTCTTCTTTCATAAAGTAGAGTTATCTTTAAGTACTATAAAGTCTCTACCCATTTTTTTCCCAACTAAAAAAAATTAAGCTCATACAAGGAAGTTAGTATAAACCAGAGTTCCAGACCTTTTCCCTGGTTGATTTGAACAGCTCATGAAGCCTGTGATCTATCAAGAACTCCAGGTCTCTTAGATTCATAAACTGGGTCTTCTCCATTCTTCACTGTAGACTTTTATTGTTGCTGAATATATATATATATATATATATATATATACATATATATATAACACTTTACATTTAACTTTATTAAATTTTATATTACTAGATTTAAATTTTTTTTGGTAAATTTAAGCTATATAACTTAAAATTTGCCATTTAACTCATTTTGATGTATACAGTCCAGTTACATCAAGTATATTTCTGTGCAGGCTTTACCACCATGCATCTACAATATTTTTCATCTTCCCAAGCTAAAATTTCATACCCATTAAACAATAATTCCCTCCCACCTCCAGCTCTTGGCAACCACTGTATCTACTTTCTGTCTCCCAATCTGACTACTTTGGGTACCACATAAGTGAAGATAAACAGTGTTTGTCCTTTTATGAAAGAGCATAATGTATTCAGATTTCATCCGTGTGTCAGAATTTCGTTCCTTTTTTTTGGCTGAGTACTATTTCTTTGGATGTGTAGACCACTTGTTGTTGATTGAACTGTTGGTGGATATTTGGGTTGCTATGAATAATGCTGCTATAAATGTAGGTGTACACTACCTGTTGAGTCTCACTGATTTTAATAGTTTAACCCTTTACCTCCTCTTCCTGTTTTGTGTCATCATATAGTTACTGCAAAACAGACAAGCTTGATCTCTGACATTACCTAAATCCCTTCTTAATAACAATGTTGCACTGAACAGACCATTTATACAAAATGGTTATTTCCCCCCATCCATCCTCAATTATTTTAAAAGCAGGGAATGGTTTTTACAGCTAGATTCCCAGAGCAGACAACTTTGACAGTCAAGTTTGCTGCAGTTCTGATTCTAGTCTCACTTGGTTAGGGGAAGAAGGGGTTGGACTGAGGTTTTCAATCAAATAACCTCAAGGCTAGGTCAAAGTGTAAGGTTTGGACCAAAGTAAGTTTGGGGGGTGGAGGTGGGAGTTGTTTGTTTTTTACCTATTTGAAGGCCCCAAAGCCACACAGGAACTATTATCAGATATCAAAAAGCAGGAAAGTAAGTTTTGAGTGACCTAATTAGTATTGAATTTGTTTGCTTCACAAATATTTATTGAGGTACTACTTGTAAAAAACACAGAGTGCTTTTGGGGATCAAAGGATAAATAAAGCTAGCTCTCTGCTTTCAAGATGATTACAGTGCAAAATATTAGAACTTCCCATTATAACCCAGAGATCTTTAAGCAAGTCTTCAGTCCATATCTGTAAAAACATCTTCTTAAGATGAGGAGGATTACAAAATACATCAAAAAGCAAAGTATGTTCTGGAATAATATTTTAGTACAGATGGATTTTAAGCAAGGATTTGCGACACAGACTGAAAAATGAGACATGAAAGCTTTATAGGTATTTAGTTTTTACTTTACTTTGACTAATATAAGAGCAGCAGGAAAACAAAAAGTTCTCTTGCTCTTGACAGTATAAAATTCTTACTATTTTTAGAGAATAGTAACTATGCATTTATGAAATTCTTTGTCAGAGCAATTTAGTTAATAGGTATGTAAATGACTACTTATTTCATTGTGTAGGTGGATTGCTCCATGTACACTTTCTGAGGAAGAACATAAGTGCTAAAAACTATTAACATTGCAAATGCAAAGAGCCAAAGTTAAGGTTAGAATGCCATACCTTTGTTGTGTCAGGGATTAGGAGTGATCCATCACGTAACATAAGTTTGTTCCTTTTCCTTACTGGAATTTCTTATTCCCATCCAACTCTCCAAACTTTTTGGACACAAAAAAACTTAAGTGAGTTGGTGGGGGTTTCCAGGCTCCAAGAGTCCTCAAAAACCTGGCTGGGTGGGGTAAAGGGAGATGAAAGTTAATAAATTTTCATGCAAAAGTTGCATTCTAAGGTATTTATGGAGAACAGCCCCTGAAAAATAATGCCTAAGGGGATTTTTTTAAGTTGTATTTTATTTATGCATACAAAAACTAGGATATAGGCCAGAACTGCTGGGGATGAGAAGATTCACCAGAGACAGAGTGGGGAGCAAAACAGGCAGATGTGCTGAAATACACTGCTGAGGAGAAGCAGCAGGCCCGAGACACTGAGTCAGCTCCCTGGCTGTGGATGGAGCCAGATAGCTTCACTGCGCTGAAACTTAACCCTTTGTGCCACCAGGGAAGCCTAAGGGATTCTTTGAAAAGCATTTTGCTTTTTTCAACCTGAAGACTACTGCAGAGGAGGCTAGGGATTCCAAAGCTCTCTCCAGCTAGACCTCCTCCTGTGATTGATGTGGGAGCTTCTCTAATCCTTCAGTTAAACCAGGCCCAGTTTGGAGAAAAGATACTACCAGTAGGAAAGAATAAATGGACCCTGCTTCTCTGGATGCCATCCCCTTCCTCCCTCACTTGAGTTCATACTACACGGTGAATTAACCTCATCTTCAATGGTGTTTTAGTCATTACAGTCCCCTTTTATAAAATTTCTTTAGATTCCTAATTGTCAGGCAAATAAAACTGAAATTCATTTGTTCGTGGTTTCCAAGCATTCCACCAATTTGCCCTTCAACCCTGTTGTCTGACTGTGCTTGCCCCTCGCCCCCCCCATATTCCACAGTGAGACTAGCAAGTAAGCATATATAGGAGCTCAGCCATCATGTTTGTCCCTTCCTATGGGCTGCAGCTCGCCCCATCCCCCTTCCCTGCCTCTGGCTCACATGCCCCTTGTCCCTTGCTGTACCCAACTGTTGCCATCAGCATGTGCTCTTTTATGTGGCAAACTTTCTAGACCGCACTCTGGCCACTGAGGACAGAGAGAGCCCTGGCCACTGAGGATAGAGAGAGCCCTGGCCACTGAGGATAGAGAGAGCTGTGGCTGTGGCGACTTAGTTCAAACACACACCCAGCCCCAGCCCCCCAGTTGTGCAAGAAGTGTGTTGCACTTCCCAAGCGCTCCTTTGTGAAGCTGCTTTGTGTGTTTGCTTTGGCTTATGTTTCTCTTTTCCTTCAGGTCCAGAGTGAAGATAGTGTGCTCCTGTTTGTTATTGCCTGGACTATCACGGAAATTATACGTTACTCCTTTTATACATTCAGTCTGTTAAACCATCTGCCTTACCTCATCAAGTGGGCCAGGTAAAGAAGTACATGAAATGAAAACTGACTTGAAATTATCCATCATACTGTCTCCAAGTTTCTAAAACTATACTTATATGAGATGGGATTTGGGTAGAAATTTGGTCTGTAGATTTCATCATGCTGTGGATCTCAACTTTGATTAATAGAAACCGTTTTACATTTTTTATACTTCAGATGTTTTATTGGATCAAGTCTTTTCAGGTAAGTTGTTCATAGAAATGTGATGTGACATCGCTATTTTTTCATACCAAATCTCAGTGAGGAGCTCCATCCCTCGTGATGTATTTTTGGACCAAGGCTAGTTGTGCTACTCACAATTTCAACAAGTTGTGGCTCTTCAATTTTTCACTAATAATAATGATGTCATGTGTTAGTTTGAGCCTGTCAGTTTTATTTTGCTTTACTTTTACCAGTGATACTTGCTATGGATTAGGTAAAAGGCTGAGAGTTCATCCATTTTTCTGAACTGATCCACAACACAGTTGTCAGCAGCTTTCTGAGTTGGAAAAGACTACAGGGAGGAATGAGAAAGCAGTGGGGTCAAAATTGTCTTTGAGGCCCATTTCATACTTCAGTGAGTTCAGTGATTAAATTAGAGACATAAAGCAATTGTTTCCAGCATTTCAAGTATTCAAACTCTTTTCTTTCCCCCCCTATTTTTTTCTTAAAATAAACATTTTTATTAGGAAAGGGGAAGAATGGGAAGGACATACAAGCTACTCAGTTACTAAGCAACCTGGGGAGGCGTTGTAATACAGGGTTAAGGGAATGTAGAGTTGCGGAGGAAACTTATTGACCAAGCTCTCATTTTACTATTGAGAAAGATTGTTTTGTCTATTGTTTTCTGTAGCCTTTCCTTTTCCTTCCTTTTCTGCCATCCTCCTTAGCATGACTGAAGATGGCAATGGTGGACAGTCTTCCTGTCATTGTCACAGACTTCTCAGCACAATTCCTATACCTGGAAGTTTGGAGTTCTCAGCCACAAACGGCCAAAGACTTGGAAGTCCGAACTGATGATTTCTTTAGCAATACTTAGACTTTGTTTCTAGTTAGCTCTGAAAGATGAACCTCCCTGAATTCTTTTTTGAGACATAAAAAACTCTTTTACAATCAGAGGAAAAGAGAAGTTTCTGGATTCTCGTACGTGATGGACCTGGAAGACACAGTCATGATAGTTACTTTATTGAAAAATTATTATAACGACCAATGGCTTTTATATAGCTTAATGTTTTTTAAATCACTGTATGTAGCAGCTTCCACTGGCTGGATGTGCTCAGTCCAAAGATCTGACGGGGAGGACATTGTATGGGCTTTCTGGACACCCTGCTCCGGTATCTCGCTCACCAACCCTCCGGCAGGATCCTTCAACATATATTATGACTTGTACCCAGGCTTGGTGTCACCTTTGTTATTTTGGGAACTTATTTTGAAAAGTTATTTTGCACTCCTGACAAATTTTCAGGCTGACTGAACACATTTATTTTAGAACTTTGAGAAACATACCTGCCATAGGGCCCTTTTCAAAAACTGACTTATAAAGCCTGAATTTAAATTGTAGGTAAATAGGAAAATGAACTAACAGTAGCTTTCTAAAGGACCAGTGCTGGTGAGAAGGGTGGGCGTGTGGATAATGCGGGTTTCCAGCCTTAGTAACGAATATTTTGTTTTGTTTCAGGTACACGCTCTTCATTGTGCTGTACCCAATGGGAGTGTCAGGAGAATTACTCACAATATATGCTGCTTTGCCCTTTGTCAGACAGGCTGGCCTATACTCCATCAGTTTACCTAACAAATACAATTTCTCCTTTGACTATTATGCATTTCTAATTCTGATAATGATCTCCTACATTCCACGTAAGTAAATAATTATGCATATATCTGTTAATGTTTTTTAAATTATGTTTTAAAAATAGCTAGCGTTTAAATGCCGGGTGGTTGTTTTTATACACTACCCAAGTAAATGTAAATCCAATTTATTGGGAACGCTTTGGTTTTTATTGAATGCTGACTGGCAAGGGGAATTTTCTCTGGTAGTAATTGAATAAAGATGAACCCTTCTCAGTGCAGCTGCCAAAATGAAGCCCTTCTCAGTGTGTGGGTTTGAAACAGTGATTACCAGAATAGGTTAACTATATATTGAGGGAAAGTACTGAGTGGAAAACAGTAAAAGCCATTAAAGACCTTACTTTGACTTTCTCTTGAGAACTGCTTATTGTGATATCTGAAAAACATTGTAAAGAGATTGTTGCATTGTTTACTGTATCAAAACAGACTGTTACTTCATTTTTAAGGAATCAGTTAACTCAAAACGAATAACAAAATAAAAATAGATTGATTTATTTTTTTCTATAGTTCTCATTTTCTCGCTTGGAAACGAGCACTTAAAGCCATCTAAATGGGACATGGTGTTCTCTTCAGGATGGCTTCCAGTTATTTTAACAGTGCTGTTAGAGATTTAAATATATGGATTATCAGATGTGCCTGTAAACACCGTCAGTAACAGAGAAAAGCTGGTGTCAGAGGCTTCTATGAAGCGACTCGTGCTTGCTAAGGAAGAGAAATTTAGTAATTATCATTAATTCTAATGTTCTAATCTTCTGAGTGATTTCCACGTATCCAGTTTTTATTCTGTTCTACCCAAGGTTATATGATGCTAATGTTTCTTCCTGCTTACTTTTAAATCTTATTTTAGTCTATAAGATGCTGTATTCTCCCCTGAACCTCAGGTTAGATTCAGACAGGAGGGTTGGATTTCTTTTCAGCCCACAGCCCCCATCAACTGAGTGAATCATCCTAGCAAGCATAAGCGACATATTTGTGTCCCTCTGTGGAAAATTGCATTTCATGCATTGTGAGGGGAAAAAAACTACATTCAGATTTCATGTGAACATTTATCTTGGCGAAATTCTTGGACGCAGTTCCGCTTCATGATTCATTTTCCAATCTTTGTTAATTATCAAGTCCTCCACTTTGGTGCTGGAACCATGGTGGCTAAAGGCCATCTCTGCATGTAAAAGGTAGTTAATTTTCAAACAAAAGATAAATATGGAAGCGCCTAAAAATGTAAGTCATATAAATGAGCTTTCAGTTCTTCACCTTTCTAATTCTATTCCAGAGTTTCACATTCCGGTTTCCAGAGCAACGGCTCTGAGTTGCAGTTGTGCTGTAACCAGAGGAACATGTATTCCAGTGGGCACCACAGGATTTACTTAAATTCAGTTCAAGTTTTTGAATGACTGAGACACAAGTGATATATGCGATAACTAGGAAAGGAGCAGAGAGAGCATTATAAAATTCAGCCAGTATCAAGGTGTCCCTGCACTGGCCAAATCCACGGCCCTTACCTCAGAGTTGCTACATTTCTAGGCTGTTGAAGTCCCGGCTTCCTTCTGATCAACTAGCTCTTGGGAGCAACCTGGGTCTGTCCGCTCCTCACGTCTGTTTTGTGCTCTGGTGGCCAGCCAGTGCCCAGCCCTTTGCCCGTGCCCTCTTGTTAGCCTGAGGAAGCCTGAGCAAGCACAGGCAGCCTTCTCTTGGTGACAGGACTCCTGCAGGAAAACAAAGCCAGTTCTGTGGGGGTTTTCCTGCCAACCTTGAAAGAGGAAAAAAAAAAAAAAACCACACACAGATCAGCTGCCCTTTAGAGAACAGACAAGACTATCTTCTCAGCACAAGTCTGCTTTCTTTGCCTCAGTTCCTTCCCCTTTCTAGTGTCCTCAGTCTCCTTTTAGTAAGAAACATGGCTTGGTTAAAGGCTGTATGACTTCTGTTTTAAGGCAGCTTAACTCTTGTAAAACAACAACAACAAATACAGTTGATGTCAAATAAGATTAAAAGATTCCCCCCAAATCCCTGACTCCTCACAGGCTCAAGATGGCAGCCAGACCACATCTCCGGTTACAAACCATTTGGTTCATTTTCTGGCTGTTGCTGTGCTTCTGGCCTGGGCCATTTGCCCTGGATGTTTTCACTCATTTTGTTGTTAATACTAAAGCCAGTTTGTACAGTTCACTCCAGCCATTTTCTGAGCATTTTCAACTTTCCAGAGCCTTGAATTTGTAAGCAGAAATTAGGAGAGATTGATTACTGTCACCATGCAGTCTTCTTTGCCACATTTGGTTTTTTTTGTATACCTTAAGTTTCTTTTAATTCTTAGTGGGTAGTTGATGAGGAACACATATTATACAAAGTAATGACTTTTCTCTATGGTTCTGACCTCTTGGATGCAGGTATATCCCAAATTGGGGCTCATGAACTGTGGCCCCAGAAATGTTCTTATGTTGCAGCGTCTTGGGGTCCCTTGCACATACTCCTCTCCTGCTCAGCTTCAGTTGCATGTGTACAATCTGTAGGGCTCAACAAACATCTCAGTCCTGGTTACACCTCTCGAATTGGCAAAAAGTTGTTTTGAGAGAAGGGAGTTGGAGAAAGGGACAAATGCTGGCGTGGATTGAAGACTCCAGGAGCTGGGCATTCTCCAGATTGTCAGTAGCCACGGGCACATCTTCTCTTGGGTACCTCTGGAAGGTGAAAAGGCAGTGTCTGTCCCCCATCTCTGACCTCTGACCCTTGTGGGAGCCGGTAGATCCTTGCCTGTGGTGGTGCAGGTATGGAACACTGTCCTGAGTTGACTGCCTCTCAGCAGCCTTCTGACCTGGCGGTGGGGCTGTAGGTAGCTGCCAGTGGCAGGTGCTGTGACTACAAAAGCAATCAGTGGACAAGTCCTTGACTAATTTTGCCACAAAGTTTCTCTTTATTAAAATACATCTATGAGAATGTGACTGGCCCCACATTTATAAATGATTACAATTAGCATCCCTTATGGTTTAATTATATCTTTCTTTCCAGTTTTAAGATTATAGAGCTTGTCAAATTTGCTGGCTTTCATACCAAAATAGTTCCCTTGCTGTTGAGTTATATGCACAAGCTGGGCCTTTTCTGCTTGTAACTTCCTGCCTGCAAGCAGTGCGGATGGATCGCAGCCCCATTCAGCCCTGGGCCGCCTCAGCAGCTGATCAGATATGTGTGCACACACCCACTGTCTTAGAGTACTTCAGGAGGATCCTTTGAAATTTGGCCAACTTGGAACCCATTTAAAAAGGAAGAAACTGTCAGGGGAGAGTTGGCAGTAGTAGAAATTACCTCCCCCATAATACAGATTACTGTCTAAAGAAATAGAGATTGGAGCTATTGGGGGGAGGAGTGAGAGGAAAAGAAGAATAGTGTACACCCAAGACTGTCACTGGAGCGCTTTCCATGGTATGAGCCCCCAGCAGGGGCGCTCCAGGTATTTGAGGTGAGACAGGTGTTGGTTGTGGGGGCCTGTCACATAGTTTTTAGGTTTTAACATTTCTGGTCCCATATGTTAAATGCTAGCATGCTCTCCCTTCCTCCCATTTCCAGTGTTTCCTGGGGAGGTAGTACAACCCTATTCATTTGAGAACCAGTACTTTTTAAAGGGATCTGTGAAATGTCCATGTCCAGAGTCTCCTTTGCTTAAGATACTGACTTCCTTTTCACAAGAACTTTTTTCCACTTCCAGACCTGGGTTAGTCGTGTCAAATCAAATATCATAGCACTTCAGTCTTCCTATAGACAGAATCCCCTTCCTTGCGAAGTATTTCTGGGCCATACCCCAAGTGACAGAGTAGTGATACCGGGGGCTAAACTCAGACTCAGGGCCCCAGAGGCTGGTCCTGACTGTCACTGATTTGTTTTGAGACCCCAGGCAATCTGCCTACCCTCTCTGGGGTTGAACTCCCTCCTCTGTGAAACAGGAATACTGTCTTCGTCACTAGAATTTTTCATTTGTTGTTGTGAAACCAGAGAATAAATGTGAAGATAATGAACGCAAAGAATATTCTCTGGCAGTTCTGTGGCATCTTGATTGGTAATGATAACAATAGTTCCTGTCATTCTGCTCCACACCCTCTACTTCCTCAGCTAAAGCAGAAAAAGAAGTCTGTGTTTTACCCCCTTCTACGACTACCTGTTACCTTCCTTGCTTGATGAGAAGGCAGTCAGAGAGGACAAGTCCATGTTGGAATACAACTTGCAATTTTTTTTAAAGATTTATCTATTTATGCATACAGAACTGGGGTACAGACCAGAGGTGCAGGGGCAGTGAGAGGATTCACCAGAGACAGAGTGGGGAGCAGAACAGGCAGATCAACGACGTACACTGTTGAGGCGTGCAGCGGGCAGGTCAGGAGAGGTCTGCGTGCCATGTGGGTCACCTCCAGGGCAGGCGGGGATCGAACTCATGCAGAAGTGGCTTTTGCTTCTTAGTGCTGTGCTTTAACCCGCTGCATCACCAGGAAGGGCCCACAACTTGCAATTTTAAATGATTTCCTTAACCAGGTCTTTCTTTTCTTTCCAGTTTTCCCACAGTTATACTTCCACATGATACATCAGAGAAGAAAGGTCCTTTCTCATACTGAAGAACACAAGAAATTTGAATAGCTCCTGCTTCCTGCACCCTCCCACCGTCCTCCCCCAAAACAAACTTTTCAAAGATCAAAAAATGCTGCAGACTTTTTGAGTTCCCAGTACGTTTCATAGAAAATAAGTAAGAACTATTTTTAAAATATTAAAAAAAATAAATAAAACAAAAACCAAAATCCAGTGTCACGCTGGCCTGGGATTTTCTATTTAAAAGAAAAAAAAAGGTAATAAAGCTGTTACATAAAACATCCTGCCTGGTCCATGTGAGCATGCTCTCCCAGTCAGGAGTCCCCAGTATTTATCTTGATGGCGCTAGAAAGGGATCTGGCATTTTATATCCTCCTATTTCCTTCCCATATCTGATAAATACAGATCTGTAACACTAACTACTTGAGAGTTACAGTCTGAGTAATGAAGTCTCACCAACCAAATGCCCAGCCTGCAGTGGGATTCCATTCCATCTGCAGTGTGTTTAGTGTTCCCTTTTCGAAGTGCTTGACCGCATGCTGGAATCTCTTTGTATTTTTGAAGCAGCAAACTTTGTTCTCTGGAATGCTCAGAAGTTATGACTGGGTCCTATCCCCTCATATCTAGTGAATGAGTTAAACAGTATACATGTCTGTGAAGCTTGGGGTAGTACCCATAATCAGAAAACAACTAGGATCCTTTTGTTTGTTTTCAACTGAGTCATTACTGCCTGCCACTAAGAAACGTGCTTGAATTTAATAAGTATGTGTACATTGTAGAGAAACTACCTTCTCTGGGGCTCAGCCTCACTCACAGTCTAACAGTTCTCAGAAAGGGGAAACCCAGTCACTAGTCAATGACAGGTACCGTTCCGTGCCCTTCTCAGAGCGCCTCTGAGGAATGTATTTGCCTGTAACTGTTCTCACTTGATGACCTGAAGCCAAGCTGGTCACAGAGGAGTGGACAGCACCAGGAAGGTGTTACGTTAGAAATCTAGTCCAGAGGAACATTCAGGAATAGGTTTACACACCCTCACTTTGCTTTTTTTATTTCATTCAACTCTTCTGTTTGGATTCTTTTCCTGATTATGGTCCCATGCAATCCCCACATCGCAAATCCAGAGGCAGTTGAGGTGTTGCAGTGAGACCTTCGTGGGCGGTATTGACCCCGCATGTTGGAGCATCCAGGAAGCACTTGGGTCATGCAGACATTGTCTAATTAAGCGTCATGTCTTCATACCATGCTCAACTGTGCGTTTAAGACCCTTCAAGAGGGGTTAGATGAAAAACTAAAGCCCAAGTTCAGATGTATGCGAGATTTTAAGCACAGAATATTCTTCGTGAAACCTTTTTTTCTTTCTTAAATTAGTTACGCCTTAAAACTTCATGTCTGTTTCACTAGCATACTGAATAGTTGTCATTTAAAATATAATTGCTAATACCAGAAGAGTATCATAATGGAAAGCTAATTTTTGAATGTTTATTTTCATAGAAGATGAAAATGAGAAAATATGTATCCTAAAATTTAATGTACAAGGGTGTGTAATAAAATTTTATTTTCCAATTGAATATTAAAATTCTGCTTCTTAAAGTCAGCACTCTTAACGTGGACATGTTGAGACTAGAATCTGTTCTTGTACTTGATAAACAAAATATGTGGGAAAGATTGTTTTTTCTCGCCTTTTCTCTTTTTACCTTTCCAAGATGTAAAATAGAATCAGACTGGGTTGTATTAGCCTTATGACTTAATTGGGATAAGATTTTTGGAAGTTATAGAAGGTGGGATGAAAAATGCAGGTTTTCCAGGATTGCTAAATTGTTTTCAGGCCTTTCTATTATAATTTTCACGATGGAAAGCAGTCTGTCATAGGCAGGCTTGGTGGTGTTGCTTCAAATTGAACTTTGGCATCAAGAACACAGCGAACAGCTCCCATCTCAAAAAGGGTCTGAACCCAGCGTGGTTCTTATACATCAGCCTTTAAAATGCTCTTAGCAGATAAGTAAGGCCCGTCACCGCCTCCCTCAGCCATCTCTGTCAGTCCCTACTTTGACGTGAATTAATTTCTCCTTTAAAGTGACAATGTTCTTTTAGGAATTGAGAACCTCTAACTCCACCCAATGTCACATCTCCTTAGTAAGTGTGAATGGGGAAGATGGTGTTTGGTGACTCTCTTGTCAGGCTGACCTTTTTTTTTTTTTTTTTTTAAATTTGGGCATAGTCAGAGGCCTCCACCTGACTGGTGTTTCAGGTCCCCTGGGGCTGCTGGCAGTGAGCCCTTTGAGGTGCACAGCAGTGCTCTGTAGTCACGTCTGCTGAGCTTCATCTTGCTGTGTTCTGTTTGCTAAGGTTGAGATCGTTCATTTAACATGTACTGACCACTATCAAAGGCACCATGGAGAGTTAGGCACAGAATAAAGAGCATCCTCCCAGATGAAAACCTTCCTCTGGGACCAACTTCCATCAGGAAGGGCTTAGAAGCGGTAGCGTGAAAGAGGCCTAGGGAAGTCGTGCCCTCACTTCCACTTGGCTTTTTTGTTTGTTTTTGTGTTGTGTGGTTTTTCATTTATAATAAAAGGTTGACATTGATGTGATACAACCTGCAAATTATTTTCAATTCTGAGTTTCATATAAAACATCCAAATCAGTACACACCGCTCCTTTGAAGTTTGGGGTACAAAAAATTATATGACCATATATATACTCATTTTTGTATTTTTTCTATGTTGTGAAAACCAAAATTGTAATTTTATAAGTCTTTGATTCACTAAAATTATATAATTTAAATGTATTTTTTGTATATTTAGAAATAAGGAGTTCAAAGACTATGCTTAACTTTCTATGCATGCCTTTGGAAGCTGTTTTTACCTGATACTGTAGTAATAAGTTGTATTCATAAGGTACTGATCTGTGTTGCATTTCAAAATAAACTGGTGTGTGCTATGCCTGGATTCGAAATACTGACTGGCCTGTGCGCAGTGATTTACCACATTGAGCTGGCTTGAGTACGTAGCACAGGAACATGGGAGTGCTTCTGTTTTGTGAGGGATTCCAGCTTTCTTTGACAGCTTTAAAATCTATTTCTGCTGTTCATAATGGTTCTGCACTTACAGGGGAACATAGACAGATTATATTAAGAGGTTTGCAAAAAGTCATTCTTCTGCCAGTCCACCTTCAAGCTCACCCAGGCCATCTCCAACCTGGCTCCAGAGGGACGAGAGTGATCCCTCATGTAAATGACCAGCTAAGAAACTGATCAGCAAAAGATTGAGGACTCTTGTCTGACAATGTTTTTCAATAGAATTTTCAGGTAAAAATCAAAGAAGGAAAATTCTGCCGCCCAGCAACCCTTCTTAGATGAAAACTAGTTGCTATCAGGTACCTCACTCTGAAAATGCCTCCTAACGCAGAACAATCCTAGAGATGCTTTACACAGTGCAGAGAGGCGGTGGTGAGGGGCCATTTCCAACCTGCTGGCTCACCCCAGATTCTCCACCTCAAAGTGAAAGTGCTTTCTTCATGTGCTGGGCACTTTCTGGTGTTTTCTCTGGGTGGACTCTGTTCTGGTGCCTGCAGCAGGGGCAGGCCCCTCCTGAGCTGGCCAGGCCTTTCTCAGCCATCACACTTGCCCAAGAGTGTGGTCTTTGTCCCAGAGGGGAACATGTTCTTCCTAAATGCTGGGCTGTTACCAGCATAGTGCTTAGAACCACCTCCCTCCTTGCATGAAGTCTAATCCGTTGAAGAGATCTACAAAAAAGAAAAACTATTTCAAATGAAATTAAGGAACAGATGGTAAAGTTAATAGCAGAGGCCACTCAGAAAATACCACCTTTACAGTCAGGGTGGTAATAGGAAAGCAGGGCTTTCTAGTTTCTCATTGTCATATTTTGTGGCAATTATGTGTACTATGTTAACATAAACTCTAGCCTGAGGAATTACCATTGGTATAATTAAGAGACCCACTGTTACACACAGCATTCCAAAAATACTGCTGTGCTCTATTCCTCTAAACAAGAATGAAGACTAGCTTTGCAATAATGCATATTCAAAAAAAAAAAAAAACCCACAGCCTTACAAATAGTACTAGCTCATTGTCATTTTGTTTAGTGGTGAAGAAACTGTTCTAAGCAACTATTACTAAAAATAGCCATACCGATTAACATTCCCCTGCCTGCATCTGAGAACCAGAGTTAGTGGAGCGCTGTGGTTTTTTTGACCAGCACTAAATGTGCGAGAATAAGATTCTTCTAAATGTGAGAGTAATATTTCTTTTCTCTTTTCCAAATTTAGAAAGATACCCCTTCCTGTTATAGGGGAAGCTCTCACTACCAAAAATGTCTTTTCCCATAGAAGGCGACTCACCCAACACTAGAGTCTCTCATTTGACAGGCAAAAAATGAAATGTGTGAGAGGCTCTCCACCCAGCACCCATTTCATAAGTCGTTTTATGTTTAGAAATTGTGTTTTCTGCGCAGTAATTCCAGAGATAGACATTACCACACCAGCGTGCTCACATCTACCCTTGACCTTTGTGGATGGGATCCAGATGCTACAAAAAGCCCCAAAGTCATTTCTGCCACCGTCGTGTCTTAACTGGGCTGTCCCGCTAGGCGGCAGCACCGCACAAGCGATCTGGAACTTGGGCGTAAAGGGCGTTTAGACAGCTTCAGCCCATGGACGCTGGAGGGACCGACCGGAAGGCGCGCTAATGACAAACTTCATATTGTCCATATAAAGCAAAGGCAGGCAGACTGTAAAGTATATTCTGGAGGGGTACAGGAAATAACACTTTTTTTAGAGCAAAGAAAACAACTTGGATGCAGACTTCGAGGCCCTATCTATTCCCTCCCAGCTGCAACACTCTCCCATCCGGGGGCCTAAAAAGCAGCTTGGTTTTTGAGAGCTTTTGGAGCTGGTCATGAAGCAGGTGTTAGCGCTCCTGTTTAATGGAGAGCCTGCTTGTTAACATTTGAAAC
Organism: Condylura cristata; assembly: GCF_000260355.1. Classification (NCBI taxonomy): domain Eukaryota; kingdom Metazoa; phylum Chordata; class Mammalia; order Eulipotyphla; family Talpidae; genus Condylura; species Condylura cristata. The sequence continues at coordinate 32,195,399 of NW_004567104.1, forward strand.
ATTCAGGGGGGTCAGTTCCCACTCTGCTGTCTCTGGATATTTTTGGAGGATGGCCTGGACCATGAGAAAATGTCAAGCCACCTTATATGGCTGTGTCTGGCCCCGAGAATGCTGTCTGCAGCATGTCCAGGACACTGTGTTGTGTGCGTTGACTTGACTCTTGGACTACGGGTTTTCTCACAGATTTAAAATGCTTTATCCATGCCATGGATGATTGTCCTTAGCAGACTTAAGGTCTTTCTCAAGAGAGACCGGCTTACATAACACCAATTTGGGGCACACCAAATAGATAACTAAGGGCATATCTACTTCTCAGCAACTATACTAGCTGGTTATGCCTTGGCCAATAGCAAGAGTCTATATGGCCAGTGGTCTGTTTATCTAGTGCTTATCATCGTGAGATACATAGACCGAGCTCTGAGGGATATGCCCTGCGATGGCAAGGTAGGGTGGACCGGGTTCTGTGGTTTAAGTTGAGGCAAAATTAAAGTTTGCTCTCCTGCTAACTCTTCAGCTCTTTTTCAAGCAATAGCAAGTCGTGAATCTCCTCGAGAAGTGATGCCAAAGTGGGGTTTTCCAAACCTAGTTTTGACTTTTTCTTGGAACATCACCTTAACCATCTTGGAGACTACTGTGAGGGGAAACTTTCCTGGCCAGGGGATGCTACTCCGTACCATGGGTAGGACAAGACATGGGCTTTCCTTTTTTTTGAACAAACCATCAAGTAGGCAAAGGAATTATTAGGTTGAGAACCCAGGGGTCAGCAGCCCTGAAGAGAGTCTGTGCTGTGCTGCTTTCCGGTGGATCTAAAAGGTGTCACTGTGCATGTGAACTCATTCACCTGAGAAGGTGCGGCTGGGACCAGCAGATCCCACAGTGCCGCCCAAGTTAGCCCCCAAACAGTTGGCCCAGTTCCTCAACAAGACTCAAGTGCCTGCTCTCACTCACTCGGGCCGGTGTCCCCCCTGAGGCCTTCTGTACCTCGCAGATGTTGGCAGGCAGTGGCTGCTTTGTCCTTGTACCCTGTCACCTGACAGGATCGTAGACGGATCCTTTCGTGCTCAGGTTGCATCCCCCACATCACCAAGTAGACCCTCAGGAGCTGGAGAAACCATGGCTCACACCGAGCAGAGGACCCCCAGCTCCCAGGAGGGCTCCTCACTGTGGGCAGTGAGCCACACCCGAGACTAGCTCCCTGACCCCCACCGGGGCAGCGGTCTTGCTGTGCCCCTGCATCTCCCGATGCCCCCTGTCCACGACCCTCCAAGCTTCTCCGGTAACCCCTCCGACCACACTCTACCTTCCTTCTCAGCCTTAGCACCAGCCTCCTCTCCCGCCTGCCCTCCCACTGCATCCTTCTGGCAAAACCCCAGCTGGAACCAGTCCAGCTGCTCCCCTGACTGTGCCTCTCACCCTAGTTGCGGCCCGCCTGGCCTGTTGCCCACGATCCTCTCAGCCATCCTCCTGAGGCCTCTGACTCATTCTCAGTCCAAGATAGCGCCTCCATGCCACAGAGTAAGTAAGCAGAGCCACGGGCCGCACTTCCTTCAACTTTCTGTTACTGAGTCTATCATCTTGCCCACACTGGGCACCTCGCTCTTTCCTGTTAGGACAGGAAGCCCTCTATTTGAAACTAACCGCTCTTGTGCTCTAGCTGTTTCCATTCCCCAGCCCCCCACCTCACTCTACAAGCCAACCCCGTCTGTACCTCTTCTTTGCTGTCTCTTCCCATCAGCTACCACCCCATTTGGCCTGGCCCCTGTGTGTGGCACTGCTGCCCTCTGTCCTGTTCTGTGGAAGCCTTGATGGCGAGCGCTTTTCTACGTCACACCTCCCATTCTCGTCCCATCATGCCACTAACACCACTTTGGTCAAGGTCATTGATGACTCCTTGTAATGAAATCCAGTGCACACTTTTCAGTGCTTGTGTTTGGTTGAAATTGGGGTGCCATCCTGCAGTATCTTAGAAATAAGCGTATGGTTTGAGAGTAGAGGGGAACCCAGCAATCCTTAGCCCTGGACTCCCTTGCAGCCTCGTGAATGCATGTGGGTGAACCAGCCACACAGCTCCATTGCTGTGGCTTGCTCCCTAGTGGAAGACAAGGCTTTAAGATGGGTGCAGAAGCCTGGAGGAGTCCTCACTTCAGTCCTGACAACCTGGACAAGGAACCAGGTAAGAAGGCGGCACTAGGACCTGCCAGGGAAACCTACGTCCATGGTGCATTAACAAACACAGTACCTGCAGGAGAGGTACTCATCCCAATGAGTCTCCTGTTATCTGGAGTTCAAACGGAGCCTCCTGCCTCGTTTCTGGCAACACAGCTGCCTGGAACGCCGAGAGGCACACAGGCTCAGCCTAGGCCTCCGGGCAGGTGCTTCCTGTGCCACACTGGCAGGGAGCAGAGGCAATAGGGTAGAACTCTGCAGGTCAGAAGCCCTTAGGCAAAGATCTTCAAAGCTGCAGCCCACAAGGTCTGGGAGACTGACAGGAACCTCACAAGCCAAAGATTCAAGAAGCCGTTTCAGACACTGTCTTGTTGCACCAGGAAACTTAGAAAGACATGTACTGGGAGGAACTAGGCCTGTGACTCTGGCTGCTGTGCTCGGGCCTGGCCTCACCAAGGAGAGGCAGACATGGGATTTGAACCAGATTCCCACAGACCCCAGAGTCTAAATTGTTTCCCTCCACCATGCTGCCTTCCTATTCCTTGGAGCAGGGGCTTGGGGGTGAGGTGGAGTGGGGAGGGGGGACAAATCTGGTTGGATGACTATCATTTAGGGACACTACTCAGGTGGCCTTTTTTTTTTTTTTTAAAGATTTATTTATTTGTCCATACAGAACTGGGGTACAGGCCAGAGATGCGGAGGGTGAGAGAATTCACCAGAGACAGAGTGGGGAGCAGAACAGGCTGACTGATGAAGTACACTGCTGAGGGGAGCAGTGGGCAGGTCAGGAGAGGTCTGCCACGCCATGTGGTCACCTCCGCAGCAGGCGGGGATCGAATTCATGCGGAAGTGGCTTTAGCTTCTTAGTGCTGTGCTTTAACCCGCTGCACCACGAGGGAGGGCCTCGGGTGGCCTTTTAGGGGTCACAAATGCTGGCTCCGCAGACTTAATCCTCACTGTGCCCTTGGGCACACTGGCACTACTCTTCCAGAGAAGTTCTGAGGGTGCAATGGGCGTTGACGTCGGAGGAGGACCCCGACTCCTGGCACCAGCCTGCATGGTGGTCCCCAGTCTGAACACGGGCATCTGAAAGCAAAGCTGCTCCTGGGACTTAGCCTTTCCCTCAGGCTCTCATCAGCAAAGCTGCTGACCGCTGAGGTTCTGGTTACAAAGAGTGTTGTAAGCCACTTACCCATGGCAGCCCACACCCAGAGGCCTTGCCCTGGTGCTGCCGGAGTGCCCGATGCAGAGGTGTGTGGACCCACGTGCGGGGACATCTCTGACCACAGATAAAACCTGCATGGCTTTGATCACCTCTGCCCCTTCTCAGCAACAGGGAAGCTCACCAGGCCCCAGCTCGCCCTGAAAGCTCCAGGCACCCGGCTGCTGACAGCGTGGGGGCTGCTTGACTTCACATCTAAAGTAGATGAACATCCCTGACTGCTGCGGGGAGACTGTCACGAAACATCTCCCCCACCCACCAGCCCTCCCATAATTCCCAAACCTCTAGCCCATGCCACACACCAGGGAACCGGGACATTCCTGAGATGGAGGCCACCATCACTGTCACCTCTACCTGTACAGCGCTGGAGAGAAAGGTCACACAGCAGGTCAGCGGCAGAACGGGGCCCTTCCCTACCTGGGTCTGCAGGAGGGCCCCACAGAGCACTTCTGGAGGTGGAGTAAGGAGGTTTCACGCTTCTCCAGGGACCTGAGCTTCCTGCCAAGGAAGGTCGTGCCTCGGCCCTCACTGTGATATTAGGTGTGGAAGGTCCTGGGAGACAGACCTCTCCAGGCTCTGGGAAGGTTGTCATAGATATCGCCAATGGCTGGAAGTTTGAAGGACAGGACAGTCTCTGGTCAGGCAGCCCCAAGAGAGCTGGGGGTCAACAGGAAGAGGGGAGTCTGCCCTAGGGCTGAAGTGCGTCCCTCTGGCCCCATGGCCGCTGAGGGTTTCCCAGAGTTCCTACAGATTTATCCAGGAACAGTGTCTTCTAGAAGGCCCAGTTCTGGGCCTCAGCCCCTCCCTCCCTGCTGCAGGAGCACCGGCTGAGTGCAGCCTGCGAATGTGGAATCCAGGGGCTCGCCCAGCCTCCTGTCAGGACTCTCCATTAGGAGCCAGGCGGCTGCTGGCTTGACTGGTATATTTAGAAAAGTCAGGCTCACTTGCTCCCTGTTCCCTCACAAAGTGTGAACTGCACCCATCACATGGAAATGTGATTCACTTCTCAGCAACCAGGCTGAGCAGCTTCCCACAGCCTCCAAGCCACCTCCCCTCCTTCCCGCTCAGCCCTCCTGCACCCACATACCCTTTTGTCCCAGTCCCCCTGGAACTGAAGGCTGGGGAGTGTTTTGGCCTCCTAGAGTTGGTAGATGGATGTCTGCTGTCAGAGGCAGAATGTGATTTTTGTGTATTCGGTTGCAGTGTATTGTTCTTTCTGAGCATCTGGGTACTTTCTTCCTCACAGCCTCACTGCCCTCAGTTCTCAACCCCCTTACTCCCACCCACCTCCCCAACACTTTCCTCCTGGGTCTTTAGAAGTCCTGGAGAAGCTCACAGTCGAAGGCTGAGACCCTCGCAGAAATCTGCAGTAAAGCAAAGTTGCACTGGCAGCCTGAGGGTTGAGCATTTTATTTTGTTTTGCTTTTTTACCTCCTAAAATGATATTCCAAGTTGTACTGGTTACTAACATTCTTAAGAACGTCCTTTTATTTTTTTTTTTTAAAGAATTTTCTGCTTCTAGTGAGGAAAAGAAAAAAAAAGTGCCTGGGATTCTGGAACTCTGGGGGCTTCAATTCCTCAGGCACACAGGGGTGGGGGGCTGGAGGCTGCCCCCCTGGCTCCCCAGGTGACCCCACTAAGCTACTAGTTCCTTTGAGCCCCAGTCTGGGCACCAGCACACAGGGGCCCCTTCCTGAGCTGACAGAGCAGGCTCAAAGGATGTGCAGGTCAGAGGGGTGCAGTTGCTCTCTCCTTTAACTTCTTACTCTCTGTGTCCCAGAGTTTCCCATGTGTACCTCCCTTTTCTTCTGAACCCTCCCTGGAACCTTGTATTATTGCCTGCGTGGCCCCATTTTTGTCCAGCCCCAACCTCCCCGGCCCCTGCTTCCTTGGAGACAGCACTGCTGAACCTGGGGGTCGGGTGCGAGCTTGAGCCCTTCACATTCTACCCTCACATGTCCCTGAGCCTTATTTCCATATAAGATGGGGACAGATCAACCCAGAGTTAGCAGGCATGCTCAGCTCATTAAATGGAGCAAGGGGCTCGAGTTCATTGCAGCGGCGGGTGAGCAGAGGGGAGGTGTCAGGTGCCTCCCACTTCCCACGTCGTGGCTCTGATAACTAGTCCAAGACCACGGGCTGCTCCCTAGAAGGGCCCAGAGGCAGCGGTGATTGGCACTTGAGGGCAAGAGTCCCTATGTATGGTGGAGAGACACTGGTGAGGCCCAGGCCCTGCTCAGCCCGGGAAGCCAGAGCAGTGGGGAAAGCTGGACTGTGACCATGCTTGCCACTCCTGCCTCCAAATTACCACCTCTGTGCGTGCCCCACCCAGGAGCACAGGCACATTCACGCCAAACCTCCCAGCTGCAGTCCCTCACGGGTCTGAAGGAAGCCAGCAGCGGAGGCCCTCTAGACTGGAAGGGAGGTAACCACCCCTCCCACTGGCTGAAAGAACACTGAGCCATGCGAGGGCCATATCACAGTGTCCCCACTTGCCACCCCTGTCCCTATGTCTTCCTCTGAACAATAAGGGAGTAATCTCTGGGCCTTTCAGGACCCCCTGGCTCTGATGTCCCGTTTAGTGGACTGAGAGGAGAAACAGTATATTTGACAGGTGCTTGTATACTATCAAACCCACAGGTGCAGGTGTAAAAGCTGAGAGCACTTTTGCCATAGAAAATCCGCATAAAGAAAACAGCTCCAAGGGCTGGAAAAAGGAGCAGATACAATTTGGTCCATGCTTGGCACCACCAACCTCCCCAGGGTGTGTTATCCACCCTCAGGCGCATCATCCTTGGGTGTTCTGATAGCGTTCCACTGATGACACGTTCCCAGGGGACCCAAGAAAGTGGAAACCCATAGGCAGCTCCTCCAGAGGCAGGTGACTCAGCTTCGTGCAGCCCCATGCAGGGTGACAGGGAACGGCCACATCAGCCAGACTGCTCAGCAGTGGCTGTGTGCCAGGGCCTGCTCCTGCCCCTCACCGGTATCCCCTGAAGGGCCTGGGAGAGATGAGGAGAGAGGGAGACGTCAGAGAAGAGCCTATACTTGGCCGCCTGGAACAAATGATATGGGGGCTGTGCTCCTGCTGAAGGCTCTAGGTGGGGGTGGGGGAAGGGTCCTTACTTCCTTACTTGCCTCTTCTGCTTCTGGTGGCTCCAGGTTTCCTTGGCTTGTGGCCTTGTGACTCGTCTCTGCCTGCGTCTTCACATGGCTTTCTCCCCTGTGTCTCTGTCTCAATCGCCTTCCCCTTGGTTGTCTCCCATAGGAATACCAGTGCTTGGATTCAGGGCCTTCCCTAGACATGAGATTATAATCACATTTCAAGATATTAAACTGACATCTTATTATATTTGAAGAACTTATCTCCAAATAAGGCCATATTCGGACTATCTCTTATAAAAGGACATCTCTTTTTGGGAGTAGGATGGAGCATTGATTGAAACCACTACAAGTTTCCTCCTCTAAAAATGGGGGTGACAGGGTCCTCCCTGGTGGCAAGGGTTTAAAGGGTTTAAAACGCAGCACTATGAAGCTGTCCATAGTCACTGCAGCGTGAGTTCGATCCCCGGCCAAAGAGGTGACCCACATGGCCCAGCAGACCTCTCCTGTCTCACCTGCTGCTCCCCTCAGCATGGTATTTCAGCAGATCTGCCTGTTCTGCTCCCCACTCAGTCTCTGGTGAGTCATCTCACCTCCTGCACCCTGATTCGTGTATGCATAAATAAAATAAATCTTTTTTAAAAAATAAGGGTGTCTGGCTCTCCCTGGTGGCGCAGTGGGTTAAAGCACAGCACTGAGAAGCTTAAGCCACTTCCACATGAGTTCCATCCCCACCTGCCCCGGAGGTGACCACATGGCACGGCAGACCTCTCCTGACCCACCCACTGCTCCCTTCAGCAGTGTACTTCGTCAGTCTGCCTGCTCTGCTCCCCACTCTATCTCTGGTGAATCTTCTCACTTTCCGCATCTCTGGCCTGTACCCCAGTTCTGTATGAAAAAATAAATCTTAAAAACAATAAATAAATAAGGGTGACAGTGGCATCTGCCTCCCAGTGCATGTGGACCACGTGGCTCTGGTCATTGTCCTTGTCCTTGCTCACCCCTCACCACAACTCCCAGAGGTCCGAGAGCTGAGCTGAGCTCTAGGTTTTCCCCTCCTGCAAACAAAACCTGTTGCCCACACAGCTGCCTCCATGGCCTCTGTAGAATCCTCCAGTTTATCCCAAGGCTTTGTAATGAGCTAGATGGTTATTCATCTCTTTAAAAAAAAAAACAAAACTGTTTTTGAGTCAGACAAAAATATCTTGGTAACGAGCAATAATATGTGTATAGAAACAACATAGAACAAAAATATTTCATCATCGTAAGCCCAAATGTTTCCATTTCTCCTGACAATTTGACTGATTCCCTTCACCTGTGTGTCTCTGGGATTAGGCGCTGATATTTGCTGATAGTCTCCAGGAAGGCAACCTGGAGATCAAAGTAGCAGTAAAGGAGCCACTGAATGTGGCTGCCCAAGGACCCCTTGCTGGATGGGGACAAGGGTGGATCCTGGGGGTGATGGGAGTGTGACAGGAACCTGGGGCATGAGCGCAACAGGGAGTATCAGCACCTGAGCAGCTGAATGGTACCTGACGGAAGGTGAGCGCTCAGTCCAGCCCCAAGACACACCTGGAGAGCCACGAGACAGACACGCTGAGCCACTGGTTCGCCTCGGTAAAAGGCAAGCAGTTACCTTTGTTTTTGTAGGCTGTTTACTATTTATGGCTAATTGCCATGTAGCGTAATAACAGTACTTTTATAATTATGCGGCAGATTAATTTTGTTATTAGCTTCATTTAATTATACTGCTGACGTCTGTTTGCTAAGTCTCCACTACCCCCCAAACAAAAACAAAACAGAACAAAATGTAAAGGTCCACTGCGCTCCTCTGGCAACCAGAGACGGGAGATGGCATCTGGCCCAACCTCCGCGATGGAAGTGGGGTCCCGGCCCTGGTCGCCAGTGTGACTGTTGTTAAGGTCTCTCTTGTCAGGAGCCCTTGCCTGCGGGCTAAAGGTCTCATACCATCTCGTGCAGCACCACACACCTGCTAGTGCCACACTGCACAGGCATCTCCAAAGCCTCAGATGGGCCCAGTCCCCCCAGTTTACCTGGACCGGGGGAGGGGTCTTTAGCTCCAAAGTGGGTGGATGCTGGACAACCTGGGAGTCCTTGCTAGGCATCTGAGCTCTCTCCACTGGGGTCCATCCTGCTCCTCCAAGTCCCGCCTTCCTTTACTGGCACCTTGGCCTCCAACCTACCTATTGCTTTCCTTCCACCCCCACCCCAGCCCCCACCATCCTCATATTCTCTCATTCTCCTCAGGTCTCTCCTACCCCTGTTTCTGCAGTGTCAAGCATTGCAGATGGACTCCTGCAATGATGGACTCCTCTAATTCCAGTCAGAGAACCGGGCCTGGAGCCAGCAAGATGTGCAGCAAAGGGGCCTCCCTGTTGGCACAAGGGGTTCTGCAGCACCCGGCCAGGGAGCTGACCCACATGGCATGGCAGACCTCTCCTGTCTGACCAGCTGCTCCTCTCAGCAGTGTGTTTCAGTAGATGTGCCTATTTTGCTCCCCACTCTGTCTCTGGTGAGTCCTCTTAACCCCTGCACCTCTGCTCTTTACCCCACTTCTTGTATGCATAATTAAGTAAACCTTAAAAATGCATAGGGCTCGCCCTGGTGGCGCAGAGGGTTAAAGCACAGCACTGAGAAGCTTAAGCCACTTCTGCATGAGTTCAATCCCCGCCTGCCCCAGAGGAGATCCACACAGCATGGCAGACCTCTCCTGACCCACCCGCTGCTCCCCTCAGCAGTGTACTTCGTTGATCTGCCTGTTCTGCTCCCTGCTCTGTCTCTGGTGAATCTTCTCACTCTCTTCTGCATCTCTGGCCTGTACCCCAGTTCTGTATGAATAAATAAATTAATTAAAAAAAATAATGTGCAGCAAAGTTGTGGCCCTAACATTTTGGGGGGACAAACAAGATCTTCAGGGGATCATACTCAGAATTCCCTGGAGGTCCAGCCAAGTCTTTCGGTCCATTCTCCCATGGAAGTTCTTTCTCTCATCTAACCTTGTTCCCCACTCCCCTGCTGTATATACGACAGTCTCCTTGGTCTTGCTCCTCAGCAAGGTTAAATCACAACCTGTCAGTTACCTTCAAGGAAGGCCCGCCGGAGGGCCGGTGACCGGGACCACTCTCGCCACCCCAGTGCTGCAGCCCCACACAACAAGCGCACACCTGTGGCTGCCTCACTGTCCACGCTGATACTCAGACCTGACTCACTGCTTTTCCAGGGGCTGCTGAGGCAGGACCTGTCAAGCCATAAACAGCTTCCGACAGGTGAAGAGAACAAGGCTCTGATGAGGTGGGCGCTTGCCCAGAACACACAGCTGATGGGTTCAGAGCGGGCATTTGAAACCAGGTTTGCCTCTCCGCATCCCCACTCTTAATGGCTGCAATACTGCTGAGGCTTTCTTTTGTCCAGACCAGTGCTGGGTGCCGAGGAACCCATGGACAAGATAGAGATGAGCAGATCTTCACGACATCCATATGTAAGTTCCCTTCTTCTGAGCCTTTAGAAACCTGATGTGGGCTGAGGGTGGGTAGGGAATCTGTAGCATCTTCTCCATTTTCAGTTGAAGAGGTAAGGTTTTTGGGAGAACCAGCACAACACAAAGCAAGCTTCAGGCAAGGTGCTGGCATGGGAGCTTAGGGTGTCTCCTCAGTCTAAGCTTGAACTTCAGCTGGCCCTTCCTCCTTCAGCATTGGCCCTCCTGGGGACAACCTTCCTGAGCATCCTTCCTTTTGGCTTCTTCAACCTGACATTGTTCCAGCTGGAAAGCTGTCTGCAAAATTTACCAGCTTCCACCTCTTTGGTAGTCAACAGTGGGGCCTCCCTGGTGGCGCAAGGGGTTAAATCTCGGTGCCATGAAGCTATCCACAGCCACTGCAGCAAGAGTTCCAAACCCAACCAGGGAGCTAACACACATGGTGCCGCAGACCTCTCCTGTCCTGCTCACTGCTCCCCTCAGCAGTGTGTTTCAGTCCATCTGCCTGTCCTGCTCCCCACTCTGTCCCTGGTGAATCCTCTTACCTCCCTCACCTCTGGCCTACCTCTACCCAGCTCTTGTGGGCATAAATAAATAATAATTTTTTTAAGTCAATAGGACTACATTTGTGGGCTTATGAAAGGCAAACAGAAATACTGAGGTGTGAGGCTCTGAGCCCTGCCAGGCAGCTCCTTCACCCTTCCTGCATTACAGCTGAGGAACTGAGGCCAGGATACCACCTCCCCTGAGAACTGCCTTGGTCTCTGTGGACCAAAGGCTCTGAAACTCAGTCTGAGGCCCGCACTGGGAAGACAGGGACAGAAATACCAGGCTGAATACCTCCCCAGAGGGACCCTGGCCTAACGCTGGCAAAAAGTTTAATTAAGGAAAGAACAACCTCTCCTTGAACAACTACTTTGTATCAGGACTTTTATATACCCTGGGAGAAGAGGCTTTTTCATACCACTACAAGGAAACGAATGTCAGAGAGGTTAAATAATTTTGCTCACTAGATGAGCAAATGATATTTCTAGCAAGTTTCACTCCAAGGTCAAAGTCAATGTCAAAGTCAGTGTACTTCCCATCACACCACATGCCTCAGTAAGAAGCTAGAACCAGGGAACACAGCTTCCAGAGGCCTCCTCACTCCTCAGAGAAATAGAAGGAAAAATGAACATAAACTGAGTAGCTTCTTGGTACCATGTCTACATAGGGACGCACTGGCTGCTCATCCTCACAAGTACCCTCAGCACCAGGTGAGCCCACACTGGTGGAGGGGATGGCCCATGCCGCACACCCCCATGACCCCCTCCATGCTCCACCCATATAACAGGGGGAGAGGGCTGCTCTGTGCTCCAGACAGGGTTTCTTAAGTCGGGTTTGGGCAAACCCACACTGAATCAGGATTTCTGGGGGTGGAGGGCCCAAGAACCAGCATTTTTACAACCATCAATTGGTTCTGATGCTTACTCAGGTTTGAGAAGCATGAACTGGAAGACAGGTGCAGGAGCTAATCCAAATATTGAGGCAACCAACGGGACGAATTCATCAATGGAGAACTCGGCAATGGGCTCAGCCCAAGGCCACAGTCATCATGACCAGTAACAGGAAGGGACATCCCAGTGGCTTTCTCTACCTGATGGGGCTTCTGTCTTGCCACCAGGAGCCTTCTCTCAGCTCCTGGTTGATTCTTGCCTCTCTTTCAGATTTACTCTTATTTTTTCTTTCAGATTTTCTCTCAAACATCACTTCTAAAGGAAGCCTCCCCCGGTACCTCTGGGGCCCCATTCCCTGCTGTTGTCCTTGATGCTCTGTATCTCCTTCAAAAATGTGATGCAGGGGCCCTCCCTAGTGGCACAGCACTAAGAAGCTAAAGCCACTTCAGCATGAGTTCAATCCCTGCCCCGGAAGTGACCTACACGGCGCGGCAGACCTCTCCTGACCCGCCCGCTGCTCCCCTCAGCAGTGTACTTCATTGATCTGCCTGTTTTGCTCCCCACTCTGTCTCTGGTGAATCTTCTCACTGCCCCTGCACCTAAGGCTTGGCCCCAGTTCTGTATGCATAAAGAAATCTTTTTAAAAAATGTGATGCAGGTGTTACTATGTGACTTTAGTTTGTAGGTCAGCTTCTGTGCCTCCCTTTTAGAATGTAAGCTCCCAGAGAACAGGGCTTTTCTTGTTTATGGCTGTATCTCCAGCACTGTGCTGAGTTTGTAATAATAGACCCTGATAGCTATTTTTTTAGATGCATGACTCAGGTTGAAAAGCAAGGAAGAGGACCCTCAGGTGAAAGACAGAAATGTGGAAAGTGTGCCTTTGCGGGCCTTTCCCATCCAGGAATTGCTCAGCCCACATCGGAATTTCACAGGGCTGTGGAATCCTCCTGCCCTTGGATCATCTCAGCTACCCCCAGCCCTGGGTGAGGCAGCTTTTCCCTGCACCAAGTGCTCCTGCTGTTCTCTAAGATCCCTGCAAGTGTCTCCCTCCACAATCCTCCATGGACTTTGTGATCCTGAGGCTTCCTCTTTGCTGTCAGGAAAGCTCTGTTTTGAACCTGACTTCTGTGTTTCTGCTACCATTTGTATCCCCTTTTTCTCTGTCTTCTCACATGAAGACTCTATCAATATGAGAATCATATTGAGTTTAAAGATGGCTTGAGAAAGTAGCTTTAAGTCTCTTTATCCTAAGCAGAAAAATCCCGTCTGCAAAAAGTAAGAATCTGGATCCTCAAATGTGAGGCTGACAGAAAGGGAGCAGCTTTGATTGATATAAAGCTTGGGACCCCTTCCAGGGTGCCATCAGGAACACCAAGGAACCTAATTTGAAAACCAGTGATGAGATTCAAACCTGAAATGCTGTGGGTGAGAAAATCCGCAGAAGGGGCGTGATCTGCCCCAGCCAGTACCACTACTCAAGTCTTTTCCTGTCTTGAGGGTCAAGCCGACGTTGACTGACCTCAGTGGAAACAGTAGCCTTTGGAGTAGTCTGCAATACACTGGAATCATTTGGGGACTCTCCTGTAGGATATCTAACACTTGGACTTGTGTTTTCTCCTGCAGGATATCTAACACTTCAACATGCCCCAAAACCTCAATAAGAGTTTGGCAGAGCAAGTTATACAAACAGGTTTCACAAATCTCCAAATCTCTGAACAAAGATTGTCATCACCTTTCCCCATAGTGCTATAGACCAAGGCTCATCTCTTTTTGTGTTATCTCCTTACTTGTTTCTTTTGGAGTGCATTCGGAGCACAAACATTGTAAGAGAGATCCACTTGGAACGAGAAATGGTGGTGTCTTTTGTGCTGGGGCTCATTAAGCCTCTCAGCCCCAGGGACCTGGGATTTTCATGGAACCATTTCCTTCTTAGGATCACTAACATAATCCCCTAATTGAAGCACCGAGTCCTATTAGTGGTGAGCTCAGTGTGCTAAGGAAGCACATTCCCAAGGACCAAGGAGGAAGCAGGGTCTCTTCTCACATTTCCCACACACTCACCCTCACACCTCCACCCAGCCCTCCACCTTCGTGGCCTCCCAGGCCTGGAGCAGGGAGCTAGCTGTGAAGCGTCAAGGCTGAAGTAGAACTGCACTTAAACTGGTCACCCATCTTCCTTAGAGCACTGGTGAATATAATCACACTGAAGAAGCCATTAAGCTTCTAGTGTGTTCCAGAACTGATTCATGCCTGGCAACAAAGAATGATAATATTGTTATCTCTATTTTGTACTGATTTTCAGATGAACTTAGATTGAGTCAAATATTATTTCACCTAATATTTGCATACATGATTTCCTCTAATTCTGATGGAGTGTTCACTCCCTCCCAAGAGCTTCATGTGGATGAACTCATTAATCTCACAATCCTATGTTATTATCCTCATTTTATATATGAGGAAATTGAGGCACAGAATGTTTAAGAACTTTGACCGAGGTTCTTAGTTATCAGCCCCATCATCAATTCCAGATAGTCTCAACTCATTCCAGCACTGCTCATATTCCTTCTACGATTCCAAGTAAATAATATAGACAGTAGACTCTGTGCAGTCACATATACCTGGGTTCAGGTCACAGTGCTGTCACAAAGAGGTTGTGTGAGTAAGGACACAGGTCTTAGCTCTCTATTTTCCAACAACGGACATTACCTCATAGCTCTATGGGGCAGGGATGTGAGAGCAGCTTGTGGGCTGTTCTGGCTCAGGTCTCCCATTGGGGGGCGGGAGGGGCTGTTGTGACGTCATCTAAAGCTTTAGTCTTGAGTGGGGAAGGAGCAGCTTCCAAGTCTCCTCTCACAGACCCATCCCCTGACTCCCCACCCCCTCTGCCTTCCCTGCCAACTTCCTCCAGGTGAGTGATCCGAGAGGGAGCACTAAGATGAAGGCCACAGTCTATATAGCCTGATCTCAGAATCAACATTCCATGACTTCTGTGCTATTCTATTTATTAGAAGCCAGAGAGTAAGTCCAGCCCACACTGAAATGGTGGAAGATTCCACAAGAAGCACAAGTCCAAGGAGAAGAGATTGGATCACCTTGCAGGCTGCCTACCACACAAGTTGCTTAAACTTCTGAGCCTCAGTTTTCTCACCTGTAAGTGGGGCTCATAGTAGAACTTACCTAAAGAGGTGTTTAAGACTTCATGAGAAAAATGCCTATAAAGAGATCCTAACAGTGACAGGCAAATAGCGAAGCTCAGTCTTTATTAGCTGATATCACCTGTGGCTGTGAGCTGCGTAGGCAGGGACACTACATCTTTCTTGATCTCATGGACACCTCAATGTCTGCCTCACTCTCTCCTGGTACTTCCTTCCACTGTGGTGATGCCAGGCACTGACTGACAGGGCCTACATGGGGATGGGCCAGAAGGAGCCATGCTAACTGAGGGCGCATCATCCACAGCATACGAGGCTTGGAATGTGCCCCAGAAGTCAGTGTCCAGAGACTCTGGCCCTGCTGCCTCTTAGGTGTTCTCCCCTGATAGGATTAGTTCTGGGTGTGGAACTTTCAGCCCTGCTCCTGAGGACCTTGAGTTGACAGCTCCCCCAAACATTGCCCAGAGATGCTGGCAAAAGGGCAAGGACACATTCCAGAATGCTAGACCACCCGCCTGTGGTGATAGTAACTGTTTGTGGCTCCCCAAGGCTTGTCATCAAGAAACAACATGTTGCCCTCTAGGGTGCTTGGCGGTAGTGGCAGCTGCTCAGCATTTCCCCGGTAGAACTCAGGGAACAGAGCAGAGAGCAGGATGCTGCGAGGCACCTTAGCAAAGGACACCACAGGTGCAGCCAGGCTGCAGCCCAGGAAGAAACGAATGGGTGGGCAAGTAATGGGCTGTGTCCCAACGGCACAGAGACTTGACTTTGACTCATGGCTCAGCCCCTCATCAGCTGGGTGACTTTGCCGCTTCATTTCTCTACACCCCATCAACAAAGGGACCCATCGGCCCACACAGAGGACGGAAAATCCGTAGGGCTCATTGCATGAATGTGCACTGCTTGGCACTTGGTAGGTGCTCCAAGCGTTAAACCATCAGGGCGGGGGGTCCTTGGAGAATGAGAAGGGGTGTAAGCTAAATAGTCAGGTTTTAAAAAATTTTTTTATAAATGTGTGTGCTGCTATACACATATGTAATATTTTAAGATTAGGGTTTAATTTGAGACAAGGAAAGAGAAAGAGGGTTATTATATTGCAGAAGGAAATCCTGAAGCTAGTGTATAAAACTGCTGTGATTGAAGTATAATTGATATATATCATTATATTTGTTATAGGTGAACAACACAATGATTTGATATTTGTACACATTCTGAAATGATCAGCCCAATACATGGAGTTAATATCTGTCACCACAAAGTTAAAAAGTTACTTTTGGTGGTGAGAATTACTCTCCTAACTACTTTCAAACATGCATTATATTATGACTAACTATTGTCACCATGCTGTATGTGACATCACCATCCCTTGGCTTATTCCTTTGATAACTGAAAGTTTGTACCTTTTGATTCCTTTCACCATTTTCCCACCTCTTCTGTCCCTTCCTCTCGCATCCACCAATCCATTCTCTGTATGTAAGACTTTGTTTTGGTTTTAAAATTATATGTATGTGAAATCATATGGTAGTTATCTTTCTCAGTCTGACTTATTTCACTTCCCAATGTCCATTCATGACATTGCAAATGACAAGATTCCTTTCCTTCCCTTTTTATAGCTGAGTAATATTTCATTGTGTGCAGTCATGTATGGCTTAATGTTTCAGTCAATGATTGACAGCTTTTACAAGGGGTACCCTCATATGACCTCGTATGTAGGCTGTACCATCTAGGTTTGTGTAATCGCACTCTATGGTGTTTGAAAGATGACAAAATCCTCTAACGATTCATTTTTCAGAAGATGTTCCTATTAAGGAACATCTGACTATACTCATGTACATGAATAAATATATATATTTTTCCTTACCCATTAACCTATTTTATTTTATTGAATTTTATGACGTATACATGTGCATTAAAAGTTTATGTATCATAAGTGTACTGAAGATGAAATTTCATGATGTGAGCACATGTGTAACTGGTATCGAGATCAAGAAATAAAACATGGCCCACACCCCAGAATTGTGTCTTTTCCATTGCTATCCACCAGGAAGAACCACTGTGCTACCTTCTAGGACCTGCTTTTGCGCTTCACTTAAGTGGACGTAAGTGGTTTGTCCTTTTTGTGTCATTTTTGGATCAGCACAATGTTTGTGACATTCACTCCTGTGGCTTCACATAACTGTAGTTTCTTGGTTCTCATAGCTTGGTAGTGCTCCATTGTGTGAAGATAGTCCCGTTCATTTGTTCACTTAACTGCAGATGGGCCTCTGGGTTCTCCTCATTTTGGGGCCTTTAAAAATAGTGGAGCCATCCACATTTTTATTTGATGGATTTATGGTAGAATTACGAGGTCATTGATCACCCTGCTTAAAGCACCCCTCCCCCAACTCCCAGCAGTGAACAGAAGCGTCCTTTGCTCCTCGTACTTCCACACACGTGATGTTGTGGCTTATTTTTCATTTCAGGCATTCTATTGGTGCCATGATGATTTTCACCATGATTTCATTGCGATTTGAGTTTGTATTTCTTGATGACAAGGGAGAGTAGCGCTTCTGTTTCTTGGACTGTTGGGTCTGAGTCTAATTTCTGTCCTGGGTGGGACTACACTGGAGCTTTGACTCTTCCCCAATCCAGGATTTTGTATTTCACTAGTGGGTAAAAGGTGGGAGTTCGGCCATAGAATTGCCAGTTTAAACAAAGCCAGGTACGACCGATGACAGATAGTGAGCTGGTTCAGCAGCTCCACATCCTGGTAGCAGGCCCTCCACTCCAGGTCTGCGTGACCTGTCCTTTTCTGGCAGGAGATTGGGAAGCCAAGAGTGGCCAGTCTGTGCTTGTGCTGCTACTGCTTATCTCCTGGCTAGCTCAGGGGTAAAGCAGCTTTGTTCTTCTGGGGTGGCAGCCACAGATTCCAGACCCAGGCAGACATGAGGCCTCCATTTTGCTGGGGAGAGCCATGTGGGTTATAGCCATATGGTCCAGGAGTCAGAAGATTTCACCAGGGTATTCCCAAAGCCCCAGATACCTGATTCTGGCAGAGATGGTCATGTCCTTGGTGAGCCAGTTCCACCAAATTGAAACTTAGCTGTGTCCACTCCACCAGCCCTTTCAATGAATTTGAAAATTTTAAGTATTCTGTATTAAATTCTTTTCTACTTAAAATAGCTAGAGTGATTGTTGTAACTGCAGGGCAACCCTGATTGATATATTGTGATACACTGATAATATCAGTTCGTGAAAGACATTTTAAGACCAAAAAGTAGGAGGAACGTAGTCCTAAAATAAAGGACAGTTTACTTAAATTTCCATAAATCAGTCCCATAAAGCCTCATTTTTCTTTTCTCATTCTTCCAGTGGAAATGTCAACACTAGTGTTGACTCTAAAGGAAGAAGTAAATTAAAAGGGAAGAAATAGTGACCCCTGAAATGGGGCAAGAGGAAGCGCTCCACTATTATTAAACTACCATTTAATGATTACTTGACCATAGTAGCCTAAATCAGTAGTATCTGAAATCATTTGAAAACCATAAAGAATCTGGTTTCTCTGGGTTTTTCTTGCCTGACCCAGCCTTGGAAGTCAGAGGGCTTTTGGTGAAGTGAATGCTGGGGAAGTGCCACTGCAGCTGGGTCCCAGAAAATAATTGGAATGCTCATTAACAATATTTGAGTAGTTATTTGGTTTTGTTTTTAAAGATTTATTTATTTATGCATACAGAACTAGGGCACAGGTTGAGGGTACAGGCCAGAGGTGCAGGGCGGTGAGAGGATTCACCAGAGACAGAGAGGGGAGCAGAACAGGCAGATCAACGAAATACACTGCTGAGGGGAGCAGCGGGCGGGCCAGGAGAGGTCTGCTGCACCATGGGGTCACCTTTGGGGTGGGGATCGAACTCACACTGAGGTGGCTGCGGCCAGCTTGCAGTACTGCACCCTAAATCGTTGTGCCACCAGGGAGGACTGTTATTTGGTAGTTTTAATGACGATACTAGGACCCAAGGGGGTAAAGTCCTGAGAGATGAGGGGTGCTGATTTCAGTGAGGAGATGTCCCCGTGTGTGGCCAGGGGGCTGGGGCTGGTGGGCCTGATGGGTGCTGGGAACCAGGAGGGCTGTCACTGTTCTTACTCTTCTCTTCTGGGAAAGGACGCCTCCAGGTAAAGTCGGCCACAGCTCTGGTGATTGTGTCAGAAGTTGGGGTTGGGGGCCAGAGGGCCTTTTGATGTTGTCAGCAGAGCCTGGCTTGTGGGTCTGAGGCTGTCGTGATGGAATTCTAGATGTAAAAGTGCAGACCATCTTTGCTGCAGAGATGTAAGAATGCTGTCTCTCTTTCTCTTTCCCTTCTTAATGATTTATAATAGAAATTTTCCAATGCACAAATAGGGAGAGTACAGGGAACCCCCATGGACCCAATGACGATAATCAACAACTTGTCAGCCCAGTGATTTTTAAGCTGTTTTCAGTCTGTGATTCTCTGCTCAAATAAAACCTTGTTTGTGTAGCTAAATGAAATTATGAAATATTAACTTTTGTTTTCCTCCCTATCTTTTTCAATTCAAGCAGATGTTGTGAGAACTGCTATTATTTAGGAGAACTTAAAGAGCTTGCAAGGGAAAGAGAAAGAACAAATCTGTATCCATTTGCTAGGGCTGCAAAGCAGCATGAATTGAAGTGGCTTAAACAACAGAAATGTCTTGTCTTGTGGTTCTGGAGGCTACAGATCTGAGAATAAATGCTGGCTACTTTTTTCTTTTTTTAATTTTTGTGTGTGTTTTTAAAATTTTATAACAGTTTATTTTTACATCATTTTGCACATTTTTTTTTCCATCTCAATTGTAATCCCCACGGGTTTCCCATCACCAGTCCCCCGTGTGGTGCTGGCTACTTCTAAGGGAACTACTTGTTCCAGGTCTCCCCTTGGCTTCTAGAAGACATCTTCCGCTGTCTCTTCATATGTCTTCCCTCCACACCAGTCTGTATGCAGATTTTCTCCTCTTACAAGATCACCAATCATTTTGGATTGGGGCCTAAGAGAGTGGCCTCATTTTAACTCAATTATCTCTGTAAAGAATCCACTCTTCAAATAACGTCACATTCTGAGGGGGGTTAGGGTTCCACCATAACTTTGAGGGGGACATAATTCAACCATAGATGAATTTATCTTAAGAAACACAAAATGAACGGGTTGGGGGAGGGGTAGGGAAATGCACGGGATTATGGTGATGGCACACGGGTGACTTGGTGATGGGAAACCGGCGGGGATTACAATCGAGATGGAAAAAAAAGAAGTACAAAATGATGTAAAAATAAACTTTTGTAATTAAAAAAAAAAAAAGAAACACAAAATGAGTTCTGCTAGGCTAGAAAGGGTTTTCCCAAAATGGAGGGTAAGCTAGAGAAAGGGTCTGTGGGATGAGGAAGAGAAAGGCAGAGGAGATTATCAGCTAACTTTCAAAGGAGTGCCACGGAACCAGCAGCCAGTAGACCCAGGGGACCACTGAACATAGATGTAGCTGTTAGTGGTCCTCTATGTTCCAAAAGGGAGACACTACCCAAGAGAATATTTAGGGGTAACCATTTCACCAAACTTCTGGGACTGAGTCCTGGGAATCAGAAATTAATTTAGGAATTTAAAAAGTTCCTAAAATTTAGGAAATATTCCTAATGCCTAAATGATTTAAGAAATATTATTTATTCCTAAAAAACTTAGGAAATATTCCTAAATAATTCCTAAATTTTAGAAAATGTAGGAAAATAGAGTTGTCAAGTGAGGATTAGCATTGCCCAAACATAAAGCACACAAAAGTAGAATTATTGTAAGTGGCTTTGCCACTTAATTCCATTCACCCTCTAGCCTTTGCAGCATACCAAGTTAATCCAAGGAGTCTTAGGGTTCCAGGAAACTTAGTTTGAAATACATGGGGTTCACCCTTTCCCCATTATTGAGCACACAGGATGGGTTGAAGGCTCAGAAGAGGAAAAGATCGGCCAGAGCAGACGCAAGACTGGATAGCAGTAGAGTTAGCCAGAGCCCAGGCCTCCTGATTTCCACCAGGTACTTTTCTGGTGGCTTCCACCAAGATTTCCCATGGAGGCTGCTGCTGTATCTTAGACCCACATCAGGTCCTACCTCGGGGACTTCCTGGGGTGGGCCTGGAGTCATTGCTTGGGACCTTGTTACATTTATGTTGTTTGGTTTTAGTCATGCAAAGACTGTCTTCTCTTGACAGGTCCCCATTAAGTGTTGAGTGCATCTTTGCTTTCTAGCCCAGAGAATCATTCCAGGTTCAGCTTGTGCTTTTCCTACTCCAGGCCTACAAGAATTCTTTCAGCATGGGGGCCATGGTTTCATGTTGAGTTTTACTAGCAGTTTCACAAGGTGAGGATTTGGGAAATTATGATGTAGTTAGGAGAAGACATCATTAAAAGGCCCTCCCTGTATTCTTTATTATTTTTTTTGAAGCATACAATTTAATGACTTTCAATATATTTGTAGAGTTGTATACCCATCACCACAATTTTAGTATTTGAGAACATTTATATTACCCCCAAGAAACCCTATCCTCCCAAGCCTCCCAGCTGTCACCTCCTGAACTGTATCCCCCTAATCAATTTTCACACAGGTGATGTATCCTATAGTTAGAGCTTTCCCCATATACTGAGGTAATTCCTACATGCAGAAATGGCTGAAACCTTCCTCCTTGAACTTGTCTCAGCATATTTTAATACATCCTGCTTCAATTAGTCAAATAGGTTCCAATCTCTGCAATTAATCCTCACTAGTAGTGTGATGAATAACAGGGTAGGGAATAAGCATAGACCCTCTTGGAAATATGAGACTGGTCAATGGTAACAAAGATCCTATACATGAGAGGTAGGATGCTGGTGCCCATCTCTCACACTTCAATACCCATGATCATCTGTGACAGAGGGAAAGTGTTGGAGGAGAGTGGCTGCTAAGATAGACCATTGTGGTGAGAATAAAGAAAACAAAGCTTGGGGGCTGGGCTGGCTCCTTCAGCCAACCCATTTTATATATATAT
>NW_004567104.1:32218187-32228958 GCF_000260355.1 Condylura cristata
TTTTTTCTAACAGGATCATACAGTATGTATTATATCTTGTGTGTCTTTTCCCATTCAGGATAATTATTGTAATCATTTTGAGATTTACTCATGTCATTAAGAATAGCAAGCAATAGTTCATCTATTTTTGTTGTGGAGTAGTATCCCATTGCATGGATATAGTACAATTTGGGGATTCATATTTATGAATATTTGGGTTGGTTCTAGTTATGAATAAAACTGTTGTAAATGCCAATGAACCGGTCTTTATGTAAATATATAATACATGCTTAACTTTCTAAGAAACTGCCATATGTTTCTCAAAGTAGTTGTACATTCCCACCAGTACTACAGGAGAGAGAGTTCCGGTTGCTCCCTATCCTTTCAACACTTGGTATGTCCAACCAACACACTTGAATTTTAGCCCTCTGTTAGGTGTATAGTAGTATCTCATTATGGTTTTAATATGTGTTTCCCTAATAGCTAATGTTGAACAACTTTTCTTGTTCTTATATCTTACCTGTATATCTTCATCCATTTTTAGTGAACTTGCCGTTTAAATCTTTTACCCATTTTTATTGGGTTATTTTCTAATGATAGAGTTCTTTATAGATAGTGTGTACAAATCATCTCTCAACTATGTGATCTGCAAATAATTTCTCCAGTCTGTTGCTTTCTTTTCATTCACTTAACAATTCTTTTGAAGAGCAATTTTTACCCCTGATGAAGTCCAATTTAACCCAAGTTCACAATTTAACTGTCTTCTCTTGTTACAGTTTTATGTTTTACACTTAGGTAAATTTTCAGTTAATTTTTGGATGTGTATGGTGTGAGATAGAAAACTTTTCTTTGAAGACCAGATTGTAAAATTTTAAGCTTGTGGGCCACATGCCCTCTGTCATAACTACTCAACTCTGCCATGTTGTGCAAAAGCAGGCTGGAGCAATAAATGAATGACTGTGACTATTGTTCAACAAAACTCTGACCAGAGTTTGCAGACCGCTGAAACCTAACTCAGAGACCTGAGGCAACAGAAACAGCACCCCTTCCTGTCTGAGTCTGGTCCTGCCTTGCTTAAAGTTTTGTGACCTCACCACAGACAAAAAGTTAGTGACCTCACCTCGGATAGGTACTTAAGAGGATGCCAATTTTTCTCGTGCTTTACTCCTGTGCTTCTTTATTGCTTTTAAACCTGTAGGCTGTGGCATATTCCTGAATGCTCAGAGAACCAAGTACAAAGCCTGACTCAGGAAGAGCTGTCTACATGCCAGATCTCAGCAGACAAAGCAAACTGTTAGGTCATTCAACTCCATCTCTGCCTGCTCTGGGTTGATGAAAAAGGTCAAGAAAGTTCGGTTCAATGCTGTGTGATAACCATCAAGTTTCTTTACTTCTCTCCTCCCCTGCTTCTCCTCAGGGGTGGAGGAGAGAAAAGGATTTCTCCCAACACTTTCAGTGTGATTGCATGGATAAAAATAAGACAATACATTTTTTACCCACCTGGATCCTTTCTACCAGACAATTCCAAAGCTCCCTTCTCTTTGAATAGTCATTAAGACTGTTTTCTTTCTTTTAAAAGCACTATACAAATGGGAGGCATTGTTACCATTTTCTCTTTTTAAGTAATTCTAGAAAGCCCAGTCCCAGGATTTCACAATCTGTCACACTCCCCTGGTGCCCCTGCTTGTTGCCAGGGAGAGAGATTATCTCCACGTGGGCAAGGTCAGCCAGCCCCAGCATGCTCTCTAGTATAGCTTGGCCTGCTAGCCCATTCACAGACTCCCATGCGGAGACGGGGTGAGCCCACTCCAGGCCAAGCACAGGGGCCACTGGGAAGAGGAACAGCACTCAGCTCCACTCAGGCTGGGTTCGGCCACTCTGCTCACTGCCCACTGCTGCCGGGAGGAGGAACCCTGGGAGCCCGAAGGCAGACTGGCTGCAGTCTTTCAGAATCGCAAAAGAGGCAAAGTCTTTGAGAACAGAGACCTCATCTCCATGGCCCTCCAGGGGCCCTTCTTTGAACATAGCAAAGATGAAAGAGCAGATCCCACAGACTACGGAGGAGCTGGTACCCTCAGCATAGACATAAAAATATTTTTCACAATCGCCCACAGATGTATGCAAGGGCCCCAAACCTGGAGATAATCCTTGTTCCATGCTAACTTCTTCAGTGAAAATCTGGATTGATTAAGAACAAATTTATTAATTCACTGGTATTAAGAAGTAAGAACTCTTATTTTGTGTTAGGGTAAATAATTTGAAAAGGATTTTTATATCGTTGTCCTGATCCTCATCAGAACTCATCAGCGGGATTAGGGCAACAGCATTGTCCTTATTGGGATTGAGGTTCAAAGAGGTGATGCGCCTTGCTGGACATCACAGCTGGAAAGCGGTAGAGCTGGTTGGTGTAGAAACTTCTGGCATTCTGACTGAAGACTAAGCACTCTTCCCCTCAATCTTTCTCCTTAGGAAAGGAAGCACAAGAAGAAAAGAGAGGAGATGAGCTAACTGATACCAGAAGAATCAGCCCTGCCTCCCTTCAGTCAGCTGCTAGGGGCAGATATGTCCCAGCCTGGTTCCCCCTTCTTATCTTACAGTACTGCCCCAGGCTTATAAAACAAAGTAAGCGCTGTGGTTTTTGTTTTTTTTTTGTTTTTTTTTTTTTTTTCAGAAGGATTCACTATAGAGTATTATGAATAGGAATCTCCCACAGGCATCTAAACTAAGGTTCCAATGATAAAAAATGTTAAATAGTTTAGGGGAGACATCAGTAAATTGTGTAAGGTCCATATATGTAGTTAGTTACGTGTGCTCATAACCCTGAGATAATCTGAGATAGGGGATGAGGCAAAATGACCTCTGACAACTATGAGAGGCTTGTCTGACTCTCTCCTAATAATGACATATGCCCTTATCATGCGTGTGTGTGTGCTATGTGCATGTGTGTGTCTGTGTGTACTCACAGAAGTCTGTCTTTAACTACCAAATCTGAAGTTCAATAATGCTGTCTTCCAAGAAGGTTTCCTTAGACTTTTCTAATGAAAAATTAATAGGCACTTACTTGCTGCTGCCTTTAATTACATTTGCTGGAGATGAGTGTCTGCCAACCAGCATGGTTCTGGCTATCTTCTGTGCTGAATCTGAGCTCAGCAAAGTCCATTGGTTTGGGAGGAGAAGGTGCCATTTTGGCTGAGTAGTTGAAGAGGCAGACTATCCTGGGTAGAGATTGTATCACAGTTTCTGCTAATGCCCCCCCCCACCCCCAATTAGCACTTGACTCATCCAGAAGCTGGATCAAACACATCTAGGGAGGGTATGGACAAGGACTCCAAACCTGTGGGCTGAGGATGCCAAGGACCACGGAGATCTTGAAAGGGGACCACTAACACTGTCCATACGCACAATAAACATGCTCCCTATACAAATACAGACCCACTTCCCTAATGTGTAATTGCTTTCAGATTAATATGAGCTCATTTAAATCACTTATTACATTTATAATAGCTTTTATCATTATGTGTTTTCTTCTTCCTTTTTTTTTTTTTTTTTAAATTTATTTATTTATTCATACAGAGCTGGAGTACAGGCCAGAGGTACAGGGGCAGTGAGAGGCTTCACTAGAGACAGGGTGGGGAGCAGAACAGGCAGATCAATGAAGAGCACTTTTGAGGGGAGCAGCAGGTAGGTCAGGAGAGGTCTGCCGCGCCATGTGGGTCATCTCCAGGGCAGGGATCGAACTCACACTGAAGCAGCTTTGGCTAGCTTGCAGTGCTGCGTCCTACCCCGTTGTGCCACCAGGGAGGGCCTATGTGTTTTCTTAATTAAAGATACACACACACAAAGAGGGACCTTGAAAATGTACCATAAAAGAAACCTTTTTGCAGAAAAAGACTAGGAACTAAAATGAGGGTATTCTTTCTATAGTTGTGAAGTGGGGTTACTGAAGGAATAATCTTTTTGGATCCCACTCTTCCCCATGTTTACCATTTTTATTGAAATACAATGTAGACATATAGTTTGTTTAAAGTGTGAAATTCAATCATTTTTACAATATTTACAGAGTCATGGCACCATTACCTCAGCCTTCTAACAGCGCCCACCATCCCTTTTTCACACCCATCTTCGCCCTCCTCCCCAGCTCCACACAACTACTCATCCATTTTCTGTTTAGATAGATTTGTCTCTTTGGGATATTTTGTTTAGGATTCTAAACTATGTGGTCTTTTGTGACTAGAGGACTGTCCTAAGTCCTTGTAAGTCTACCCAGTCTTGTATATCCAGTTCCTATACATATT
This sequence comes from Condylura cristata, assembly GCF_000260355.1. NCBI lineage: Eukaryota > Metazoa > Chordata > Mammalia > Eulipotyphla > Talpidae > Condylura > Condylura cristata. The sequence goes on from NW_004567104.1 coordinate 32,222,462, forward strand.
CACAGTCCTCTCTCTCTCTTCCCAGAAGCTTCTTTTACTCCACCAGGCTATAGGACTACTTTCTCTTATAAACGCACAGCCTCTTGTTTGGCATGTTCAAGACAGCATAAGCTGCAGGGCCCAGCTCTGTGGACGCCATGCTGTCCACTAAGTTCTTTTGGTGATTTCATCTCTGACTTCTTGGGGGTGACTGTCTACTTCTTGGAATCTCCCTCTTGCAAGCCACTCAACCATACCCAACATAGTTTTCTGTTTGAAATGGGTAATCAGTTTATGTATGTTGAAAGAATAAATGACTCATGAGGTGTTTCCAGATTTCTAGGGAAAATAAAGGATTCAGGAGAAAGTACAAGAAGGAAAGCAAAATCAAGAATAGGAGTAAGGTAAGGAAGGTAAAGTGAGGTCCAAAGGGCTGTCAGAAGGCAAGCAGGTGCAATCCTGAGCTGTGACTGGGCAGTAAAAGGCTTTGGGCCACAAAGCACCTCCCACCTACCTCCAGTAGCTACTTAAAGAACCTATTAGTCACTCCAATAGCTGAAGGCATGAACTGCCTCCTTTAAAATGCAAATGTCAACACCTGGGAGAGTGGCAGATCACGCTGTTATCTTTCAACCTCAGCAACAACCTGAGTGCTTTGTTCTTAGGGGCCTGAAGATCTGGAGGTGAGTGTAGGGTCTTGACAAAACCAGGGCCCAGTTTTCTAAGTGGACAATAGCAAATATACAAATGTCAAAGACATTTTCTTTTCAAGCTGAGGAAACCAGAGATCTAGAATAACTGTGCTGATGTCTTGGTTCCTCATCAGAGCCCCTGGAGGGGACAGGTTAGAGTGCAGGCTGGGTTAGTCTCCCAGATGACCAACTGACCCTCAAGATGCCTAATACTCTGACCTGCTAGCTGCCCTCTGATTTGGACAGAAGACAAAGTTAGTTCTTTGTGAGAAAGATAGTCATCTAATTTGAAGGGGCTTGCTTTCAAAAGGCAAATATCCAGGGACATACTTTGTCATTATTATTTCTACCTGATGATATGAACAGGGAGAACTTTAAAATTCTTTCACCCTAGAGAAAGTCTAGGGTCTTAAAGTTCCTTAACTTCTGTTGAAGACCTTGTTTTGAGACCAGAGTAGGGCTCTCCAGGGCAGCTACATTTTTGAGCCTCATTCCTAATTGGCTTTCATTTCTTTTTTTTTCCTTTTCAAGGATTTATTTTTTATTCATTTATGCACACAAGAGCTGGGGTGTAGGCCAGAGGTGGGGTTGGGGGAGGTGAGAGGATTCACCAGAGACAGAGTGGGGAGCAGAACAGGCAGACTGACTGAAATTCACTGCTGCGGGGAGCTTTGGGGTGAGACAGGAGAGGTCTGCTGCGTCATTGGATCAGCTCCCTGGTTGGATCAAACTCACAGGGCAGTGGCTGGTGATAGTTTGATGGCACTGAGACTATCGAGAAGGCCCACAACTGGCTTTCATTTCTACCCTCTTCCTGCTGCACTCATAGGCAGCCTTGTCCTGTTTGGGTTTCATTTGCTCACTGATTCCAAGTGTCCTCACCTCCCGAATTCATCACTATTTCTCAGCTCCCTTTCACTTATTACCCAAACCACAGAGGGCACTACTGTGGACATTTGCTGATTAAACTGATCCACACAGACCTGGTAATTGACAGTGCTATCATCAAGTCCTTTAATCCCTGGGGTGTTACTGAGCTATTTTTTTTTTTTTTTTGGCCACTTTATTAGGATATATTTGTCATAAAGTTCACCCTGTTGGGTTAAAGCATGTGATTCAGTAGTTTTTAGTAATTTATTGAGTTGCACAATCATCACCTTAGTTCCATAATTCATTTTAGTACATTTTCATGACTCCCAAAAGAAATCTGGTACCCATCCGACATTATTCCCTATTTTGATTCCTCTCTGGTCTGGGCAACCACTGACCCAATTCCTTTCTCTAGATTTTCTCTGTTCATTTTAAGGAAATGATTGTCATTTCAAATCATGACTGTCTAATGGCAGAATTATAAGCAGCGTTGGGGAAGCTATTTTGGGGTAAAGGAGTATTACGTCTGTTTCTATAAACATTCCTAAATATTCTAAACTCTTAATACTCTAATTTCTAAAATAGAAATATTCTTTCCCAAAAAGCCTAGGGATAAGTATGAAGTCTTAAAGGACAATTGAATGGCTAGAGGGGTAGGTGTTCGCAGATCTCCCAAAGAGCCTGCTGTGTCTGGGTGTGACCTCCTCACCCACCCTCTTCAGGCTAGAGAGGTCAGTCAGTGGGTCAAGTCCAGTCTGATGACAACAGCCAAGTGCATAATCTGGAGCTAGTTCTCAAGACCTCTGCATTGTGCTCCACTTTTTCTTGGTTTTCTTCTAGCCTGGAGGACTGCTCCTTCACTTAGGATCTGACTGCTGGGCTTCCTGGTCAGTCTTCCAGCCAATGGTACCATTCTACCCCCATCTCCTTGGTCTAGAGAACTCTAGCTGCTCTCCGACTATTCAATTTTGCTTTTCCAATCCATGTGGTTATGTCTTTGCTAGAATTTGCCTCCCGAAACTTCATGGAACCAGACACACCTGTCTCTCAATTCAGGGCTTCTTCATTGTCTTAAAGAGAAGCCTGACCCTCCCTGTTGGTACAAGCACAGCACTATCAAGCTCTCAGCAGACACTGCAATTAGATCCCCCGGCAGGGAGGTGACCCACATGGCATGGCAAACCTCTCCTGACCCTCCCACTGCTCCCCTCAGCAGTGTATTTCAGCCCATCTGCCTGTTCTGCTCCCCACTCTGTCTCTGGTGAATCCTCTCACCTCTCCCCCTTCTATGTCTGGTGATCCCTCTCATCCCCTGTACCTCTGGCCTGTACCCCAGTTCTTATATGCATAAATATATGAATCTTAAAAAAAATAAAGGGGGGCCCTCCCTGGTGTCACAATGGGTTAAAGCACAACATTATGAAGCTACTGTAGCCACTGCAGCATGAGTTCAATCCCCAGCCAGGGAACTGACCCACATGGCATAGCAGACCTCTCCTGACCTGCCCGCTGCTCCCTTCAGCAGTGTATTTCAGTAGATCTGCCTGTTCTGCTCCCCACTTTGTCTCTGGTGAATCCTCTCACCCCTGCAGCTCTGACCTGTACCCCAGTTCTGTGTGTATGAATAAATAAATCTAAAAAAGAATAATAAAATAAAGTGAAGACTGCCATCCACCCAAGTGTTCAGGAGCCCAACATATCTTCTATATTCACCCACTGTTGCTGGTGCCATCCTTCCCCCCCCAACCACTCCCCCTAGCCTCTGACACCATTCCCCACTCTTCCTGATATAATGTTTATCCAACAGACACTAAGGGGAACCTCTTGTGTGCTGGGCAACAGGTTAAGCACTGAAGACAAAAATGAGTAAGGCACCCACTTTGCCCTCAGGAGTTCAGGGGACAGTGGAGACTTTGTGAAAAACAAGTCAAGAGGATAAAATGAGACAAGTGTTCTAACCGAGCTAGGTGCAGGTAAGCTGGGAGCTGAGAAAAGGGAGTGTCTACCAGCCTGGGGCTGGGGCGGGGAGTGGAGGTGCTAGAAAGTTGTTATTTAGGGATGGGGAAAAGGTAATCTCTGCAGAGGCAGAGGCGTGGGGAGCAGTTCAGGGTGGCTGTGGTGGGGGGAAGTGTTAGACAGGAGAGTTGGCAGGAAGGTGGAGGCTGTACGGTGGAATTTTCAGTAGGGCTGTGACATGTATGATCAGAAGGGAATTAAGTGCAGGGCAGACTGGAAGGCGAGTGGGGAGCTTCGGTCCAGGGGAGGGGTGAGCAGGGAAGCTAGTAGCTAGAAAATGGGAGAACAGATGAGAAAAGTTGAGGGGGTCTGGGCTAGGAGATACTTAGAGATACCCTCTCTAAGTGCAGGGCATTTGGGGGACAGTAATTCTACCTGTGCAGAGAATTCAGAAGAAAGTGAAAGCTCTTGGGAAATGACCTTAGTTTTAGACAAACTGAACCCGGGGCACTGGTGGGTAGCGAAAAACATCTATGGAGAGCTCTCCAGTGGACATGGGCAAGCTTGGAACTGGGAAGGAAGGCAGGGGCTGAAGATACAGATTTCAGAAATACCTTAGAGAAATTAATGTTGCTCCTTGACCCAGCCATTCTACTTGTAGGACTTTCTCCTAAGGATATGACTAAAGATATGTGTGAAGATTTATCTACAAAAATTTTCATTGTTTCTAACAGTCAAAGAGTGGAAACTTTTTATAAACTGCTATGATGGTAAAAAATGTCCAACAGTAGGTTGGTCAAATAAATTATGCAATATCCAAGTGACAACACTCTGTTCAGACAACAAAATGGTTATTATAAATGAATGTTTATTGGCACTAAAAACGCATCCACAAATTTTGCTAAGTAGGTAGCTAGGGTAGATTCCAAAAGGAGAGACTGAAAGTCCAAATTTGGTTACAAAAAACAAAGATGTTAATGATTCTTTGTAAGTGGCATGATTGCGATGTTTGTTCTAGATTTTCTACATTTACTCATACCTGGCTTTTGTTGAAAGCTGGCTATTATCAACACCTGAATAAAAGAATGATGTAGGGAGAGTTCATGGAACGAGGGTGGCGCCCAGTTCCTTGCTCCCTTGCGCCATCCGGCCTCTGCCCGTGCAGCTGACTCTTGGGTGTCCCCCATGGCAGCTAGGCTACACAGCTGCAAGGCAGAGTGCCAGGTTGAATGGCAGGTTGAATTTAGATGCCATTCAGCTACAAGCCTTGGGCCTTAGCACAACTTTCTAAGTACCAATTTTTTCATCTTTATAGTGTTGAGAATTGCATTTTCTTCAGAATGGATACGATAGTAAACTACTTACACACAGTTCTTCAAGAAGCACTATGCATCCGCCCCCCACCCCCTTCTTATTCATCCTTCCTTGCTAGCCCTGTTAGCTCTCTGGGACTCCCAGTGTTTTTTCTGGCCCTCACAGTGGGGACCCACTTCTCCTCTTTCTGAATCCCACAGATAGGACTCAGATCTCGGTTGAAGGCTGAGCAGGACTCTGAACTGGAGTAAGGTAGCTTGTCTCTGGAGCTAGTCTTGTTGGTCATCTCTATCCCTGCACTATCCAGCACAGTTTTGCATAGAGAGGTTGCTCTTATCAATGTTTGTTGATAAATGCATGGTGCTTTTTTCAGTTAGCTAGCCAAGGATTTCTCGAAGACTGGATTGCTCAAGGGCAAGTATATTGAACTCTCAAATTTTCTCCTCCTAACCTGGTAAGGTTTATCTTCCTATCCACAGAGATGAACAATGGAGAAAGGGAAGCTCACGCAGACCGCTTGGTGCTTGCTAGGTGAGTTGGAGAATGAAGAATACAGTGAAGGCTGTCTCTCCCTTCCTAGGTTAGAGGTGTGCTGCTCCCATCCCACCCAGTGTTTAGATCTCCCCAGAATTTCCAGCTGGAGAGCTCAGGAGAATTGGGCTAGGGGAACTATGTAGGTCCATCATTCCACCGGCCTAGGTCCTCTCTGACCTGCAGTAAAGTCCTCTCCACTCCTGCCTCTTCATCTCTGGTGCTGTGCAGTAGTTGGTCATTCTTTGCGCCCCTCACCCCCGCGGCTCCTTCCACAGTAGCTCCTAACTGCGTCCTACCTCTAACACTTGCTAGGCAGGGAAGGCAGCTTGGTTGTGACGTAAAATCTTTGGGTTGCAAGTTAAGAGACCTTTGTGACCCGTGCAAGTTGATTGAATTCTTAGAACCTCAGTTTCTACATCAATAAAACTAGAAGGAATCATATAGGCCCTGCCCCATTTTACATCTCTGGGTAATTGATGGGGATCAAACGAGATTAAAAAAAAAAAAGCATAAGCTCTTCACAAACACCAGGTGTTCCCAGTGCGGTCTGAGGGACTCGCTCTCAGGTACTGCCCCCCCCCCCCACCCCATCCTGCCCGCCCCAACCGGGCTACAAGGGCCTCACCCACTGCATTTCCATCTTGCCCGTCATTGCTGTCCTATGTCTCTGAGCTCCTTAGTCTTCCCCGTCCATTTCCGGGTCTGGCTCACTGGCCCCTCCGGACCCCCCAGGGCATCTGGTCTCCGGCTCCCAGTCGCGGTCGCTGCCGGGGAGCCCCCCGCCCAGTGCGCCTCCTTTGGCATAGCCGCCCGGCCAGAGAATCGCCCAATAAGAGCGCTGGACTCCAGTCTGACAGCTCAGGAAGCGGCCAATCGAGCCAGGCCAGGGAAGGGGGGGCGCAGCGCGGGGGCTGAAGTTGGGTTGAATGGGGGGGGAACTAAAGGGGGATACAAAAGAGGGGAGCAAGGACTAGGGGCGCAGACCCAACAGGGTGCGGGGGAGGACCGTCGGCCACCCAGGTCGGGGCGAAGGGACCGCGGGGCCAGTCCCGGCTTCAGGAGCCAGGGAGGGAGGGGGCGCGGCGAGAATTTTAGGTGAGGAAGGGGAGCTAAGGCCCCCACGCCCCCGGCGCCTCCCGGGACCCGGCCTGA
>NW_004567104.1:32229228-32230649 GCF_000260355.1 Condylura cristata
CGTGCATGGCGCGCCCAGAGCCCGGCTCCCGCGGGCCCCCCCGGAGCGCCCCCGGGGCACAGCGGCTCTTGGGCGGGCCCCTTTCGGACAGCTGCTTCTGAACCGTGGCCCTCGATCTCTGGATGCCGCGGTGCCCTGGAGAAGCCCGCCTGCGTTGGGGCAGAACCGCGGCGGCGCTGCGCCGGATTCCGCCCTCCGCCTAGTCCTTCTGCGCCCGGCCGCGGTGGGTCCGCAGCCGGCTGCGGGGAGCCTGAGATTGCGGAGCCGGCGCCACAGCTCTCTGGGGCCGGCGGGTCCCGGCCTGCCCCGCTCGGTTTGGGGGGAAGAGGGAGGCGAGAGGGGAAGGGCCGCGCCGCAGGAGCCGGTCCTCGCCCCCGCCCCCTGCGCGGACGCGCCGAAGGCTCCGCTCGGCTTTAGCCCGGGCCACGCTCCCACTCTCGCCGCGGGAGGTGGGGGATGCGGGCGACGGCCCCCCTGGGCTCCAGGACCCTCCCCCCCAGGGCTCGGGAGCTGTTGCTCCGCCCGCCGCCCCCTCCCCCGTCCTCTCCACCCCCTATCCCACCTCCCCACCCCTCGTAAGAAAATAATGCTGGCAGGCGCCCGCACCTCCCATTCGCTCCCAGTCCGCTGAGACGAAAGGGCACCCGCTTGGTCTCCACGCCGGGACCCCAGCCTCGCTGCTCCGCCGCCGCCTCGCCGCGTGTGCCGCTGGGCTCCGCTTGGGCAGAATCTGCTAGCGCCGCGCCAGGGCATTGGCAGCCCCCGGGAGGCGCCGCCCGCAAGGACACCTCTCCGTCCCGCCTCGCCCGCAACTCCGGTCCTGTCGAGCTCGCTGCGAGCCAGGAGTCCGGACACCCCTCTGCGCGCGGCGCAGCAGTTCCAGCAGTCCCCGCTGCCCCAGCTCGGAGCCAACTCTCTCTCGGACCTGGGACTCTCGAGGCGGATTCTCAGCCACTTCTCACCTCGGGGCAGTGCCTGCCTCTCCGCTTGCCCTCCCGCTGCCCTCCTTCTCCGCTCAGGACGGGGGTGCCAAGATGCCCCGCTGCTGCGCAGGGCCCCGGGCCGCCCCAGACGTGTGACCCCAGCCTGGTCCCCCTGCTCGGCCGTCCGTCCTCCCCTTGGAGACCCCCGCCCCGACCCCCGGGGGAGGAGGAAGAAGACGAGGCCGAGGGGGGGATGTCCGGCTCCAAAAGCGTGAGCCCCCCGGGCTACGCGGCGCAGACAGCATTGGCGCCGGCGTCCCGGGGAGGCCAGGAACACCGCTCCGCGTGGGGAGAGGCCGACTCCCGCGCCAACGGCTACCCCCATGGCCCCGGAGATTCTACCCGCGGCTCCACCAAAAAACCCGGGGGGGCGGTGACCCCGCAGCAGCAGCAGCAGCAGCAGCAGCAGCAGCAGCAGCAGCAGCAGCAGCAGCAGCA
>NW_004567104.1:32230984-32237752 GCF_000260355.1 Condylura cristata
CGGCGGCTGCGGGCGGGACGGAGGTGCGCCCCCGCTCGGTGGAGCTGGGCCTGGAGGAGCGGCGCAGCAAGGGCCGAGCGACCGACGATCTGGAGGCCGGCGCCGTCGAGGGCGAGGACCGGCCTGGGGATGGCGGCAGCTCGGCGGGCTCAGGCAACGGCCCGGGCGCGGTGCTGTCTCTGGGAGCCTGCTGCCTGGCGCTGCTGCAGATATTCCGCTCCAAGAAGTTCCCGTCGGACAAGCTGGAGCGGCTGTACCAGCGCTACTTCTTCCGTCTGAACCAGAGCAGCCTCACCATGCTCATGGCAGTGCTGGTGCTCGTGTGCCTCGTCATGTTGGCCTTCCACGCGGCGCGGCCCCCGCTCCAGCTGCCCTACCTGGCGGTGCTGGCCGCGGCGGTGGGCGTGATCCTCGTCATGGCGGTGCTCTGCAACCGCGCAGCCTTCCATCAGGACCACATGGGCCTGGCCTGCTACGCCCTCATCGCCGTGGTGCTGGCAGTCCAGGTGGTGGGCCTGCTGCTGCCCCAGCCACGCAGCGCCTCCGAGGGCATCTGGTGGACGGTGTTCTTCATCTACACCATTTACACGCTGCTGCCCGTGCGCATGCGGGCTGCGGTTCTCAGCGGGGTTCTCCTGTCTGCCCTCCACCTGGCCATCGCCCTGCGCACCAACGCCCAGGACCAGTTCTTGCTAAAGCAGGTAGGGGCCCATCTGGCCAAAGGGACTGGATTGTGGGGTGGGCAGGCCTCTACTAGACTCAAAGGGGACATCCCCCTTCACCCTTTAAAGTGCTGAAGAGCGTCAGAGACGTGAGGTTCACCTGTGTGGTGTCTAGGAGCCCCTTAACCCTCTCTGAGCCACAGTGCCGTCATTTTCAGAGCATGACCTTGTGTTACATTTACCATGCTTGGCCCTAAATGTAGCCATTATTTTTAGGATGTCAGTGAGGAAGGGGCGTTGGTGGAGACAATTCTGTCCAGAGGCCCCTTCTCTCCCGTGCTTCTGTCCCTCGGCCTAAAAGGCCCTGGTAAAGCGGTGACCCCCTGCCTGCTGAGACCTGCTGCTGCTTTGTTAGCCCATCCTGGGTCGAGGGTTGTGGAATGGAGACCCTGGGCACCCTTTGTTCAGTCTTAAAGGAGGGGTGATGACCCTGCTAGTTTCTGTGGCTGGGGACATGGAAGCTCAGATGTCCCTGAACCTGAAGGAAGACTGGCAAGTTTGTTTCCGTGACAAAAGTACCCTGAACCAAAAGGCTGTCTTCTGCAGGATGGGAGCGGAGCTGCTGAGATGTGTATGGTGTCAGGCCCCACCTGGCCTAGGCACAAAGCTTGTGTTGAATCATGACCTGTTTGGGCGTGCCTGATTATTGCTTGAGAGAGACATTATCTATGATGAGCCTGGAGTGGTGGGCTCAATAGAAAATAACACTTCTGCCTGGTTAGCTGGTAACTAACTCCCCTGAAGGCTTCTGGGAGAAGGGTGTGCTTGACATCACCCCCTGGGGATGAGCCCGCCCCTTTGGCATGCACACCTTCTCCCTGCAGCAGTTCCCTTAATTGTGTCTCCATGGACCTCATTCACTGACCCTTGCTGGCATTGCTCGTTCTAATGCAGCTCAGCTGGGAAAGTCAAACCGGCTGACTGTAGACCCTGCTGCGTAGCACACCTCTACTGGCCTCCTGTGTCTGCCTCCTCTATTAGAACCTGGTAACATTATCTCACTGTCAGCACCTTCCTTCTCCCCACTTCTGCATTTCCTCAGAGTTTGATCTGGCTGAGTACTGCCTCTCTCTTGAGGGGTTGCTCTGTGCCTTTCGGGCTTCCTGGGTATGGTCCCTCCCACAGGGATAGCATTGGGATGGGCTACCCAGAGCTGGGTGCTAGCTGAACATCTAAGGTGCTCTGTGCCTTGCTTTGAAGGAGGATCTCCCTGCCAGTTGCCCAGGTTCCAGATTTCTGGAGACTTGCTGAGGAGAGAATTGTGTATGCCCCTTGCATTTCCAGCCCTCTCCAGCTAAAGCCTCACCTCCTGCAAGCAGCCCTCTCTGTCAGTTCCAGCCTACTGGCTTCTCCCTCTTCTGCATGGTTAATGGTGAAGTCAGAGCCACAGCATGGAGTTTCTAGTTGTTCTTTAGTGCCCACTGGTGTTGCTATCTGTCAGCATAAGCCCCTTGGATGTGGCAGTCTTGAGGTTTGTGTGTGTTTCTATGACCTCTCTTGTCCAGCGCCTTGCAGGATATTTAGTAGGACTATAATAACTATTCACCAGTTTGGTTGGGTTCCAGTGAGTGGAGGATGTGGCGCTGTGGATGTTAAATTAAAGCTTTTTCCTACCTGGGATTAGAAAAAAAAATTCCGTAGAGATCAGCTTTGAACTTGAGAGAAAAACCTATTGACAGGAGGTGGTTTAAAAAGTTAGCTACTATTGTTAGTGCTTATAAAGAAAGATGTCACCTCTTTTGACCTGACCGAAGGACCCTGTTATCAGATGGCTGTTGTATCTTTGGGGATTATTCCTGCTTGGGTGGGAGGTGGGTTGCTGGGGTGGGTGTCACTTTTCTGCAGAGGGGAGGGCATGTCACCCATATGGAGCAGCAGCATCTTTCGGGGCCACTCAAGTTCTTTTCTGAACCAGACTTGGGACACAGGTCTCCTTGCAGCTCTAGGGATCCTGGATTAGTGCTTCCCGGCATCTGGCATTGGATATCAGGAAAGGTGTGCTGGACCATCAGGTGTTCTCCAGCTCCACTTCAGTAGACTGTCCTTGCTGCCACTGAGGAAGTGGCTCACCCCCTCTGTTTCCTCCCCACCTCTACTACTGCTTGCCCCAGCCCACATGACCTTTTTGACCTTTGCTCAGCTATAGCTTGTGGGTGGATTGACTTTTCATGATTGTTCTTCCTGGTCCAGAACAAGGGAATGCAAACATTCTTTCTATTTGGTTTCAATGAAACCTGTCTCTTTTTGTTTGTGTTTTATTTACCATTCTGAGTATGTCTGATCTAAAATTCATGTTTCTGGCGCAAACTCCGGTGTCTGGCAGAGGATATTAGTGGGCTTGTCCAGCTTTACCTTCTGCCTCAGGTTCCCCCACAAGGCAGGTGTTTGAGAATGGCTGGGTTATATACCTTGCTCTTTGCTTTGATGCAGCCAGGTCCAGAGAAATAGTGCAGCACTGTGGTTTCTGATGTCTGGGCTTTGGGGATTCCCCTCAGTGGTGCACATAGAGGCCCTCGGGAAATGGTATTGTCATTTTTCTCTTTTCCTGTGACTTTGTCCCTTTGTCCTGCCACCCAGGTCTTCAGCATCATTATTTGACCTGGGATTTAGTGCCTCACCACCCCCTCTTAAGTTTGGGTCTCTGCCCTTTGCTGCGATTAGGAGACACACTTGGCTTCTTGACTCAGGCCTCCTGATGGTTTTCCTAGAGAGAGACGGGGGCAAGGTGAGGCAGTCTCCCTGGAGGGGAGGCTCTTCCCTCTCCACCTTTCTTTTGCTCTCCTCTGGGATCCGACCCCCAACCCCACTCTCTCTCCTGCCTGCTCCTTTCCCCTCTCACTTCCTTTCTCTGCCCTCCTCTGGTCCCCTCTTGCTCTCTGCCCACCTCTTCTCTCCTCTGCGTGCCTGGCAGCCTGCATGTTCTGCTTCTCCATCCCTTACTCCCCATTTGCAGCCTCTCAGCCTCCCCTTCCGCTCTTCTCACCGTTGTCTCCTCCTTGGGGTACAGGAGCAGCGTCACGGGGTTGTTTTTGTCTCTGTCTTTGCCTGTTACAAGTCCCTTTGCTACACCCATACCATAAATAACACTCGAGCATCTGCCAAACACATTCCTCACTTGTGTTAATAGGCTGCAATGATGCCGGAGCCTGTTGCCATGACAACCTCATTTTTGTTTGACTGTGTCCCACTCTGCTACATAAAGCCTCTGGACGCACTCACACACAAACAGGCGTGTTCACACAACTATCACATATGCTTAGCTATTCAAGAGATTTTGGAGAAAACATCTTTGGCCAAGTTGATGAGCATTCCGCTGCCCAGTGTCACTGAGTATTATTCTAGGATGGAAGACCTCTTAACAAGTAAGGAATGCTATACTACTGTGGGGTACGATTGTTCTGCAGCCACATTAAACCTGCCTGACACGGTTTCTGAGAATATTCTTGGGTCCCCGTGAGCTAGGCAGAGCTGTAAGAGATGGCCCAGGAGGACTGTCAGAGACTGCACTTGCAGGATGACACCCCCCCACACATACACTGTCTTTCTCTTTTTTCCCCTCTTCGCTCTTAGAGCACCTTGGCCATTTCCTATATTCTTATTTTGTGCCATTTTGAACCTTTTCCTTTGTCACCAGTTGTTCCAGAGATCATAAAAGCACAGTCGCTGTGTGGGTGATGTTCTGTGACTGTGAGCACGTGTGAATTATCTGTAGCGAGGAGGCTGGGGATAGAGGGGGTGGGGATACAGACCAAGCATCAACCGTGTAGCTGCTGAGGTGTGTGTGTCTGTCCTGTGGGCTGCCCGGGGAATGGAGGCGGGCCCAGGGAAGCCTTTGCGATGACTTTGAAAGATCATTGTAGCTCTGTCCTGTTTACTCTTGGCTGGTGGCTGCTGACAGAACCAGCAGCAGGCTGGGGTTGGCTCTGAGTTTGGAGCTGAGGAGGGTCTGTTTGACTTGCTTCGAGGCTAATTGTGTTTGCCAGCTATATTTATAATTGTGTTTGATTATGTTGTCTTTTTTTTTTTTATAAATGATTTATTTATTTATGCATACAGAACTGGGGTGCAGGGGCAGTGAGAAGATTCACCAGAGACAGTAGGGAGCAAAGTACACTGCTGAGGGGAGCAGTGGGAGGTCAGGAGAGGCCTGCCTCACCATGTGGGTCACCTGAGTGGATGGGCTGGATATTGACTTGCTCTAAAGTGCTGCTGCTTGCTTGAAATGCTGCACTTTAACCCCTTGCACCACCAAGGAGGGCCCTGATTATGTTGTCTCTTCTAAGCAGCTGCACAAAGGGTGCTGAAAAGGAGCAGAAACCTCTGTGGGTGGGGTCCTGCGGGGCTTCTGGATAGGGTGTCGTCTTCAAGACCCCAAAGCTACCTCAGTTCCTGTGGGGAGGACTTTCAGGGATGGCCAAGGCTCACCTCAGAGCAGAGTAATCAGTTGCCATATTTGTGGCAGTGTTCACTGTTAATAATAATTCAATCTAAGTTTTGATCTGGAGCAAGAGGTTGAGGTCGTGCACTGTGGACATAGAAGAGTGTGCTTGTGCTTGTCTGTAAAGAGAACTGAAGCAACGTTTTAAACCCTATAGAGAAACCCTCCTGGCCTCCCAGAAGAGTTAAAAATTATCACAGCAGGCCTGGACAGAGCTTTCCTCAGTTGACTGGCCCGGGGCACCAGTCGCTTTGTTAGGGGGTGCAGCTGGCAGGAAAGCAGGGCTGTGCCCTGTGCTGGTGCTTCTGCAGCTACCACCTGGTCCAGACAGAGACAGGATGGTTTTGGGGGAGCAGGAGGTGGGAACCTCCCTGTGAGTGCTGGCCACTTGCCTGGTAACTTCTGGTTCATGGCTGCCTGCTTGGCCCCTGAGTTAACTTTATTTATGTTGTGGTGGGTCAGCTCTTGGTTTACTTCCCAGGAGCATACCCTGTATTGGGAATGGAAACAGTTCGCTTGAGAGCTCTCACATGGTTGTCCCATAGATCCCTTGAGTAGAGTTACGTAAGTATGTTTTGACATATTCTCCCGTCATCCACGTGTATTAGATGGGGACATCAAATATTAAAGGTCTGGATTATCATTCATTTTCTCTCCCCAACCCAAAACTTCATGAGGATTAATGGGAAACTGTACCATGTTTTTCTTTTCTCCAGCCAATGTTCAAATGCAGGACAGATGAAGATCTCTCTTTACTACATTGTGAACAAAATATGGGGATTTCTAGTGAAGCACTGTGAGCTTAATGTGAGCCAGCATTTGGAGCCAATTGTTAGAAAAGACGCACAGGATCTTGGCTAGGTTAGTGGGCGTTTGCCACTTATAGGGGGCGTATGCCTCCCTCTGACATACTGCTGGAGTCTGGACTTCATCTCCTCTGAATTCCAGTTGGTAAGGGGGCCAGAAATGCTGACTTCTAAGAGATGAAGGATATTTAGCTGGGAGGAGAGGACAAAGGCATTGTTGCTGGGTCCCTATAGTTAAATATTAGAAGAGGACTAAGTTAACTTACAGTTAAGGGCCAGATTGGGGCAAATGGGTAGAAGCAGTAGGCAGATTTCAGCTCTGGTAGGTGATACACACCTTACTGGCTGCTGGCGTTGTAGCCATCAAATCAAATGCCTCTCAGTGCCAACTGTGTCAGTGGGGTGTTCAAGTAGCTAATAGGATGACTGTTCACCAGGCTTGTTACTGCGGACATCGGAGTTTCTGCTTCCAGGGTTTGGGATGCAGCAAGCAATGCATTCATTTTTTTTTAATTAAAAAAAAATTGCATCTTTTTTTTATTGAGGTAATGTTGGTTTACAACACTGTTTGTGATCTGCGGGTATAGGTTCACACGTCTGCAGCTGTAGGTTACCACACCCACCACCCATAATGCTCCATCATAGTGTGTTGGGCCCCTCCCTTCCCCCTCGGTAGCCTCAATTCTACAGTTGAATTTCTAGGGATTGTTTTGGTTTGGTTTTGCCTATTCCTTTGTTTTGTTTCTTTATATGCTACATATGAGTGAAAACTTCTGCTGTCTTTTGTCCTCTGATTTATCCA
>NW_004567104.1:32238467-32266396 GCF_000260355.1 Condylura cristata
TTTTTCCAATTGTAAATAAAGCAGCAATAAACATGGGTGTGCAGGTATCATTTTGAATCAGTGTTTTTGTGTCTTTTGGGTAGATACCTAGGATTGGGATTGCTTGGTCATAGGGAATCTCCATGTTAAGCAGTTTGAGGAACCTCCAAACAGTTTTCCATAGTGGTTGTACTAGTTTGCATTCCCACAACAGTGCAGGAGAGTTCCTTTTTTTAGATCTGCTTTTTTTAATCAGCTTGGATCTAGTTTTCGAAGCTCCCCCAGTGGGCTTGATGATCAGCTTTTGTCTTAGGTTGGGAACATAGTTGCTCAGGAGACACCCCCCCCCCAATCCTAGTGTCTTGCTGCCTCCTGAAGTCCACTGGGGTGTCTATTCTCATTGCCATTCAGCCTCCAAGTCAGTGCAGGCCTTCATACCCACTGGGTTATGTCCAGGTGGGGCTGGTGAGTGTGTGCTCTTTGGAAAGATCTGAAACGGGATTGTTTACAGTGAAACAGGTAGGAAGGATGACCCAGACCTGGACTCCTTATTCTCTTCTCATTCTCCAAACCTGCTCCTCCCACCCCACCACCTTCCTGATTGAGGCAACTGTGGTTCACCATTGGTGAGAGGTTGGGGGTGGGGTCAACAGAAAGACCTAAGTTTGAGTCCTGGCTTATTCATTCATTTAGCTGAGCAGTGGATGCGAAAAATAGGTCTAGAATGGGTGGTCCAGAAGGTGGAGAATGAGATCAGTATGTAGAGGACTGAGGCATGGGTAGGGAATTAGGAGATGGTTGGATAAAGGAGGTGCAGAACTTGAGGAGAGGAAGATTATAGAACTGTGAGTTCAGGGAGGGGAAGAGCTTGGAAGTGAGAAGAGGGAACAATGGGGTATAGTCACCAGAAAAGGGGGGGTAGGCAAACAAACAGGGGGAGACAGTAGTGGCTTTATTCTGCAAGCCAGTCTCATGTGTCAGCGTGAAATTATAATAGCTCCCTTCCCCCACTGCTTGCTCTAGAAAGGTTATAAGCTGCTACTTCTGAGCTGGAGACAGCCTGACATCACACTTGGGTGGCTCTCTGTCCCTCTCCTGAGAGCCTCTCTGAACTTTACCTAACACAGCTCATGCAATCACACTTGACTTTTGGAAGGGATCTTGAAAAATCTTGTGTCTGCTTCAGTAGGTAGGTGTTCAGTGAGTTTGAGTGAATGAATGAATGAATGAATATTAGGGTGGGTGGACGACTGCAGGCAGACTCTTGGCTGTGCCAAAGTCAACACCTCCACAGAAGGAAGCAATGCAGCTCAGTTTGTAAACCTGCTTTGGTGGATTGTAATCCTCAACTCTGAACAGGCCTTCCAGAATCCCTCCTGCTGCAATTTAAAACGTGTGCCTTCTTGGAAACAGAGCTGTTGCCTGGCACTGCCGATACTACATCATTTCACAGATTTGAAAACCATTATTAAGTCATCCTTCCAGCTTTCTCCCCATTCATTGAGACAACAGCCATTTATTAGGTGCCTACTGTGTATCAGGCACTGTGCTAGGCCATGGGAATTCAACAATGACTCAGTCTGGGTCCCAGCTCTAAGGCTGCCTTTAGCCCAGGCATGTCTGGTTAAGTGTTCTTTGGAGGGATGTAAATAAATATCTCACATATACAGGTTTGGTTCTGTGTCAGAAAAGTTTAGGAAATACTGGGTTAAAGAAAATTCTTTACTGCAGGACTTTAAAACTTCTAAAATGTTTATATGCATGAAAAGTTGCCCAAGAGGGGAGATTATATGAATCCTTTGTCAAACATATTTTACCCCAAAATCAATTTTTTCAGGAAACGTAATGGAGAGGGGTTGAGCATAGCACACTGTTTTAGGGGCTGGGAGGAGCCTTAAGTTTCTCAGGATCCAGGCCCCAACTCTGGGGTAGGCCATTGGCAAAGTCATCTAGACAGGGGCATTTTATTTGGTGGCATTCCTCTCAGAGAGGACATTGCCTGCACTGGCTGACCGCCTGTTTTAAAGTCTGATTTCCCATCTGGGTCAGAAATCCTTTATAAAATAAAATGATGGGGCTGCACGGGATGAGGGAGATGCCTTCTTGATTTAGTTTCATTTTCTTTTAGAGATTTTTTTTTGGCTATCCTTAGACATTGGAAGCAAGTTTGGTGTCTGTGTAATGACCTCTGGTGGTTCTGGGGTCCATGGACTAGCTTTCCTGGTACAGGGTGTGGCTGCCCATGGGAAAGCAGTGATGGGCCATTCCAGATCATCCTGCTTCCCCAAATTTTGTTTCATTCCCACCTCCATTTTACAAAAGGAGGAAGCCCATAAAGAATATTGATAATAAGCAATGAATGTATATTGAGTCTACTGTTAAGTCTGGCCCTAGGCTAATCCCTTATCTCTTCCCTCATTTAATCTTCATATCAACATTATGAGAAAAACATCTTAATCCCTGTTTCAAGTCTGCAGAAATGGAATAAGAGAGAGTAAATGACTTCTCCAAGGTCACATAGCTAGTGAGCATAGCAGCACCCTACCCGTATACCTGGTTACCGACCTTTCCACTATGCCATCTCTTAGCCCCTGAGAACTTTGTCCTTGAGAAAGTACTAGGGAATTATACCTAGGGCAGCTTTCAACAAGGACTGTTTGGCACTGCTGGATAAATAACCCCCAGCTCTTTTGCCCCTGGTATGAGAGGACTAGAATGCTAAGATCCAGTTCTATGTTGCTTAATCCTGCAGTGGCCAGTGGTAATAGACTTGATAGCATTCCTGGGTTGTGTGTGTGTATGTTTCCCTCATCTCGTTTCTCACACCCCTTCTAGAGTTTCCTTGGGTCACCTCCTAGATACTCAAATCCTTGACTCAGAGTCTTTTCCTAGGGAAATCCAAATAGAGAGTGATGAAGCTGACGTTGTCCAGGTTAAATTTGAACACTCGTGGGTGGGGGGACCTGCTCATAGGGGCAGAAGTACCCCACGTGCAGCATTCTGGAGGCAGACCCCAAGCCTTGTCAGGATCCCTCACTCCTGGTGGATAACATGCTTGTCATTAGTAGGGGTATTGCTAGGCTACAGAGATGATGTGAAATTTACAAAACAAGTAACAATGCATTTAATGAATATATGTTTATATTTAAGGGTTTTTTTTAAATGTCTTATTTATTTATTTTCTTAGGTCTTTGTTGATTTGGGGACAGTATTTGATTTCTCCCTGTAGTACCCGTGATCCATCATCACAGTCACTTATGTTCTTCCCGCCCATGTTTTGACCTCTCTCCCTCCTCTAAGTTCTTTTTGCCCCCTGATTCTTTGCTTGGGTTTTCTATCTTCCCCATATAAGTGAAAAAATCATTCAACATTTATCTTTTTCCCTTGACTTGATTTTTTTTAGGATTTATATATTTGTGCCGAGGTACAGGCCAGAGGTGCAGGGGATGAGGATTCACCAGAGACAGAGTGGGGAGCAGAGCAGGCAGATGGACGAAGTACACTGCTGAGGGGAGCAGCAGGTGGGTCAGGAGAGGTCTGCCGCGCCACATGGGTGGTCTCCTTGGCTGGGGATCAGCTCGTGTTGTAGTGGCTGTGGATAGCTTCATAGTGTTGTGTCTTTAACCCTGAGCCACCAGGGAGGGCCCTTTCTCCTGCCTCATTTTGCTTAGCATACTCCTTTCATTTCTATCCATGTTGCCACAAATGGCGTGAGTTTATCTTTTATGATCACTGAGTATATTGTGCATTTATACCACATGGTATAGATACTACATGTGTCTATACCACATCTTTTGATTTCTTTTATCTGTCTCGGGCATTTGTGTTATTTTCTAATCTTCGCTATTGTAAATAGCGCTCTAATAAACATAGGAGTGCAGTTTTCCTTCCGAATTTATTTATGCTTAAGTTTTCACCCTTAAAAATACATGACTCTTCTCTGGACAGTGCCTCAAATACCAGCAAGAAGAACTCAAATACCTTTATATTAGATTAGCATTTTATCGAAGAGAGAGGACATCAGTACATGTTGTCGCATCTGCTTCCATGACAACTCTGAGGAAGTGATAGGTTAGATGGGGAAAACTTGGTTGTTCAGCCCAGGATCCCAGGAGAAAACCCTGGTTGTATGCTTCCGACTGAAACTCTCAGTCATTTCTCTCTCTGTTAACTGGGAATAAGTTTTTCATAGGAACAGGATAGGATTTGTCGTTTTGGTGGCTCAGACAAGTTGCTGTAAGGGAAGGCACTCAGTTACAGGCCACTGTTGCTGGTTGTGTGTGGGGGAGGAAAACATAGAGGTTCAGAGCGGGTAAGAGACCGCTCAGTTCCTACAGCTATCAGTCAGTTTAGGAGTCGAACTGCTTCAAAATTCCAGCGTTGTGACGCCAAATCCAGGGTTCTCTCCACGTTGTGCCTTCGAGCTGAGGATGCACAATTGCTGGCAAGCAGCTGCTTGGCTTGGGGACGCGTGTTTTTAATTTGTGTGTGTGGTGTGTGATGACCTTCCTTTCCTCATGGTGTCTGGCTCCTGTGGGCATTAGATGACTTGTCATTTCCTGAGTTTGCAGTGATCCTGCGAGGGAAGCCAGTGCTGAAGTGTTCAGGGGGGGCACCTGGGGCCAGATGTTTGCCTACAGAGTCCCTGAGTGGTTTTATGGATGCACAGGTCAGACCTGAGGACAGAGAGGGGTCCGAAAGGAAGCTAGTACAGCTGAGCTCGGGGCATGAGGCCTCCTCACACCCAGTCTCCCGTGGCATAGGTGACACAGGGGAGGGATGAGGGAGGCTGCGGGCACCTATCAGGGTTACTCCCTGGGCAGTCTTGGAGGTCAGAGCCAGTTCTCTGTAGAATAGCCTCTAGGAGGCCTGCAGATTAGTGCTACTACAGCATTTATGCGATCTATTAGAAGCCTTGCTCCCCACAACCATTAATACCCTAAAGGCACCCCAAACATTCTGCTTTAGACCCACCTCGGTCCCTGTTGCTCTTACCAAGAGAACAGAAAGAAAACATAACTCATGCCTGTGTACCATTCTTCTGTTAAGTAGGTTTTTGAGACTCTTGTTTTCTTTTGGGATGGGAAGGCTGTTCATTTGATCACTTAACATGTCCCAGTCAGGCCCCCCCGGGTGGCGCAGGAGTTAAAGACACAGCGCTATCAAACTATTGGCAGTCAAAGCCACTGGCAGCCACTGCAGCACGCATTCGAACCCAGCCAGGGAGCTGACCCACATGGTGCAGCAGACTGCTGTTGTGTCACCCTCCCCTCAGCAGGGTATTTCAGTAGATCGGCCAGTTCTGCTCCCCACTCTGTCCCTAGTGAACCCTCTCACCTCCTGCACCTCTGACTTACACCCCAGCTGTTGTATGCATAATAAATAAATCTTTGAAAAAAAAAAAAACAACCATGTTCTAGGCCCGAGGTTTGCTCTGACCGTGTCCCCTCTCCTGTTGGCATTTCACCACACTGTGTGAGAGGGACCCTTCTGTTATCCTCCTAACTGGTGCCCAGTGGTTCACACCAGCTAGGAAACTTGGCCCTGACATCTCAGCTCAAGAGGCTGCTGAGGGGGAGGGCGCAGAGCTGGATCCCAGCGAGAGGGTGGGCTCAGGTCCCTGTAGGGCCCTGACTCTGCACACCTGGCAGTGTGAAGCTAGATGAGAAACACTGTCATTTTTGTCTTGCTGGGTCTCTTTCTAGTGGACTGGGTCTCTTTCTAGTGGGTCTCCTTCTAGTGAGAGAATCCACCGGAGACAGAGATGGGAACAGGCAGACTGACGAAGTACACTAACGAGGGGAGCAGCGGGCGGGTCAGGAGGGGTCTGCCACGCCATGTGGTCACCTCCGGGGCAGGCGGGGATCGAACTCATATGGAAGTGGCTTCATGTGGAAGTGGCTTCTTAGTGTTGTGCTTTAACCCGCTGCACCACCAGGGAGGGCCCGTTTTCTCCTTTAATATCCAGACATTTAATGACTTCTACGGACTTTAAGCCCCTTACTTGCCATCACCGCGGGGTGAAGGTGGGCGCTTCACCTCAGGCTCTGCAAGGGAGGGCTCCGACTGCTACCAGAGAGCCCCTCCCTGCACCACCCCTCCCTGCACCAGAGCCAAATGGTTCCCCTTGGGCAGAGGACTAGGCTCTTGGGGTCCTGGCCTTCTAAAGCTCTGCTTTTCATCTTTACCCCTGCCCTCCCTTGGCTCCCCTGCGACTCTGTCAGGTGACGTCTGGAAGGCACCTGTCTGCCTTCCCTCCCCTCTCCTGTCCCCTTGCCTCCCTTCCTCTGGTCTCTTTTTTTGCTCCCTGAGCCCGGCCCTCTCCCTCTGGCTTTCCAGTTTTAAGCTGTGAGGAAGACCTGAAAGATTATGAAAGAGGCAAGTCCACACTCGAAGGACAATAAACATAAGCGTGGGTATCACACCAGGTCTAGAAAGTGTTCTTCATTCTTTGCAAGCAACCCCACGAACTCGCTGTTTCATGTTGCGTGGCAGCTGGGCGTGGACGGTCGTCTGAGTCTGTGCTGGTTCAGGATTTCATCTCAGCCGCTGAGGGCTGAGACTTCAGCCTCTGGCTGGGTTAACCTCAAGTAACCTAACAGAGCTGAAGGGGTGGGACGTGGAAACAGATCAGTCGTTTGTACAGAAGACCCGTTTCTGGGTTCCCCCGGGGCGGCCCGGGTCCCAGCATTCTGTGAAGCCCCTGGTGATTCTAAGTGTGCCCCAAGGTTGAGCAGTACTGCCCGGAGCCTCCCCTCTCTGCCGAGGGGTCATGAGGCTGACACCGAGTCTGATTTACGGCTGTATTGAAGGCGAGCTGTTTATATCCAGAGGATTTATTGTGGTGATTCAGTGAAGAGTGATGGCCACTAAAAATTACTGCCGGTGTGTAATAGGGGAAGAAAACTTGGTTGGTGGTTGGTATATAAAACCTTGTCAGGCAAGGCTGTGGCTGAGTTTATTTATGTTGCTCTTATCACCAGCAATTAGCCCCAAACATGGCTGTGTAAGTGCCCTATTGCAGTGCTGTAATAACTGCAGGAATATTTTGCAAAATGACTGCCACTCCATGTGCTCCACAGAGCCATCTTGAGAGCACAGCAAATCTCCCTGGACTTTCCTGAAGGCCTGATAGCTGTGGACAGATGCCTATTGATTGGTGTTAACTCTTCCCTTCTCTCTTTTCATGTGGCATTTCATGTTTGAATGTTGAGAAATTGCACAAACTTTGTGGTCTCCCCACCCGCGGCCGTGTTCATTCGTCTTTGTGAATCTCTCTCTGACTAGAGTGTAAATTAGAACAGAGTCTGTAGTAGATGCTCAATAAATATTTCTTGTCTGGATGACTGCCTTTGCTCACAGTTACACAGCAGGTAAATGGCAAGGTCAGCCTAGCTCTACCACCACTTTTACCTTTTCTTCAACTCTTAAACTCCTGAAAAGCAAGGAATCAGGTGGTTAGAAACTCTCCCTATGCATTTGTGACGGGCTTGCGTGGCGGCTGAGACTTCAGAGAGTGAAGAGCATCGATGAGGTGTATTGAGAGGATTCCTTCCTGTCCAAGCTGAGGTGACTTTTTGCACCTTTGGGTCAGGGCACCAAGCACAAGGATCCTCCTGCAGCTCTGGTGACTGAGAGAGGCATCTTCATCCAGGACAGGGAGAGGTCCTAGGGCTAAATTCCCCCCCCCTCCCCCCACAGTGGCCACATGTGGATTACGATGTGGTCTTTTATGGAAAGGGGTTATCTGGGGAGAGTTAATTTTGGATTTCACTTTACATTTATTTTTAAAGTGGAATATTTCTCCAGCATTGGTGACGATGGCCTAGAAAAGCCAGTTAGTCACCACCTGACATCTTCCCCTGCTTCTTTCCCACCTGATGTCTGAGGGGTTGATTTCAAGTATTCTCTCTCAGGCTATCTCACTTGCGAACAGGACTGTAGAGAACTCTGCAGGGTCTGAAGCAGCCTTCTCTGCTCGATCCTTAGGTACTGGGGATAGGATGGGGTGTTGTGAAAGGGTGGCAGGCTGCTCTTTGCTTCTCCTTGCAGGAGGCAACAGCATCCAGGTGAGGCCTGTCTCTGCCAAGCCCAGGTATGTAAGAATGGCTCCAGCCTTCCTTGCCCTGCAGTCATTTTGTTCTTTATTTTTTCTCTGTATTTTCTTCAGGGAGTAAAAAGAAAATCACCCTATGCCTGGAATTAAAGAACAGACCTGATTTCTTTCTCTTAAGGGGCCAAAATGGAGTAGAAGACCTCATCCCCCTCCGCTAGGGTTCTCTCCAGATTCCACTGGGGAACAGGAGAACCCTGGAGCCTTGTGCTGTGAGATGGGAGAGGAGGAGGCACTGGCAGAGAATAGTAAAGGTCTTACTGACCACACATTCAGTTGAAAGGTGGGGTGAAGGGCTGAAGCTGGCCTGGAGCGATGTGTGGGCACTTACTCACTGCATGCTTAGCTGCCAGCTCGGACTCCTGCTGGATCTCCACATCTCCAGCTGTAATTAGCCCAGGGGGACAACTCATGGGGACCACAGGTCCCTGAGGGAGGCAGGCCCCCAGCCCCTGGGGGCAGGTGAACCCAGGAGGACCAGTTGCAGTGGGGTGGAGGGGTGAGGTAGTGTGCACTTTCTCCATAGGGAGAGCAAAGGCTCTGAGCCTTGGGCTTCCCTAGCCGCTGGGCTGGCCACACGTGGAGTGGCCACCCTGCTGGTGCCCACACTCACCCACTGGCCTCTGCCCCTTGGCCCAGCCCCACTCTTCTCAGGACTGAGTAATCAGGTAGTCTCAGAGGAAGGTGCCCCCTTCCATGGTCATGTGAAGTATCACTCTTTGGACACCTGGAGTGTAAAGCCTGGGGACCTACTTGAGTGGCAGGTGTTGGTGGGGGTGGGGGGCAGTGCCTTTGCAGTCTTTTGCGGTGAGGGGGGCTTTGTGATCTCTTCCTCGAAGGCTGGGAGAAGCTGAGCGCAGACACTCAGAGGGGGAGAGGACTGCTCCTCTTCTCCAGCTTCCCTCTAGATTTGGAGGCTCCTGACAGCCTGGTGGGGCGGGCGTCTTGTAGGAAGAGCATCTCTCTATTTCTTTTCAGTCTGCCAGCCTTTGCCACTGTCCTTATGAACCCATAGGGCCCTGGGCACGGAGAGGTGAGAGGAGGCCGCTTCCTTCCTCGGGGGGAATGTGCAGCCAGTTGGAAACCTACCTTTTGAGAACCCAGCCTAGAGAAGGGGCAGCTCTAGCAATTCTTCCCATTTGTCACGCTCTTACCACGTGCCGGGCACAGCACTGAGCACTTTGTGACGTATGTGACCTTCATGATCTCCCATAAGGTAGATATTCCTTTTTGTTTAGATAAGAACATTTTATAGATAAGAAAATTGAGGCCCAGAGAAGCCAAGTGACATGCTTAAGGTCACACAGTTAGAGAGTGGTACCATGTGGGGTGCTCATGCTTAGTAGTCAATATTCCAGTAGCTCCCCAACTTGTGTGTGCAAGAATCCCTGAGGTCTATTTAAAAATTTGGTCCTTGGGACCAGGGGAGAAAATAATAATAATAATGAACAACTGTGTACCAGAGACATTTTAAGGGGTTGGAGTGGGGAATGGGATCAACAATGGGGGGGGGGCAGAGTGGAAGTGCACTGGACTATGGTGATGGCACATGGGTGCTTTGATGATGGGAAACCCATGGAGGTTACAACTGAGATGGAAAAAGGCACAAAATGATGTAAAAACAAACTATTATTTTAAAAAAGAAAAAATTTGGCCCTCCCTGGTGGCGCAGCGGGTTAAAGCACTGCACTGAGAAGCTAAAGCCTCTTCCGCATGAGTTCGATTCCCGCCTGCCCCGGAGGTGACCACATGGCGTGGCAGGCCTCTCCTGACCGGCCCGCTGCTCCCCTCAGCAGTGTATTTCATCGATCTGCCTGTTCTGCTCCCCACTCTGTCTCTGGTGAAGCCTCTCACCCCGCCCCTGAGTCTCTGGCCTGTACCCCAGTTCTGTATGCACAAATAAATAAATCTTTAAAAAAAAAAAAAAGAAAAAAGAAAAAATTTGGTCCTTGGGACCCTTGTCAAGACATTGTGATCCAGTAAGTGTGGGGTAGTGTCCAGAAGTCTGCATCTTAAATAAGCACCCTCTATTTAACGTCTGCACTACAGCGTCCTTTCCAGGTAGAGAAAGGACTGAGGTGGACAGGATCCCCCTCCCCTACTTGGTGGCCCCTTGTAGATTTGGCAGTTTCTGTGTCCCCGTTCCCAGAGGTAGGCTGGGAGGGCAGAGTGTGACCCGAGACTGGGCAGGCGTGGCGAGGTGGGATTGTCTGCTGAGCCTGTGCCAGGCCGGTTCCTAGGGGGCAGAGCTGGCAGGTCTTGGAGGATGCAAGCAGGGGGAGGTGGGGAGAGCTCTGAGGGCAGGAGCTAGGGATTGGCCTGGTAGCAGAACATATGTCAACAGCCAGAGAGAGGAGGTGGCAAAGGGATTTTCAGGCGACTGCAGGGACATTGGCTGTAATGCTGGTAGGGAGCTGTCGCCTCTGCCTCGGTTTCTTCTTCTGTGCAATACAGAGCCGATGTTCTCTTCTCTGTGGCTCTGGGGCGAAGGAAGAAAGAACTTCACCCTAGAGGCCTGAGGACAAAAATAATCTAGGACATCCTCACGTTGTCAATAGTTTCTTGGAAACTGAATTTAAGCAAAACAATGTATAACGATACCAGTTTCTCAAATAATGTCATTTTGTTTAGCGTCAGCTGGGATTTTGTTTTTCTGTCAGTATTATAATGAAACAACTTGAACAGAATGATGTTATTTGTGGACCTGCTGTACAGCCTTGGGGGCACTGAGAGTCACAGTCAATGCACACTTCTCAGACAATTGCTCTCCCGTCGAAACTCTGGTCCTGGGTCCCTGTCCCTTATCCTCCTGGGGAGGGTCCTTGTGCCTTCATCCCCTTGAACTCAGCATGTCCCAAACCAAAGTTCCTTATCACCCCTAAGTGACTTCCCACTCGACAGTGTCAACTCTCTCGGGTGCTGTTGTTGAACTGAATTATTTAACAGAGCTTTACCGTGTGCTAGGCACTGGGCAACAGAGCTGAGTCCACTGAGACCCTGCCTTCGGGACAGACCTGTGAATAGTGCCTCCTGTGTGCCACCTTCCATCCTAAGTGCTTAATTGTATTAACTCATTTCATCCCCAGATCAGCCCTCGGGGGGATACGCTGCCCTCATTTTGCAGACGAGGACGACCGACTAGATAACTTGCCCAGGTCATCCTACCTGGGCAGCCTGGCTCCATCTGGGATCTTACCTCCAAGTCCACTGGGCGGGCTCCCAGGCCTGCTGGGCACCTGGGACACCTGCATTTAGCAGCAGAGACAAAGCATGCCCAGGGTGGGCATGGGAAGCAGTGCACACCAAGTCTGGAGAGTGGGTGGGACTAAGCTGAGCAGAGCATGGATTTCTGGGTCCAAGTGATTGGTGTTTGGGTGGCAGCAGGGATCTCTAGAAGGTTTCGACACAGGAGAGAGTGGCCGCAGCATCATCCGTATTTAGCAAGGTGGCTCTGGCTTGTGTCTGCAGAGCCTCCAGGGAGGGGGAGAGTGTGGAGGTGGTGGTGGGTGGGGGGTGGAGAGGCTGCCTCCATTGTGAGCCTGGAGAAAGAGGGTGGGGAGGCTGAAGGTTGGGGCCTTCTGGCCAGGGCGAGAGACCTAGGAGTAGCTGGACCTTTCCCTATTTGCTTCTTTGGTGGCCAGGGTGCCAAACCCGCCTCCTCGTGCCCCCTGCCAGGACACCAACTCCCCAGCCCCCACGGAGCCGGATGGCAGGGTTTCAAGCTTGCCGCTGGATTCCTGCACCGACACAGTCCACATCCAGCTCTGCCGCAACCCAGCTGTGTCTCCTTGGCCGGCAGCTGCCCTTTCTGAGCCTAAGTGTTCTTCTCCGTAAAATGGAATGCAAAAAGAATTGTTCCCCCTGAGGGCTGTAGTGGACACTGTGGTGATGTCTGCAGAGCACTCAGCACAGGCACGGACGAGTAAAATACCTCCACAAACGCCCTGTGGTCTGTCCCACTGGGCAGCGTTTGCACTTTTAAATCCCCACGCTTTATAGGAGAGCCTGGAGCTTGTCTCCAATGCTGCGTCTGAATGGCAGTAAACAGGGTAGGAGAAGATTACAGTACCTCCCAAAAAGGGCTGAGTGGGAGAAGGCTCTGGATTTTTTACCCCAGCCCTGCCGTATCCTTAGCCTGGCTGGTGGCCACCAAGTCACCAGAAAGCTCCAGCGACCAGGCTGCCTCCAGAACCAACGGGGACCGGTCAGGGAGCTGGGCCAGTTCTTGGCTTGGTGAGCGTGAACCCGGCGTGAACTGAATTGGGGCTCCGTGAATTTGGGGGACCGCTGCATGTGCCCAGCATCTCCTCTGAGAATTGGACTAGCGAGGCTGACAGATAAACTGAGGTTGGTTTGAAAGGGCTGGAATCTCCGCAGCAGAGGGGGCACACATCTGCTTCTGGCTTCTCCCAGGTGTGTTTCCTTCTGTCATCTCAGCAGACACAAGCACACGTGCGGTCAAGGATAACAAACCATCCGTCGGCCACCAGAGGCCTCAGTGTGGGAAGGCACTGAGCGGCGTGGCCTACTGGAGAGAAGGCCTGAGAGCACTCAGAGAAGCCTCTGGGGGCCCAGGATGAAGGACAGCTGGAGCATTGAGTCAAATCCTCCCTCCCCCAGGGAGTGTCTAGGTGGGGCAGGACCCATGCCCAGGGCAAGAGATTTGTGATAATGTCCAGAACATTCCCCTGGACGGTTGGACATTTGGGGCTGAACACAGGGCCGGCCAGCTGGGTGGATGGTTGGAAGACTGCCGGGAAGAGGCCTGTCGGTTTCCTGCCCGCTCGTAACCTTGTGTGCCCCAAACTGGGCCCCTTCTCTCCAGCACTCAGTTACCCTCACGCGGAGTGGGGGGCCCTCCTGGGGCTGGGCTGTGTGCAGGATGCTTGGGGAGGGGCTGTGCCTGTGCCAGAAACCACAACAGACCCTGACCCTGGCTCGTGGAGGCAGTCTTGTAATGGACCTTTTTTCTTTTTGGCTAAATTAACATTTGGCATTTCAGGGTGCTGGCCCCACGCCCAGCCACTCTGGCCTTCTGCCTGTCAGCTCCTTTGAGGCTATTTTTGCCATTCTCTTATTTATTAACTATTATTGCTCCCCAGGACAGATGGGCACACACATACACACTGACATGTGCGTGCTCACATACACACACCTTCACAGCCTTCCACCTGGAGCCCATTGCAAAAGGCAGCCTGCTCCCGCCGGGCTGAACGTGGAGTACAAAAGAGAGAAATGACCGAAAGGATGGTCTCTGAGTCAGAGCTGGGTAGTGGGAGGCAGCTCCTCCCCCACTCCTCATTCCCCAGAGAGACCCCAGCACCCCCACGCCCCAGCATCTCTGCTGCTGATCCGCTGTTCATGCTCCTGCAGAGCTGTTCAGTCCCGGGAAGGCTCCTGTGTGAGAGACTGTGGATTCTGCCAGAACTGTCTTTCCAGAGAAGCCAGTGAGGGGCCGAGAGAACGTGGGCCCCTTTGCTGGGACACAGCACCCCTCCCCCCCCAGGAGGCCCGGGGCCCTACATCTTTGCCCAGTGCCAGTGAACCTCCCGCTTTTAGAGGACAGCCAGTTTCTGCCTTCAGAGAGCTCCCAGCTCTGGTAGGGACAGACTCAGGCTCTGGTCGGCGATGAACACCCCTGGACCCCAATAGGGGAGCAGAAGGCTCAGGAGGCGAGACCTGAGCTGGGGGCAGCATGCCCCAGCACTGTCACTGTCTGATCCTTCTGAGAGTAGGCTGCTGGCATTAGAGCAGATGCCAGCCCTCTGACCACAGAGACCCGTGAGCCCCTGTGCGTGCAGGGCTCTGGGTGCCGCGGTGTGTGAGTGCCCTGCGGTGACCCCACTTTTGCTTCTAGTCTCCTCACCTCAGGCCCAGCCCCTCTGCTCTGGGGCTGGGGCCCGGGCTGGGTTCCCCTCTCAGCTTTGTCACCTGGGCCCTGAAGTCCCCCTGGGGTCACAGGGAGAACAGGATGAACAGCAGGGAATTTCCGCTTTAGGGTGTCGAGCCTTAGTTTGTGCTTACGAGAAATGGAAAAGCTGCCGTGCTGCCTCCGAGGTGGTGTGGGGAGGTGAGGCTGGGCTGGGGGTGCCCACGGGTGATGGTGACCAGGCCTGAGGCCTGGGGTGGCTCCTGACTTTCTCCCACCATTGGCCAGTCCCGCCCTTTCCATCTTAGTCTGCTTTTCTGATCCCCCAGGGCCTCTTCTCTGCCTCAGAAGACCGTGCTCGCCCAGGACTGGCTCTACTTAACTGCAGCGGGATTGCCCACTGCTAGGCCGTCCTGGGGGGGGGGGGGCCCAGTGCCAGCCCTTTTGGAACCCCCTGGGGACAGGGCTTGATCTCCTCCTCAGCTAGGAGCTCCTGAGGACAAGACCTGTCTCTGCCATCAGACCAGGAGTTCCTGAGGAAAGTATTGGGGCCCCTTCCTCCTCTCCTCACTAGGATCAGGTTTCTGGCTGTGGGATGGTGCAAAAGGGTGGGACACTGGAGGCCCTGGTGACAGGGGGAGGGGGGGGGAATGCAGGGAAAGAGAAACTTAGAAACTTCCCACATCCCCATGGGAAGACAGAGCCAAGGATGGCATCCCTTTAATCAGGCGCTTCCCTCTACTTCCCCTTCTCCCCAGGGGTGGGGTAGATACGGGTTTTATAACTAGGGTGGGGGCACGGGGGTCAGGATTTCACAAGCCTGATAGCAGGTGAGCTGTAAGGTTTATGCTGTGTTCAGGGTGTGGGTCGGGGAGGTGGGTGCAGGTGTGCCCTGGGTGGGTGGTGAGGACTCAGGACTAAGTGCCCTCTTGAGTCCTCCTGCCCCTGAGCCCAGGGCCAGAGTAACCCTAAACTTTCCTGTCGCCTCCCTTTGAGGTTAACACTGATGTTCCTCCCCAGGAAGAACAGTTGGAAACTTGTCCTCTCTGCTTTTTGCATCCCGACTATGCTGGGCACCTGTCAGAATGTGGTAAATTCTGTACTTGGGAAACAGCTTTCTTCTTAATTTGTGTCGTGGGCCCTCTCTGTATGGCCACAGCCTCAGGGCTCTCCTGGAGACCCCTTGCATCCAAGGGCTCCTGACAGTGAGAATGGACACCAAGCCTGCTACTGGCGGGCACCCATCCGGACCCCGTGTTATATGGTTTGGGGAGAGGCAGGTGTTTAGAGCCAGGGGTTCCGTGGGGGTGAGAGGAAAGGGATTTGCACGGGCTGAGTCACTGCCTCTGTTCTGTGGTCGTGACTCAGGGGCTCAGACGTTTAATGCCAAGCACTTGGGCTTTGCAGTCAGGCTGCTCCGGAATTGAAACCTAGTTCTGCCATCACCTGTGTACAAGGCACTGTGGAGGGGTGGCCACAGTTGTCTGACCCTCAGGGCCCCCAACCAATCATACAGGGCTGTTGCTGTTCATGCCACAGCATTGTTCCCCTGGTGGTACAGTAGGCTGAAGAGCAGCACTGTGAAGCTCTCTGCAGTCACTGCAGCATGAGTTCGATCCCCTGCCCTGGAGGTGACCCACATGGCGTGGCAGACCTCTCCTGACCTGCCCGCTGCTCCTCTCAGCAGTGTACTTCATCAGTCGGCCTGTTCTGCTCCCCACTCTGTCTCTGGTGAATTCTGTCACCACCCTTGCACCTCTGGCCTGTACCCCAGTTCTGAATGCATAAGTAAATGAAACTTAAAAAAAAAAAGGTGCAAAGTTGAAAGTCAGTGGTGGGGAGAGGGCCTAGCTGCAAGTGAAGAGGAAACCTCAGTGGCACTTGGGACATCCAGGCAGGAACAGAACAAGGAGGATACAGGATGGAAGTAGCGTTTCACACAACCTCTGAAAACCTTGAAATGGCCGCAAGAAAAATGCAGAAACCATTGTAAGCTGGAGCTCACAGGGTGCAGGGTGAGTCCCAAGTACTGAACCTTCCTAGTGACTGACCTGAGGGCAGGATTTTCCCTGGGCTGGCAGAAGAGGAGGCTGGAATTGTAACTCCTTGGGCAGCCTCAGAAGCTAACATGAGGAGTGGCCATAAAGGTATAAGTAGGGAGGGATCCTTTGAGGATTACAGGCAAAAGTGTGTGTGGCTCAGCTGCTCTTTAGAAGGGGCTTGCAGACCTCTCCTAACCTGCCCGCTGCTCCCCTCAGCAGTGTACTTCATTGATCTGTCTGCTCCTCACTCTGTCTCTGGTGAATCCTCTCACCTCTGCAGCTCTGGCCTGTACCCCAGCTGTTATAAATAAATAAATCTTAAAAAAAAAAAAAAAAAAGAAGGGGATTAGACAGGGAGTGTTTGTGGGGTGGGGAGTGTATGGCAGGGCCCCTGCAAAGAGGCTGGATGAATTCAGCCTGAGGTAGATGGGGGAGCAGAGTAGGAATGGGAAGGGAGGGGTGAAGGGAGAGACTTTTTTTTAATGGATAAGTGAGGAAAGGGAGGTGTGGGAGACCAGCCAGGGTGAAGAAATAGTGTTGCAAATCAAAGTCAGGTGGATGGCAGTACCCCCTGGCCTGAGGGCCTGTGAGGGTGGGTCTGATGTGCATATGCTTAGGGTCAGAATGGAGCTTCTGATGGGGCAGGGGACATGTCCCCTCAGGGGGATTTGGCCTGGAGTCTTGATAGGGCAAGGATGGTGCAGGTCCCTCTCTGAGGGTACTTGGGATGGTCGAAAACAGGCCAGGTGGTGCGGTGGGGCCTTTGGGTGAACTTGTGCCACTGGCCTTTTCAGGAACCAATGACCAGCATGGATCTTGGCCCCTAGGGCCCTGGTACTCTGTGGCTTAGATCTACCGCATTGAAAATGGAGGATCCCCGAGGAATTGAGTGCACTGTCATCCTGTGAGCAGCTCTCTCCCTGCCCGCAAAGAGTGGGTAGCCACGGCTGCCCCAGGGTCTTACCACACTGGAGGGTCTTTCTGCATCTCCCTCTAGTGCATGTCAGGTATCTTACCTCTTCATTCATATCATTTTCAAGTTTTGTTTCATAGAATTGTAGAATTCTATGCCAGAAGAAGTTTAGTTGTCAACATCAACTGTTTCAACAGAATAGAGATACAAAGTGACCTCTACCCATCCCCGCAAGTTCACTCGGCTGGTCAGGGTTGCTTTTTTTTTTTTAAAGATTTCTTTATTTATGCATACAAGAGCTGGGAGGTGGGGACAGAATTCACCAGACAGAGTAGGGAGTAGAACAGGCAGTTCTACTGAAATATACTGCTGAGGGGAACAGCAGACAAGACAGGAGAGGTCTGCTGTGCCATGTGGGTCAGCTCCCTGGATGGCGATCGAACTCATGCTGCAGTGGCTGCGGATAGCCTCATAGTGCTGTGGCTTAACCTGTTGTGCCACCAGGGAGGCCCTGGTCATGGTTGCTTTAAACCCATTTAAGTTGATCGGGATTTAGATCTGTGCTCTGACTTAAGACCCTGTCCTCTTTTCAGATCACCTCCTTTGTAGATTTCTGGCCTCTTCAAAATCAGGAGCTTGGAAGTTTGAGCATGTCCATCTTCAGCACTCAGTGAAGTGGACATCTGTTTCCTCAATGAAGGGCATGCAATGCCTAGCACAGTTCAGTTAGAAAATTGCAAGGACTTAAGGAAGTGTCCTCTCTGGGAACCTGGCTTCCCAAGGCCCGAGGGAGGAAGCTTTGCCAAGAATGGTCATTAGGCAGTTATTCCCCTCACTTCCCAGTTGGGGAGCCTGGGAAGCAGGATAAGGCGCAGAGGGTGGAGAGGGAGTGGACTCTCGTTGGTACCCTTTCCTTTCTTGGAAATGCTGATACACTCGTGGCCTTTTATGCTTCTGACCCTAGACCATGCCTGGTTGGTGGAAGCGGAGGAGCAGCGCTGTGTCTTTGGAGGCATTTCAGCCAGACAGGTGTGCCTGTAGTTCAGATGGAACTACAGTGCACTTTGGCTTTCAGCTCCAAGGATGAGCTTGTACTTGGAAATTAGAATTCTCACAATTCTAGAGGTCAAGGGCCAGTGGATTCTGTTTTTGCTGAGTGTGGGCCTTTAGGGCCCACAGATAGCCACTTCTCACTGGCCCCTCCCTGCACATGAACTTGGAAAGAAAGAGAGTTCTGTTGTTTTCATCTTATAGGGGCACCAGTCCTACTGGATGAGGGTCCTATCCTTACAACGTCACTTACCTGATTGGGGTTCCACCTTCAAATATAATTTGTAATATAAAATTTACATTTTAGGAAGGTTAGGGCTTCAATCTGTGAATCTGGGGAGACATGAGCTAGTTCATAATAACGTGAATGAAAGTCATGGATTGGCATTTTTCTCCATATCAGGGTGCCCTCTCTGTGGGCATGAAAGGAATACTTGGTAGGAAAATTTGCTCATAATCTCGATTTCTCTAGTAATTCCCTGCTTACTGTCATCCGTAGATTTTGGGAAACTGAAGCTCTGGTTGAAATGGCTTACAGTGAAGCAGGTCTTCCAATAAAGTTTCACTCAGCTTCCACTGGTATTTTCCCCGCCTCATCCACCCTTACAATGAAACAAGGGTGTTCCAGGACCTGCTATGCCTGTTTCTGTGAGAGAGTCATCACATTCCATCACTTACCTCAAGACGGGGGGACAGAGCTGAGTGCCCCTTGTGCCTTACAGCTGACTCACCTCCCTGACGTCAAATCAGGGACAGAGAGGTGGGCTAGGCTGCCTTTCTGCTGGGCAGCCTGGTGTCCCTCAACCCAGCTGGACACAGTGTTATGGTCATAAAATTTCCAGAGAAGGGGGTTTTGCCTGAGCCCCTTTGGGAAGGATCTGAAGGACTTCCTGAAGTGTGAATTCTTAGAAAAAGGGTTGGGTTAGAGGTCGCCTGTCTAGCTGGATAGCAGGCCCTGGTGGAGAAAGCCACTGTCTGCAGACTGTCGCCATGGCTTCCGACCCCTCATCTTCCTGGTCCTCATCCCCCTTTCTCCAACTGTGCCCCTGCTACTTGCACCCCCTACTGCATTATAAGTCCCTGCCCCTGGGTGGGGCCTTGTTTTGGATTCTTTTAAATATGAGGCATTTCAGGTAGAGTAATGAACTCCCACAGGCCCATCATTTAGATTCGACAATTGTCATGATTTTTTTTTTTTAAATTTTTTTTTAAATTTTTTTTAAAATTTTTTTTTTTTTTAAAGATTTATTTATTTGTACATACAGAACTGGGGTACAGGCCAGAAGCTCAGGGGCGGCGAGAGGCCTCACCAGAGACAGAGTGGGGAACAGAACAGGCAGATCGACGAAGTACACTGCTGAGGGGAGCAGCGGGCGGGTCAGGAGAGGTCTGCCACGCCATGTGGTCACCTCCAGGGCAGGCGGGAATCGAACTCATGCGGAAGCGGCCCTAGATTCTCAGTGCTGTGCTTTAACCCGCTGCGCCACCAGGGAGGGCCCAATTGTCATGATTTTTACCATGCTTATTTTATTCCTTGTTTTCTTTTTTCCTTTTGTTGCAGTGTATTAAAACAAATTCCTACCACCATGCCAGTTTGCTTCTATACACTCTGTATGTATTTCTGAAGACATGCCAAATTTGATCTCCATCTCCCTGTGCCCTTCCCAGGCCAGCCAGCAAAGCCCAGTTTCCTTGCTATGAGTATCCCCCAAGGGTGTGGTGTTGCGTAAAAGAAGGTGCATTCTATTAAATCCAGAGGCCTGGCTTTTGTAATTAAACCATGCTCTCCCGGGTTGGAGCGCCTCCCCAAGGCCACAAGGCCCTGTGGGACATGCCACCCCCTCTCTCTTGTTGCTGGAAAAGTAATCATTTTCTAAACGGTCCTGCAGACACTGAGGAGAGACTCATTAGTCCTCCCAGGGGCCGGCGTCACCCCTGGGAAGACAAGTGGCCCAGCTCAGAGCGAATCTGGGTCATTTCATCTTGTGTCACGAAGTCCGCCCCAGGGCTCGGCTAAGACGTGCTCCGACCAGAGCGACCGCGGGCATGCTGGCTCCCGGAGGTCCTCGCCCCTTCCTGGCGTGGAGGTGTTCCCCTCCATGCTGGGACTGATGGAGAGGCTGGCTAGGACTCTGTCCAGAGCTGGTTCCACCCGTCGTTGGTCCCCTGCTGAGCCAAGGAAGTTTAATGATTCTGTCTCATTCCTTTCTAACAAATGAATTTCTCTCCCTCCCTTGGCAACCTAAGCTGTGTTTACAGAAAATATCAGTCTAGAATAAACAGTTCCTGTCAGACCAGAGGGCCAGTGGGGACCGTGGGAGAACCTGTGGGTCTTCTCCCTGATGACTGAGGGTCCTTCTGTGGCTTCTGAGCCTCCTCCACTCTTCTGTCAGAGGTCCCAGGGTCTGGTGGAAGCTTTGGAGGGAGACAGCCTGGCATTCAAATCCTGCTCCTGACCTTGAAAACCTGTGCAGTTTTAGGCAGGAACTGGGCCTTGAAGGTCCTTAGCTTCCTTATCTGAGATTTCTCAGAAGGGCTTCTTTAGAGATGAGTCAGGTCATGCCCTAAGCTCAGTACTGGTCCTCAGAAATACTGCTTTCTCTTCCCCTGGGTTGGAGCCACCAAGTTCTTTTCACATTCAGTATTGGGCATGGGAGTCATTTGTCCAAGAAATGACTGGTTAAAAATAAATCACTTATGGTGCCATTTCTGTACAGTATCTCAATAGCCCATCAATAAAGTAGGACTTAACTTTGTGCCCATTTTACAGATTAGAAGAGTAAGTTTCAGAGAGGGTAAGACAATTGTACAAAGTTGCCCAGCAAGTGTGAAGGTAGGGCCTGGGTGTGGCCTAGCTAGTGGTGGATGACGTGGAATGAAAGAGGCTGAGGGGGACTTAGAATTGTTTACCCGGGAGTAGAGAAGGCTGGGGTGGATTGAGAAGCGGTGTAGGCTTTTGAAGACTTTGTGT
Organism: Condylura cristata; assembly: GCF_000260355.1. Lineage (NCBI taxonomy): Eukaryota > Metazoa > Chordata > Mammalia > Eulipotyphla > Talpidae > Condylura > Condylura cristata. Next base: position 32,259,405 of record NW_004567104.1, read on the forward strand.
CCTCCTCAAAGTCAATCTTCATTCTCTCCTCCTGGCTGGCTCCCTCAGCAGTCTATATGCCTTTAACTCCTAACGTACCGTCCAGAGGACATTTTGGGTCATGATGTTTTGGGTCTCCCCCCAGCTCCCAAGTTTCACTTTATTGAAATCTGAGCTGGCAGGGACCTTTGAGGTCACCTTCCCTAGCTGTGTCTGAGGGAGAGGCTAAGTGCCCTTAGGTGCAGCAAGCTGCCCAGGAGCACACAATCCACAGTGGGGCTGGGGCTTGGATTCCAGGCATTGCTCTGTCTTCTGCACAGCCCTGCCCCTGCTTGATCTCCTGGCCTAGATGCTCTATGCCCCTTCAGGACAGACATCTGGGTTTATGTCTCTCACACTCAGCAGTCAGACTTACTGAATGCTTGTCAAGCAAATCAAAGGGAAGGTGAGCTGCTTTTTGGACCATTTCTGAGGAAAGGACAAGAAATGTTTCAGGTTGCAACCTGAGGGCTTTGGGTTAGAGTGACAACGTGGCCGTGCAGATGGGTTTCCCAGGGCGCCTGCTGCCCTGAGTGTCTGGGGGCTGTGTGGTCAGGTGTCTGCTCTGGGAAGAGCCACCCCAGTTTGGGAGGATTCTGTGCAGGTCTGGACAGTTGAACTATAACCTACCCTGCCACCTTTAAGGCCCAGGTTTCTGAGGGGGAGATTCTCCCCACATCCATTTTTCTATGATTCTACTTCAGAAATTTGTCTGGTAGGGAGCATCTCCCTCCTTCCTCAGGCTGGGATCCCAGGCCTCTGAGAATGGATGTCCTTCTTGGGGCCCCAGCCCACCCATGGGCCTGAGCTCATAGCTCAGGGAACTTGCCAGGGATGGGAAGTGTTCCTGCCTGCTTGAGATTAGGGTTCAGGGAAATGCTATGTTTTAGGCACACTCAGTGCCTGCTTTGGGAAAGGTCACTACTTAAAAAAAACAGCTGGGTTCTTGGCTTGGCCCATCCATCTGCTGGGAGGCAGGGGCTACAGCTACTCCCCTTAAATAGCAAAATTTCCAAGAAGAAAACAGGAAAAGAGAACAGGGGAGAGAGGTTCCTTGTCTCTGGAGGAGCCTCTGTCATGAAGCCTGCGTCTGATTCTAACACAGAGAACAACTCCAGTGGGCTCTGTTATTTCTCAAAAATCTAGATTTAACCAGGAAACGAAGTCCAAGGCTGGGCCATGACATCCGCCCTGGGAGGCTTGGCTGGGCGTCTGTACCAGGCGAGTGAGGTCCCCAGCCGTCCTGACAGGCGTGTTCAATGACAGGGCTATTTAGGGTACTTGTTGAAGGAGCACATAACCATGACTGCCCTTTTTTTTTCGTTGTTTGTTTGTTTTGTTTTTAGCCTGAGGAAGGATCCAGATGTTTCTGGTTCTCCAGATGTTTTTTTGTGGTAGTGCTCAAGAACAGTGATGGGAAATGAGGGGTGCAGAGGAGCCGGGTTCCAGAGCCTCCCACAGAACAGATAGCCAGGTAATTGCTCTTGCTGGCGGCTCAGATTCCTTTATACAAGACCCCTGCAGTAAGCCCCTATTCTCAAGCACACCCTCTCGTATGTTTTTGTTTAAGTTTCAGAGCTTTCTGTTGCCACCAGTGATCATCCTCTGTAACGGCCATCTTCATATAGTTAAAACGTCACCCCAAGAACCATCTCTGGGGCCTGGGCCCCTTTGGGATCCATAGTATAGGGGGCTGGATTTTGGAGGGCATTTTGGCCGCCTCGATTGGCATTCATTCAGATTCAGAGGGAGACATGCCGGGGGAGGGGGGGGCAGTCCTACTGGATCATTTCTGTGTTGCTGGCTGTTCTAGGTCTTCCATTCTGCCTTCCCCCAATTTCCTAGTGGGGAGAATGCCTTCCCTAAGGGGAACCCGGGGGGCAGGAATCTGAACTAAAACCGGGTATCCAGAGGGCGCCCAGTAAGACCCACTGGGGAAGCCGCTTTCTCCCCTTTCTGTCAGTTTCATTCCTTCCTGTTGGCTCCTCTCATTCTCCCCTATGTGCCAGAAGATTTTGTGAGTGGGGGTCTTGTTGTGTCTTTCTAGAAAGCAGGCTGGTGTCCTGAGTTTCTGGATGCCGGGGCAGAGACCTGGGGCTGGGAAGCTGTGCTGGCAGCTTGAGGAGAAGTCGCGCTTGGGGAGTTCAGTTTGGCAAGTGGGCCCATGGGCTGCAGGGGCAGGAACTGGGCTGTGTGGGGAAGGGCAATGAAGGCAGCAGTCTGCCCACCTGGGGCTCTGTTGTGCGGTCAACACGGGTGGGAAGCCCCGTGTGGCCAGCTCACCTGTATTGACATGTCAGCCCAGCTGTCCTGTAGGTCCAGCTGGTCTCGGGCAGGCATGCTGCAGTCCTCTGCTGCCCGGCAGCGTGAGGCCAGGAGCTGCTTTAATCCCATCCCTGCTATGCTTTTAGGTGGTGGGCTGAGTATTGGGGGTAGTGTGGGTGGTGCTGGGCTGGTGCTCTGTGGTCCTGTGTGGGACCTCAGGCTATGGGGCTATGCCTTGGGAAGAGAATGGGAGGGGCTGTGAAAAAACCAGGTGGGGCTTGAAACACATCTGGAAAGGGGGCCTCGGCCCAGGGACTGGAGGCAGGGAGAGGAGAACAGGCAGGATCTGGCATCCTGGGCTGGACTCAGGCCTTGTGCTCTGTCCCCTTGGGGCTGGGTCAGCATCTGTTGCTCTGGCACATTCTGGCTCAGGTTGGGAACCCTGGGGCAACCTCTCAGCATGTGACCTCCCTGGGAGCCTGGGATCAGTCAATCCTCTGTCTACTCTGGCAGCTGGTGGGAGAGGCTCAGAGGCATGGACTTTCTCCTTGCTGACTTCAGGCTGATTTCTGAACCTGGAGTGTTCTATTTTCCAAACATCTGTTTTGTTCTACTTGCTTGGCCTTCTGTGAGTGAACTCCATGATGGACAATGGGCTGTTCATGACATGGGTGCTTCTCCCCTAGCAGCCCAGACAGAATGTAAGGATGGGGAAGAGCGGGGCCACCGTGCCCAGAAGAAGAGCTTTTGAGAACAGGGTAGGAAGGTTCCAGAGGTTGGGCTTGGTATCAGAACGTATATTTGACAAGCAGGGAATGTGTTTGTATAGCTGCGGGTTTGGAGACCAGTGAGATCCAGACAGCTAGTGCTAAGGAATTTGGGCCTTCCTCAGCAGGTGATGATTAGCCTTTGAAGGTGTTTGGATGAAGGATGGACGCAGAAGGGGTGATATAAGAGCCTCCATTATTGAGCATTTCGTGTGTGTACTGTGTTAAGGCCTTTCATCTGTGCGGCTCTCCAAGGAGGGTATTATTATCCTGGTTTTTCAGAAAACTGAGTCTCAAAGGTCACCCAGCTAGTAGGAGGTGTAAGTATGATTTCAAAGACAGACTGCATGCAGGGTGTGGCCAAAGGCTTTGGAATAATAGGGAGTGAGCCTCCCAAGCATTTACTGACCCAGGGATTCCTGCCGTTGCTGACACCTGGGAGGTGGGGGTGGTCCCAGACAGCTCCCTGGAGGAGGAGGAGGAGGAGAAAGGAACTCTTCCAGGGGCGGAGATGCCCTGGAGGGAGTCTTTGTGAGCTATTTCCTGGGGAGTTCTAGAAAGGAAACTCCTTGTCACTCTGCCTCCTTAAGAGTGAAGAGCTGTGTTCCAGGCCTCATCCCTCCCTCTACCTCCTCCCAGCTCTGGAGGGGTCCTGGGGGTTGGTGGGAGCTCCTGCTGGGCTGATGGGATCCCAGCACCCAGCTGTGTAGGGCGAACTGAGGCTCTCCTGTAGCCCTTTCTTTGTGGGACCTCAGGCTATGGGGCTATGCCTTGGGGAGAGAATGGGAGGGGCTGTGGAAAAACCTGGGGAGACATCAGCAGACAGATTTATTAGGGCTCTTCCCTGCTTCAGGTGTTTGCCTTTCCCAGGTTGCTGGATTGGTGGGGGGAGGGAAAGTTAACTGGGAAACTTTCTCAGTTTAGCCAACAGGGGCCTGGAAGGTGGGTGGGACTGGTCCCTGAAGAAGTGCCTTTCAGGTTTGGTTTTCACACTTGGGGGGGGTGTGTGTGTGTGTGTGCCATAATAGGGATGAAGGGTGTGGGGATTAAGAGCAGGGGCAGATGGAGGGGTGAGAGCATTGGGGTGCAAGGAGAGGATGGGCCATGAAGTGTTGTGCTTTGGGGAACAGCTCACCTGGAAGCTTGCTGGCCTTGCCTCTAGGCTTTCTGACCAGTGATGTGTTTCTAGTCAGATCCCAGGGGATACTTCTGCTGCTGGTGCCAAGGTCCTACTTTGAGGATATCGTGCTAGAGAACTCAGTGATGATTTATGGTGGCTTTCCACTGCCCGGCCTTGGTGTTTGGAAGGTCTGTCCCCTTCTCTACCCGTGAAGGCCGTGTCCTGCCTGTAGGTCCAGGCTCAAAGGATACCTTCCCAGTGACCACACTGACAGCAGCGCGTGCTGGGCCATCTGTCCCCTTTTAGACACACTGGCTGGCTTCATAGTACTGACTGTCCAGTCCCTGGGGACTGGGCCTCACTCTTCCTCATCCCTGGGTCCCCCCTGGCTCTTCCAGGGAGCCCTAAGAGCAGGGAGGTCCGAGTAAGTCTGGTTCAGCTGGACCACAGTCATGGGTGAGGCATTCTCAAAATCTGGAAATTGAAGTCTTGACCGGGAGGGGATTTCAAAGAGACCTCAGGCAGCGCCAGAACTAGAACCAGGCTTCGTGATGTAAACTAGGTAGGTCGTTATATGGAAAAAATATTCCGTGAGCTTAAAAAATTGTTCTAGAAGTCTTTTCTATATCTACAGAGATACATTTTTATATATGGAAATGGAGTCTGTACAGCTACAATTTTGTATCTTGTTTTTTTCTAACCAAAACTTTTTTTTTAATTGAGGCGACTGGTTTATATCACTGTGCATGTTTGAGGCACACAAGGTGAAACCTGTTCAAGTGAATGCTGTCCTACGTCATGGCCACCACTGAAGTGCCAGTAACCTCCCACCAGGTCCAGTGAGCCCCTTACACACTCTGTTCCCGCCTACCCCTTTGATAACCTCAGTTCCACAGTTAGAATCCAAGGATTTATTTTACTTTGGTTTTGTCAGTTCTTTTGTTTTGTAACTTAACATTTGTAACTTAACTAATTTTCTTGCTGTGTATCCCAGTGAGTGTCTTGTGTGTGATGCCCCTCCATTATTTTAGTTAACCCTCATAACAACACTGAAGTTATTTTGACCATGGAATCAATGTTTGGAATTTTCCTTGTGGGTTCAGAGTTCTTTGTACTGGCCCAGGCTACCTCTTATAATTATGTTTATACTCCCACCGTACATTGTGAGTATGTGATGGATTATCCAATCTAATTCCCTTTTTAAGTGAGTGAAATGTACAAAACAAAACTAACATGAGATATGTATGGCCCAACAGCAGGTAGTATATTCACAGAGCTGAGCAGCTGCCACCTTTGTCTAGTCCCAAACCTTGTCGTCACCCCCAGGGAAAACCCATCCACATTACCAGTCACTCATAATCCCCCTCTTCCTCCAGCTCCTGGCAGCCACTGGGCAGCTGCTCTCTAGATTCACCTTGCCCAGACCTGTCCAATCAGTGAACTCAGGCAGTATTTGTCTTCTTGTGCCTGGCTTGTAGTCATATCGGCATGTCGCTCTTTTTTTATAGATTTATTTATTTATGCATACAGAGCTGGGGTACAGGCCAGAGGTGCAGGGTGGTGAGAGGATTCGCCAGAGGCAGAGCAGGGCAGATCAAAGAAGTACGCTGCTGAAGAGAGCAGCGGGAAGGCCAGGAGAGGTCTGCCGCGCCATGTGGGTCATCTTGGGGCAGGGATCGAACTCATGCGGAAGCAGCTTTATCTTCTTAGTGCTGTGCTTTAACCCGCTGTGCCACCAGGGAGGGCCCATATCACTCTTTTTCAGTGGCTGAATAATATTCAATTGTGTGAATATATCACGTTCTATTCTTCTGATGACCAGAGGAATCCAAGTGGCAATGCTGGATGCTAAGATGTGACACTAACACTTGAGAAGAGAGCTGTTTTGGGGGGGCTACCTGGGACAGTGGGCAGTGGTAGGGTGTCTTGCGAAGGTAGAGTTGATGGTCGGAGTCAGGGCTGGGATCTAGCTGGCAGAGTAGGATGGTGAAGCTTGGCAGGGAGGAACAGCTGAGGGGGTGTCACCTTCCTAGAACAGAGGAACAGTCAGTTCAGGGACATAGGGTGGCTAATGCCAAAGATGTCCCCAAACCTGGGTGTGAGACTTGAGGTTGGGTGTGCCTCAAGGTGAGGAATTTTGATACAAAATCAAAGCGTGATCTGGTATTCAGATGGAAAAGGTCCTGCATTTTTTTCTATTTTAATTTTTTAAAAAATTATTAATTTATGTATCTATTTACATCTTGTTCATTTTAAAACAATATTTACTTCCCCCTCCCCCAATTCGCCCACACATCACCACCACATTTCCCCACATTCCTCCCTCCCTCCTCCCGACCCCTCTCTCTCCCACTCCCTGAATTTGCCAAGAAACAGGAGCAGAGCTGTGGCCAGATCTGCATGGAGGATGTGCAAGTGGCAGGCTGGCAAAGGGTGGCAGCATGCCCAGAGGAACTGGCATGGGCGGAAGTGGAAGAGCCCTGTTAGGAGCCAGGCAGGGTGGAGCTGTGGGAATGCAGGTTTGCTCAACCCCGTCACCACGTGTCCTGGTCCCACCCACTGTTAGTTAGCGTTTGCTCCATAAACCGTCGTGCTATCTGACTGATCATGGGTGAAGTGGGGAAATCAGCCTGACCCTTATTTCAGGAGGAGAAATTCCTTTCCTCATCTCCTTGTCTCTTCCAACTCAAATGAAAACGCCCCTCTGCTGGTTTATGGCACCAGGCAGTTAATGTCTGTAACTGGAGCCCCCAGGTGTGAGTGTTTTTTTTTTTTAAATTTATTTATTTATTCATACAGAACTGGGGTACAGGCCAGAGATG
>NW_004567104.1:32266616-32287649 GCF_000260355.1 Condylura cristata
TGTTTTTAAATTGGTTTTGTTACCTGGGGAGGGTGAGGCCTACAGATGAGGAGACCACTGTCAATGAAAAGTTGATCACCCACAGTCCCCAAGAGGAGGAGGGTCACAGCCTGCCAAGGAGGAACCACCTGCTGGGGAGCAACAGGAGGCAGGAAGCAAAGGGAAGGGTGAAAGGAGGCTTTAAAGTGGCTTCTAGGGGAAGCCGTGGGCAAGGCAGGGTGAGCAGGCTGGGACAGGCTAGTTTGAATCACCTCAGAAGGCTCTGGGCCTAGGGATTGTCCCCAGTGGCCCGGTAGTGACCTGACCCCGGGGAGACGAGGGCAGGGTGTGGAGGCCCGAGGGTGAACGTGGTCCAGCAGGTGGTAGGGAGTATGGGCTCTGGTTTGGTTAGTTTGCACAGGAAAGGCGCACACAGAATCTGGAGGCAGGTGATTGACTGTTTCAGGGAACTGACTATGCCCCAAGAGTGAAAAGTGTTTGAAACACCAAAAACTAAAAAAGTGTGGCTAGTACTGTGGAATGCCAAGGGCTGTGTTTTTCAGCACTGTTGTGGTCTGTTCCACACGGGTGCGTCGCCCCCACACCCTGCTCCCTTTCCTGCCTCACTCAGCTCTCCTGATTCTAAAGGAGAGAACAAAGTTGGAGTTCCTTCGGCCCTGCCGGGGTGGTCTGGAACTGGCCGCATTTACATTCAAGGAAAGAAGGCTGGAAAGATGAAGACACTGTGGCCTGAGACCTTGCGTCTGCCTGTCCCTCGCCTGTCTGCTCTGTGCCGGTATTCAGGGCTTCCGAGGGCCTCAATCCTTGGCCACAAAATCAAGGCTGTGGCCATAGAGGTCAGGCCAGGGAGACTATGCTGGTGTCCCGGCGTCCGGCTCTCCCCACCAGACCTTCACAAGGGGGTTGCCTTCAGGGGCTCACACCAGCCCATGGGCTGCAACAACAGGCACATTCCTGGCAGTCCTAGCCTACTGGCTCCCCAGTGCCCTCCCTCTGTTGACTCTGTCACATCATACCCCAGAAGCAGGGACGGTGGTTCTGTCTGTGCTACACAGGAAATTGAGGCTCAGAGGAGGCCAGAGTTAGGTTCTCAAGCCCCAAACTAAACACACCTACCCGCCCTCTCAACCAGGGGTCGCTGGGAGCCCAGCGAAAACAGGGCACGTGGAAAAAACACAAGTCTGTCTTTCAACAGTGGAGACAGGTCCACACCCAGACAGGTCCACGTTCAGCCAGCTCCTCCAGGGTGCCTGCTGGGGGTGGGGACCCTGGACTTGTGGTGTTCCTACCAGGCTACAGCTGATCTGAAAATTCGTTAGAGCTGATTCCAGAATGGCTGCACACACACAGAGCTTCAGGAACCCTTGTCTAATGAGGGTGGAGGTTCTTTTCCAAATTGCCTTCCTACCCAGGAGGCCTGTGCAACTGTTTGTTCTGGGCATAGTGCACATTCTTGTCTCCAGAGCACAGCTGGAGAGTTGGGGCAAGGCAGAAACCAGGCCCCAACGCGGCAGGGGAATGGGCTGGTCACCCGGCTTCTGGTCTCCTCCTGCTGACCAATCCCAAGCAGGAAGTCTGGGATGGGGGGTAGTGAGGCAAGGACAGACGGTACCAGGAGACCCTCAGCGGCCCGAGGGTCATCTTGTCCAATCGCACCCTTTGCTGCTGTCTGGTAGGGGTAGTGTCTGCCCAAGGTTGGCAGCTGTGGGAATCCCGTGTCTCTGGGTGGGTCTCGTGCTCTCAACACTGGGGTGCTTGTTCTGTGCTTATTAAGTAGCCATTGGTGCTACATCTAAGCCTCCTTCCAGAGTCTGCATGTAGCCTTGCTGAGCTCGGCCGGCGGGGCTGTGACTCAGGCGTGTCTCTGTGCCGTCTGCTGGTGCTGTGCCATCAGCCCTACTCTTTATGCGGTCTCCTGGGTGAGCATATCTCTGCTTCCTCACTGGATCCCAGGTCTTAGAGGGCGGAGATCTGGGTCTTACTCCTTTCTCATAAACTAACCAAACTCGAAGTGTTCAGTCAGGAAGAAGAACACCTGCCCCTTGCTGACTATGATCAAATCAGCTTGTGAGGACGATGGTGTAGAGACAGAATTCCCCTCTGGCTAGCAGGGTCAGAGAATGCCCAGAGGAGGAGGGGCTGTGGATGGGATGGATTCCAAAGAGAAGGGGATTGGAATGGGAATGGACAGGGAAGATCTGGACAGGGCCTGCAGAAAAGAGGCACCCAGGTGCATGAAGGGGGCTGTGTGAGGAGAGGCCCTGCCAGGTTTCACTCTCAGTCCTGTGGACCAGGGGTTCTCCGGAGCTTTTGACTGATGTGGTGGATTCACAGGCGTGGCATGGGGGAGGGTGGCATCAAGCTCCTTCCCTTGCCTCACCAGCTCTCTCAGGAGCACCGCCTGGGTGTTCCCTGGTGGCAGTTCTGTGAGGTGGGTGTTATACTCTGACTGGTGGGAAATGGCCCCGATTACGTAAGCTGTGCGTGCTGGAGCCTTCAGTTCAACCCAGGTCTCTGGGCCCTTAGTGCTGTTCAGCCTCCTCAGTGGTGAAGAAATCTTTTGACTTCATTGTCCATCATAGCAGTATCGAGGGAAGCTTCAATGATTTTCTTTTCTTTTTTTAAATTGCCTATCTTTTTTTTTTTTTTTTAAAGATTTATTCATTTATTCATACAGAACTCGAGTACAGGACAGAGATGCGGAGGGTGAAAGGATTCACCAGAGACAGAGCGGGGAGCAGAACAGGCAGATCGACGAAGTACACTGCTGAGGGGAGCAGCGGGCGGGTCAGGAGAGGTCTGCCACGCCATGTGGTCACCTCCAGGGCAGGTGGGAATCGAACTCATGTGGAAGTGGCTTAAGCTTCTTAGTGCAGCGCTTTAACCCGCTGCGCCACCAGGGAGGGCCTAAATTGCCTATCTTTAATTACATAATAAATATAACATAAATGTATGCTTCCTGCCAAAAAGAAAAAACTGTAGACCTGACAGGAGGCTGTTTTGAATCTTCCTCCAACCAGGTCCTCCTAATGAGAGGCTCGCCTTGGGCTACAGAGGCTAGAAGCAAGCCCTGCCTGTCTTGCAAGGCCTCCGTGGCCTCCCACCACCCGGCCAACTTTGTCAACTGCAGTGTCACCAGGCTCACCAGCAGTCCAGTGCTGTCAGGCAGCCAGATTTGATCCCAAGAATAGTAACTCTGGGGTAGAGCCATTTTCTGTAGCCCCAGCATTCCACCTCTGGGCCTGGCCCAAGAGTGTGTTTGGAAAGTGGCTGGTTGTCCTCTTTGCCATCAACCTTAAAAGGTCCTGCTTGTGGTCCAGGCATCCCTTGCATCCTTTTCTAAACAACCATTATTCTGCCTTCCCTTGCTTTATCTGAACCCTCCGTGAACTTGTTTTGTTCTCACCCCAGTTTGGCTCTTAATGAGCCCGGGGTTCCCATTCAGCGTGGTAGGATATACTTTCTTTTGTGCCTTAACTATGTCTCCTTTAAGCTCTCAGGGGTGGGCCCCCAGCACTGGTCTTGGGGGAACCGTGTATGAGTCTGCCTTTTCATGGTCCTGGCCCACTTGGGCTCTCCCCTCTGGGCTGGCTCCAGTCTGGTCAGGCCTTGTCTGAGATGTGACCTGGGCAGCCACTCATTGCCTGTCATTTCCTGGAGTTGGGGGCAGGCAGCATAGGGTCACCCAGGGGTCACTGAGTCTCCTAAGAGTTTCTAAGGCCCCTCTGAGATAGGCCAGGCCATCAGCCTTGTTTGATCGTAACTCCACGTTACAGCCCAGAGAACAGCTGGGAAGTTTGGGGAAAAGTTGTTCCTGCCGTGAAGAATGCTGACCAGGGAACAAAAGCAGGATCAAGATTTTTTCCTTACTCCCAAGAAATGTTGCCTTGTTTCCACATTTGTTCTAGTGAAATCTTACGAAGGTGTCCCTGGACAGAGCAGGTAGTAGTCACTCAGCAGATGTGTCATTTCCACGCTCAGCAACTGCCCCCGACCCCAGCCACACACTGGGCCCCAAGGAGCACAGGGTGAAAATCATCTTGGGATATAGTATGTTCAAGCGTCTACTTGTTTTTATTCTAAGTGCCACTAACTACACTGATGATCTTTTTTTTTTAGTAGAGGGATAGACAGTGAGTTGGTCACTCCCACCGATGTCTTCATTTTGCTGCTCCCCGGTCTCCTAGGACTTTGCCTTCTCTGGGACGACTCCTCGGGCCCTTGGTGTCCCCCCTGACCAGCCCAGCCGTAGGCCTGGGCTTACTGGCCAAGTGGCCGTACCCCCTCTGGCCCTACCTAGACCTCTTGGAGCCACAAGTGCTCTTTGGGAGCTTCAAATCAGGACTCTCATTCTATTTCCCTTCAAATTACTTGTGCGTACTGGGAAAAATGAGAAAAGAAGACTCAGTCCCCATAGTCCTTTTTGGCTTTGTGGAGAACCTTCTTCCAGTTTTTGTGAACTCATAGGTGTGTGCCCTCATAGAGTAGAAAATTGATTTTTCTTATAAAAATTTAATTACAATTATACAGTAGCAGCGTTTCAATATCCTGCTTTTTTTTTTCCCACATGGCCAAAAGCACGTTCTATGCTGATGCTCTGTTCTGTTAAATAACTACATAATATTTCAGTAAGTGCATTTGCCATATCATAGGTTAGTCATTCTCCCGTTATTAGACATCAGCTTATTCTCATTAATTTATTCTCAGCTAATTCTCAGTAATTTATGTGATGTTTATGTTATAAGCATTGCTGACATGGAGGCCCTTGCACATAAACTTTTTCCTTATTTAGGCTTATTTCCGTAGGATTCCCAGAAGTGGAATTACTGGGTCAAAGAGTTTGAACATTCTAAGGCTCTTGACCCAAATTGCCAAATTGCTGTACAAAAGGATCACGCTACTTTGCATTCCTCCAAATGGGGTGAGCGAGTCCCTTTGCAGGCACATCTGGAAACATCCAGTGCCTTCTATTACTGAGAGAGGGTGCTGCTCCAAGAGCACACATTTACTCGGGAGCAGAGGGACTTCTAGAATTCAGGTCCCCTGACTCGCATTCCAGGCTTCTTTGCTGCCCCACTACTTTCTCCTTGTTAGTCTCACCATATTTGTAATCTCACCTTGTCTCCCTGTGGGGCAGGAGAGCACAGGACTCTGATGCTTCTGAACCACACTCACCGCCCTTCCTGCGTGTGCACCATGCAGAGTGTCTGGGTTCAGGGCGGCCTCGTTCTGGCACTGCATTTGCACATGTCACTTAACCCCCCTGATCTTCGACTCCCTGTTCTGTTAACGGGGGATATTAATGCCCAATCTTCCTGCTTCCGAGGGTTGGCATGCCAACTAGCTCATGTAAAAAGCACCATAATATGTAAGGAACAATACAGTTGAAGTGTACCATTATGACTATGCCTATTCCTATAGCATTCCTGGGTGGGAGATTCAGCATTAGGACATGAAGGGACTAGGCAGAGTAATTAATTTGTAATGCCAGTTTGTTCCCAAGAGAACTTGAGGCGTCTGTCAGGGAGGCATGCATTCTAAAATAAGAAAAGTGATGTACTGTTAGTCCTCATTTAATGTCACAGATAGGTTCTTGGAAATTATGACTTTCAGAGAAGCCACATCAATTCTGTCATGAACTAATTGGTATACACAAGGGTTAAGTTTCAACAGCATATTGCTTAAATGAAGACTCAAATACTTCTAATATCATGCAGTCAGTTGTATTCATTCATTCATTTTCAAACGTTCCTATCAGCTCGGGGCTGGGTGACTGGAGCCGAGCCCAGCAGCTCAGGCCCCAAGGCCATCATCAGCCCTGGACAGGATCCATCCAGCGTAGGGCACACTCACACACACTCCCACACTCACTCAGACTGGGACGATTGAGACACGCCACATCTTTGGGATGTGGGAGGAAACTGGAGTATTTGGAGAAAACCCACGCAGACATGGGGAGAATGTGCAGACTCCACACAAACAGTGGCCCTGGCCAGGAATTGATTTTTTTTTTTCCCATCAAAGTTATAATGAATCAACATTGAATGAGATGACATTATTTGAGGACCTGCCGTACCACAATGTGCATCTAATTAACAATGTTGTACTGTATGCATAAAAAATTGTTAAGGGGTGGATTTTATGGTGGGTGTCCTTTACTACAATAAGCAGTGTGGAGAGGAAAAAGAAAGGATGAGGTGGGGAGACAGTCAGGAAAGGACGCATCTACCCTTCAAAAGTCACAGAGACTATCTCACATAAAGGACACAAGCCGGTCACCACACCCACGGCTCTTCAGACCTCCGCTGCCTAACAGGAACACATAACATGTGACCAACATAAAAACTTATCAATGAGATATCTGACATATTTTCATACTAAGTCTATGAAATCGGTATAGTGAAAACTAGATGCTCCCATCGCATCTCATTTTAGACTCATCGTGTTTCAAGTGCTCAGTGCTCGCTGTATCTGGCAGCTCAGCATTGAGAAGGTTCTAGTCCACCTAGCTCCTCGAGACTTGCATCCTTCAATTTGTCTTGGAAACTATGACTGGGGTATAGAAAAGTTAGGGGGGTGGGCCCTCCCATGCCCCCCCTGGTGGCACAGCGGGTTAGTATGCAGCATTGCAAGCTAGCTGCAGGCACCTCAGTGCGAGTTCGATCTCTGGCCCTGGAGGTGATCTACAGGGCACAGCAAACCTCTCCTCTATCACCTGCTGCTCCCCTCAACGGTGTACCTCATCGATCTGCCTGTTCTGCTTCCCACTCTCTCTGGTGACTCCTCTCACCGCCCTTGCAGTTCTGGCCCATACCCCAGTTCTGTATGCATAAATAAATAAATCCTTGAAAAAAATGTTGGGGGGCTGAGGCTTGGGAGAGGCCTAGAGGTAGCTTCCCCACCCAGGCACCCCAGAATTGGGTGCCAGAATGGGTGGCTGTGGATGTTGAACTTCAGGAGTGCCTAGACTGATGGAAGAAGCTACATTATATGTCCTGTGAGAGCTTCTGGTCTGATGGGGGACTCCTTCAGCTTAGTAAAAGAGAATTTTTCCCCTCGCAGCATTTGCAATAAAGTGAAAAATTTGATGTGACTTATAGCACATTCAGATGTGACTTTTAGCTACCTCCCTCCTGGTAGTTGCATGTAGTTCGAGTGAAAGATGAGGGTAGGTGAGGGAGGTACTGTGAGCCAGAGGCAGAGGCATGGGTGAGGGAGCTAATGTGCTGAGTAAAGAAAACATGGCAGGAACAAGACATTCAGGACAGAGAAAAGATGGGCACGATGTGAGTGGCAAGGATCTGGAGTGAAGGGTATGTGTAGGGGCTGTAAATACCGTAATGGTTTAGATGTGATCTGATAAGCCGGGACAAGCTATTTTAGGCACTTGAGCTAAGGAGTGAGTGGATAAAAATGGTATTTGAAGAAGATTATCCTGGTGGTGGCTGCGTGCATGATGGTTTGGAGGAGGGGAGATGGAATCTGGACCTGGGTGATAAGGGGCCAGGAGGCGTGGCCATAGTGGACGGAAGGTGTTCTTCAGATCTGTTCTTGCAAAATCTCAGGGAGTGAGCACCTTTCCGTGTCCAGCGTCATATGGTGTCAGCCCAGGGTCCCTGAGGCGGACCCCCAGGGTGCGATGGTGTGAAGGCATGTATGGTGACACAGCTGTGGTGCATCCTGCCCTCTCAGCCCTCTGTAGCTGGAATGTGTGGGTCCCCGCGGAGGGGCAGGTCTTGGGGAAAGGGGGCTTCGTAACAAGTCACTTGGGGGCCTGGTTGCGGACGAGCCCCGCTTTCAGGTGCCAGGAGAGCTTGTTGCCGTGGCAACAGGCACACATTGCCAGTACTCTGAGGAGGAGGGCAGCAGATGGCTGCTTGGGTGCTGCAGGACTGAGGGGGTGGCACACCCCAGACAAGGAGGTGCTGAACCCTAAAACACCTGTGAGCAGCTTTCTCGGTGCCAGCTGCCCACTGGACTCGTGACAAGACTTTCCTTCTTACTCTTCTCCTGTCCCTTCTTCCTCATTCTCCCTGGCGACCTCTCTGTGTGCTCTCCCCCACACAGTCCCCTTCGACTGCCTGTGGAGGATAAAACAGAGCTTGAGTCAGAGATTGACTTCACTAAAACCCTCTTCTTCTCAGCCCTCTTACCTTCTGGTTTGAAAAAGTCTACTTCACTTAAAAGCAGAGGGGGGAACTGGGTGCGAATAAGAAAAGGCTTCCTCCCCACCCGACAGCAAAGGGACTTAAGCCAGACCGCGGGTGGAACTTCCAGACCCGTCCATCTTCCAGACCTGCAGATTTAGTGCTGGAAGGGACAAGTCAGTCATGCCTTTCCTGGGCAGTCTTTGACCTCAGGGGGAGACTCTTGCTTGGGAAAGTGGGAGAAAAGAAAGGCCTAGTGGTTCTGGATGTTTCTGTGCCTCACTCTCCGCTCTGCTACAGCAGAGTAAGGAAAAAGTCAGTGAGGCAAGGCTCAGTGGAAACTGTTGGCAGGGCCGCCTTCGCCTTGCCTTCCACCTAGTTCCACCCATTCTCAGGAACACCAGGACAGAGACAAATTTAGCCTTTCTATTTATTGAGTTTATGGTGAAAAAAATTAGCATAAAATCCTTATTGGGCAGGAGGGAATTCCTTCCCGGCTGGATCTCCTTTCTTGCTTTTCTAGTTCCAAGAGATCACAGCACAGGGGCTTGAAGGTGGTTTCCTCAGAGTGGTGGGAGGGTGAAGCACCTATGTGGGGGTGTCTGCAGGCAGACCTGTACCCCTGTGTATGTTCTAGAAAGCAGGGCCCCCAATCTACTGTGGTGTGGGCTCGGATGTTCAAGTCCAGCAAAAGTTTACCGAATACCCGTAAGCTGCCTAGTGCTGTTACAGGGGGCTCGCTGGTGCTGCTGTCCACACACGGCGTCCTGTCCAGCTGCGTGGATGGACAGGCAGCTCCACGCAGCCAGAGTGGAAAAGCGCGCCGGGGAGGCCCCTACCAGAGCCCACCAGGCTGAGCGGTGGGCTTTCCTAGGGAGGCAGACAGCGGGCGGACAGGAAACATTAGTGTAACTGAGGCCAGGCAGTGTGAAGGTGAGCGAGCGTGTTTAGGGGAGAGGAGGCAGGCCCTGGTTGGGGCATCGGCACGTAGCGGGGAAGGGCCATCGTGGGGCCACGGTGCAGACAGCTTGGGCATTCCACAGGTGATGCTGGGGCTGAGGTGTCCATCCGGACTCTGGGCGCTTGTCTGAGGGCTCTCGGAGTACTCGGGAGATGTCTGTGTCCTTGAGAGTCAGAACCCCTCTGCTCATCACTTAGGACCCACTGACAGTGGGCACATTGCTCCGCAGGGGACAGTTTTCACTGAAAAAAAAAAAATGAACTTTGCACAGTAAGGCCTTGTCTTTCCAGAACCCTTGGAGAACAGCCCATTCATTCTGTGTGGCCTGCTTTTCTAGATAATTAAGAATTTGTGTCAGCATTTATTATTATAACAATTTCGAAAGAAGTTTTCCTAAAATAGGCACTTTGTCCACCTCCATAAATAGTCACCGATGTAATACAAACTTTTCTGGGTGACTTGGGCCTTGGTTGTGTGGATTAATTATCATCTTCTGGAATAACACAAGGTGGACCTGCTGAGGGTTGGAGGGACGTTTGCTGCTATACTCAACAGCCTCGAGTACTTTTTATAAAACTAACCTTTGCATACCTAAAGAAAAATCATTTTCAGTCTTGTTCTCGTTAACTGTCATTTGTTGCTTCTCAAGGTTATCACCGCTGCCCCAGCAGCCCTTCCACGCGCTCTTCCCTCCCTCCCTCTCCCCACTTCTAATTTGCTATTTCTAAACTGCACGAGCTTGACAGTTATATTATTAGAATTTGTGGAAACTAACAGTTGTCAGGTACTTAGTGATAACCTGAGATTATCACTTGTGAGTAAAGTTCACGAATGTGAGTGCATAGTCTAAGTGACATCTGTTTCGTCCCATAGGGTGCCTTCTTGGCTATTTCTGGGTTCTCAGCTGTGCTATAGAAGGATGAGGTGCTACTGTAAATACACATTCTTTTTATTCATTCGAAAGCAATCAGGTCCCCAGAAGGGAACATGTAAACAGTTCACTTATTAAGGTGGTAAGATTGGAAGCCATGTCCTTTATTATTTCTGAGGTGGGTGAGAAGAATTTGTTTTTAAGATTTCATTTATTTATTACGTATTTTTGCATAAAACTGGGGTGCAGGCCAGAGGTGCAGGGGTTGAGAGGGTTCACCAGAGACAGAGTGGGAGCAGAACAGAACAGGTGGCTCTACTGAAATACACTGCTGAGGGGAGTAATAGGCGAGACAGAAGAGGTCTGCTCCCCGGCCAGGGATTGAACTCAGGAAGTCAAGGTGGGCCTTCACAGTGATCGTGCTGAGACTTAACCCCTAGGCCACAAGGAAGGCCCTGGGTGAGAAGAATTTTTAAAAGTCAAATTGAGTTAAGAGAATAAAGGCAAAAAAAAAAAAAAATGTGTTTTTTAAAGCTAGAAAAACAAATTAAAAATGCTACCATCTTAAAATGTGTTGCTGTTCATAGTCCCCCAGCAGCAAGGCAAGCTGGCGGAAGAGAGGACTGGAGGGAGGCCTGAGGGAGGAGACAGGGTGGCCCAGAGCAGACTAGTGGCTCAGGAAGGGTGGAGTCAGGACGGTGACCCTGGTCTGCAGAGGGTGTCCTTTATGACAGCAGCTGCCAGCCAGGGAGCACCTGGTAAGGCTGCCCCAACGGCAATTTGCACTTGTTATCTGGTTCTCATGTGATACCACACCCATAGGGGTTAATGTCCTTGACCTCATTTTACACTGCCCAGCACAGAAGTCAGTGTCCCCGCTGCAGAGCCGGGGAACTGCCTGAATCAAGACTATCTTTCTCCCAAGCCCTGTGCTCCTTCGCACCTCTCAGGGGAGACTGCCAGCACATGGCAGGGGGCGTTGTTCGGGAGGTTCAGGGGTGGGAACCCCTGCTCTCCTGTCTGCCCTGCTTGTGGCCTGATTATAGGGACAGGAGGGGTCTGTGTATTTTTTTTGTGTGTGTGTAAACAGAGAGCAGCACACAGAGGAGGAGAATAATGATGTCTGTTGTGTGGAGGTTGACAGACCTGGCTCAGACACCCCTTGGCTACCAGCTCTGGCTAATAGGCCAGCCTCATGCCCCTGGGGCCTCAGACCCCAGGCATGAAGTGAGCACTAGAGGAGTCTCCGGATTTGGCTTATGAGAAGCCAAAGTCCAGGAGCACAGCCTCCCCTGTGAGTGAGGCCTGCAGACACCAGCCCATCAACTGTCCCTCAGACCTGGCAGGTTTCACCCACCTGGAAATCGGTTCCCCTTCAAGGCTTAGCAGAGAAGAAAATCTTTATTGCATGAATACTTTTCTGATCATAAAAGCCATATATCTTTTAAAGACAATCTGGGGGTGTGGAGAGGGAGGCATATAGGAGAAAATGTAAAATCTCCCTTAATCTACCATAGTTTGATATTTCCTTCTAGTCATTTGAAACTGAAAATAGGCCCTTCCTGGTGGCGCAACGGGTTAAAGCACATCACTGCGAAGCTGGCCATAGCCACTTCAGTGTGAGTTTCATCCCTGGCCCAGGAGGTGACCCACATGGCGCGGCAGACCTCTCCTGTCTCGCCCGCTGCTCCCCTCAGCAGTGTACTTCGTCCATCTGCCTGTTCTGCTCCCCACTCTGTCTCTGGTGAAACCTCTCACTGCCCCTGCACCCCTGGCCTGTACCCCAGTTCCGTATGCACAAATAAACAAATTTCTAAAAAAGAAAACAAAACTGAAATTAGTATAATACAGGATATACCGTTTGGTGACTGGCTGCCCTCACTTCTGCTGCCACATAGTGAATTTTTCTTAATTATGTCAAGTAAATTAGATGTGAGGAGGAGGCGCTTCGGGAGTAGGCAGACTTTCAGTAGCCTGTGTCCACTGCTGTGCTCTGTGGCGGCCTCTGGGAATGACCCTGCCCTTACCTGTTGAGTCCTGGACTCATGGGGAGGCCATGACAGAGGGTGCTCTGGAAGAACTGTGGGCGACCTGGGGCGCCAGACCCTGCTATTGGGGCCCTGGTCTGGGACCTGAGGAAGCCGGTTGTGGAACACTGGCCACCCCAGACCTGACCGCTCTGAGCCCACAGAGTAGGCTGTGGTGCACAGGCCCGGAGCATCCCACGTGAGACTTTGGTGTAGTCCTCACTATGACCCATGGCCCCTGGAGGGTTCAGTGCTGAGACTGAGCCCAATCCTGAGGGATGGCCTGTGTCAGCACTCCAGCTTAATAGGGGTCCAGGCCGCTCCAGTGTGGAAATGGCTGAGTTGACTTTATGGGGTGAGTTTATTTTGGTCCTGTTTCCATTTCATGGCCTGTGGACCTCTGGATGGGGTGGCTGGAGCATGTCGGCTGGAGACAGCCAGCCCCAGGGACTGTCTTGGCTTCTCAGCCTTCCTGGCGGGGTGTGAGCTGCCCTGGAGGAAGGACACCCCTGTTACCCACCGTTAATCCTGAGCCTCAGCTCTCTCCCTTCTTCTGGGTGGAAGTCTTAATTATAATTTATAGCCTCTCTTTCCCAAGAGATGATCTTTCACTTCATTTTTGTCTGAGCTGCAGTTGCCTTCCCCTGTGCGCCCCTGAAGGACATCTGGAATTGCTTAGACTGTCTGTCACCAGGCAGAGGCCCCTCTGAGCAGCTGGGGAGGGTGGTTTTGGCCTGGCCCACTGGCCAGTGGCTTCAGGGGAGGCACGTGCTTTGAGTTCTCAGATGTAGCTCACTTTCTTCACCCCAGACTCTACGCACTTTTGTTTCCTTTCCCTTCCACTCCCCACACCCCACCCACCTGGAGGGATCATCACCCCTCACATCCGTCTAGCTGCTGGGAACCCCTGGTCACTCTGTTTGGGCAGCTGAGCCTCACGTGCAGGGGCAGAGGGAGGGCCCGGCCCTGGAGTGGCAGGTGGGGAGTGCGCTGGGGCCCAAGGCTGGGCCCGCTCAGTGTGCTGGTAGTATTGGCAAAGTCAATTTCAGTCAGGAGAGAAATCTTGAATTGTCCACTTCGTGCCCTCGCAAGCCTCTATCTTTATTATATGGGTTAAGATTGAATAAATTCTCCCTTTCAGATGGGGATTTTGAGGCCCAACAGTGCATGCCTCAGTGACAGATAAACCTTCTTGCCATCCTGAGTGGGTAAAGCAGGGAGAAGGAGCAGGACAGGTCTATTCCATGGAGTGAGGTGTGGCCCCAGCTGGTCATGCTGCGTCTTCAGCCTTGATGGCCCAGGTCCACTTTGGAATTAAGAGAGAGGTGCCTGGGCCCTCCCTGGTGGTGCTAAAGCCACTGCAGCCCAAGTTCGATCCCAGCCCCAGAGGTGACCCACATGGCGCAGCAGACCTCTCCTGACCTGCCTGCTGCTCCCCTCAGCAGTGTACTTCATCAATCTGCTTGTTCTGCTCCCCACTCTGTCTCTGGTGAAACCTCTCACCTTCCCTGCACCTCTAGCCTGTACCCCAGTTCTGTATGCATAAATAAATCTTTAAAAAAAAGAGAGAGAGAGAGAGAGATGCCTTGCCTTGCCCACATCTACCAGATTCCAAATCCAGCTCTTGTTCCTTAGTTCGTGTTTGACACTGAAGCAACTTGTTCCCCTAAAGCAACTTGTTATCCTCCTTTGGATTTCAGTCCCCAGCGCAAAGGGGTTAAAGCGCAGCACTCTGAAGCTACCTCAGCCACTGCAACACAAGTTCGATCCTGGCCAGGGAGGTGACCCACATAGTTGAGCAGGCCTCTCCTGACCTGCCCGCTGCTCCCCTCAGTGGTGTATGTCAGTACATTTGCCTGTTCCACTCTCCACTTTGTCTCTGGTGAATCCTCTCAGCCTCTGCACCTCTGCCTGTACCCCAGTTCTTTATGCATAAATAAATAAATCTTGGGGGAGGGCGGAAATCTAAGAACAGCTGTTAACCTTCCTGGCAGGGAACTGTACCTCTGTGCATGCAGAGAAAGATTGAAACCATTTAGGGGCCCGGGGCTCCGAAGGTCACTGTGCATGCCTTGGTGAGAGCTGGGGCCCAAAACACTGCACAGAGCCTGCCCTGCGGTGGCTCCTTCCACAGGTGGGCACAGGAAGCACTGGGCCTAAAGGTGCAGTAGGCACACCGAGGGTGAATGAAGGCTGTCCTGGACTGCACCAGTCCCACAAGAGCCGTGGCCTTGGGGACAACCAGCTTCCCCTTCAGTCTCCCTTTCTCCACAATCAGCGGAAAAACTCAGGCCGCTGTGCGCTTTGTCCTCTGGGAAGTGCCGTCGGGTGGGCTCTGTCCTCTGCCCGGTGACTCCGAGGGTCTGCACAACTTCCCCGCTGAAGCCAAAACTGCGCCCCCAATGGCCCGGCGGCTGGCAGCCATGCTGACTGTCACCCGGACCCACCTGCTCAGTCCAGTCCCTTGATGCGCACCCCAGGACCCTCCTGTGGTGTACCCCACGGTGTCCCCCTACACTCCCTGGCCAGGCTGCACCTTTTGCACCCCAGCAGCTGCGGGCTCTCCCTTACAGCAGCGTGGGTCAAATGCAATTCATGCTGCAGTGTTTCCTGCTCAGAGCTGAAGAGAGAGAAGCACTTCTGGGAGTTGATGGACTCTGTGGTCAGCCGGGGGGGAAAGTTACAAGTTTTTCTAACCTTGGGGTTAGTGTTCCTCTCAGCTGTTTGTCACGTGACTCTCTGCACGTGGTGCTCTGCTAGGGGCACCACCAAGAGCTAGAGACAGATGTGGGTCTGTGGCCAACAGGGATCTGCTGTGATGTGCAGGAAGTGGGTGTGGGAGGGAGAGGCGGGGCGGTTAGCTCTCCTGGATGAAAACTCTTCCTGTACAAACAGACCCAGTTGTGCTGGGGACGGGACTGAAGAGCTGGGCAAGTCTGCCTGGCGTAGTCCAGAGGACATTCCTCAAGCTGTGTTCCCGAGTCTCCTGAACCCTCCTAGGGGTCTGGCGCCCCGCGCCAGAATTCCACTGAAAGGGTCTTCTAATGAGACTGGGGCTTTGCTTGTCCTTCCCAGAGGCCATCTGGCACCCTCCCAGGGGCCCTGTCCTGCATCTCTACCAAGCCCCCATTGTTTGCAGATGGAATCTCTGCCTTTGCAAGGACCCCACCCTCATTCCATCTCAGCTGACCTCCTGGGGCCTTCCTGTGCTTTCCAAGCCAGTCTAGTTCTGTCCACACGCCTGGCCTCTGTCCCGTTAGGCCTTCATCCCCCTCCCTCTCATTCAGTCTTTCCTCCTCCCTGCCCTGTCCCCCTAAGGTGCTGAGCTGAGATGTAGGTCCCCTGCACGCACCCTTTCTCATTCTCTCCCAGGCCTGCCTGCGTCTCCCACCTGTCATCATCAGCCCCCTCAACTCTCACTTCTCCCGAACCTCACCAGCTCCCTCCATGCCCCCATGAAACAGCCTTTCTGCATATATGGGGGTCGCTCAGCTGCCTCATAATTGAGCTTCCTCAGTGGCTGGTCTCCTGCCTCTCACTCTCCTGGCACAGCCTCTTGGCTGGCTCTCCTGGTTCTCTCTCCGGCTGCTCTTGCTGTCTCTTTCCCTGGGCTCCTACCTTGAGCATTTCCCAGAGCTCCAGATCAGGCTCTCTTTCCAGGCCCATTTTGCCCCCTATGATTTGGTTAGGCGTTTCCCATGCCTGTCCCTCCGTCAGACCTCTCTGGAGATCCATGTACAGATTTCTGGCTGTTGGGCTGCTCCAACCCACCCCATGCGAGCTGCCTCACTCACCAGCCCACTGTGC
This sequence comes from Condylura cristata, assembly GCF_000260355.1. Taxonomy (NCBI): domain Eukaryota; kingdom Metazoa; phylum Chordata; class Mammalia; order Eulipotyphla; family Talpidae; genus Condylura; species Condylura cristata. Next base: position 32,282,430 of record NW_004567104.1, read on the forward strand.
GAGGGTCAGCTTCTCCACCACTCATTTCTCTGGCTTTCCCTCTGGTAGCCCCATCCCCCAGTTGCCCAGTTGCCTAGAAACTGAAAGTCATCCTTTCCTCCCTCCTCCCCCCACCACTTTGATTTGGTCATCCAGTACTGATAGTTTTGACTCAAATATCCTCTCCATTTTCTCCGCCCACACACACCTCTGCAGCCAGTCCGCCGGGTTCAGCCTGCAGTGGTTGGGTTTAACAGGTCTCTCTCCCTCTTTGGGGCACCTGCCACACAGCGGTAGTGCTACCTTTTCATGACTCAGGGCTGCTTCTTGGACATTCCTGCCCTGAATACTTGCTTCTCTCCATATGCGCCCCCTTTATAAAAAAGATTTTATTTATTTTTGCATACAGAACTGGGGTACAGGCCAGAGTTGTAGGTGAGAGGATTCACCAGAGACAGAGTGGGGAGCAAAACAGGCAGATCAATGAAGTACACTGCTGAGGGGAGCAGCAGGCGGGTCAGGAGAGGTCTGCCACGCCATATGGTCACCTCCTGGGCCGGGGATCAAACTCATGCTGAAGTGACTTTAGCTTCTCAGTGCTGTGCTTTAACCCGCTGCTCCACCAGGAAGGGCCCTGTATGCCCTTTTATAGTTTCTTTACTACCTCTCGAAGCTGCTTGGAACACTTTTTTTTTTTAAGTTTTATTTATTTATTCATACAGAACTGGGGAATAGGAGTGGCGAGAGGCTTCACCAGAGACAGAGTGGGGAGCAGAACAGGCAGATCAATGAAGTACACTGCTGAGGGGAGCAGGCGGCGGGCCAGGAGAGGTCTGCCACGCCATGTGGGTCACCTCCGGAGCCAGGGATCGAACTCACACTGAAGCAGATGCAGCTAGCTTGCAGTGCTGCATCCTAAGCTGTGTGCCACCAGGGAGGGCCTGCTTGGAATGATTTTTCCTCCCATTGCTTCCTGCTTTGCCACTGCTCATCTGCATTCAGGAACCCAAGTTAAACATCTCCTCCAGAAAGCCTTCCTGGGCCACACCCTAACATGCAGGATCAGTTCTCTGCTTTCTTTCTTTGATTCCCTTCCATGGACACATGCACATCCAGCTGTTGTGCATTTCTGCTTTTGTCTTTCCCTGTAGAGAAAGATGCATCAAGATCTGAGACAGTCTTTTTTATTGCTGATTTCTCCAGCTTAGCCGAGTGACTGGCTCGTCATTGGCCTCAGTACATGTTTGTCTAATTAGCGTTGTATGAAGATAAATTCTCCCTTGCATCTGCTACTAGGCCTTTTACAGGGAGGTTACTATGTCAATCGGTTTGAACGTCCCTTGCCTGTGACTGGGCTGAGTTAGATGAGTATCCTCCCTCACCAGAGGCAGGCTTCTCTCTGCAGGCTGTGGGGCTTGCATGGTCTCCCCGCTCTCACTGTGTTGCACTCTGTGGTTCACCCTGGACCAGCCTCCTGCAGTGCAGGTCACATTGTGGGCCATACATATGGTCTAGTCAGTGAATCTGGCCCAGTTGTTTTCTTTCCCTCTGTTAGGTTTCCCAGCCCCAGGCATTTTATGAGCAAGTAGAAGAGGACTCAGAATCTAGGTTCATTTAAATAACACTGTAACATCATCAAGGAGTTACATACATGTATTGAAAAAAAAATCACCAAATGAATTTCAATGCCCAAGTCCAGTGATTTTCATATTATTCCCAATATGGCTCACAAGCCACACACAGGAACAACTGAATCTGTAACTATACACATGTGTGTGTATCTCCACCTTAATTCTCTAGGTTTTATATATTCTAATTTTGTGGGTCTTTTGTACTTATACAATTGATGATAGAACATAGCCTTAGTATTTAATTAATTTTTGTTGAATGAATGAATGTGTTAATTAATAACAACTGAACAGGCTAGAGCTTGAGGAAGTTCTCTCCTTGAAGATGTAGCAATTTCTCATGGACCTTTCTTACCGTGTGTCTGTTAGCAGTGCTGGGTAGTAGGCCTGGTACCCCCTTCTCTGCTCTGGAGTAGAGGGCTGTACTGGAGATGCCCTCCTCACTCCCAGGCTCATGGTCTTTGGCCATTTGTGTTGCCTAAGCACACGCCCTTGGGCAACTTCTAGAAGTCACAGGCATGTGAACTGGCAGGCAAGAAAGTTCCTTCAGATAGGAAATTAAAGGAGGCTCGTCAGGATCATTTCTTGAGGTTCATTAGAGCTGCTCAAGGAGAGTGGGGATGCCCCCCTAGAGCAGCATATTTGGACTTGAGGTTCAGGAGCAGTGAAGGAGTTTGGAGTAGGGGGCCATATGACTTAGTACCAAAACCAGGACACTTCTGAGATTTGAAGGGCAGGGCACTATTAATAAGTGCTCCCTGATGACAGGTATACATCAAAACTGTCCTGGGCAGATCTGGATGGAAGCTAGGGCTGTCTTCAGATCCAACCAGAGGGTACTCTGAGCAGTGGGGCTGGAGGTTGCTGGCAGTGTCCTGGGATGTTGAGAAACTGCCAGATTGGAAGTGAGGATCTCTGGGCCTCTACCATCCTGTGAGGCTCTTTCTCTCTGGAACTCAGGGCTCCTGACTGCTGGGACTCCAGGATGACCTTAAAGGGTGATGCTTTCTGCTGAGGGTGGGGAGCAGGGCTCTGGGCCCCAGGACGTGTGCATTGTCACCTGGTCTGGCAGCCAGCCCTGTGCCCTCACATCCACTAGGAGCTGGGCTAGGTCTCCCGAGAGGCTCCCAGGGCTGATTGGGCCCCAGGCTCTCCCGTCAGTCCTCCCTGGGTCTGTCACTTTGGACCAGCATCAGAGTCTGTCATCAGGGGATGAAAAAGATTACCTAAAGCGCTATCTAGGCATTAAAGACTGGTTGTCTGCCATGATGGCAAGTCTTCTCTGGTTCACAAAAGAAGTCTGACAGGACGAAGGTAAGAAAAGCAGAAAACAGGTGAGTCTTCATGACAGTTATTAATCTAAGCCCCAGTCTGGAATGTGGATGCTCTTTTCTCCAGAGATGAGGAACTCAGGTTCAGAGAGCTTAAGTAACTGGCCTAAGGTCACACAGCAAGTAAATAGTGTGGGGGTGCTGCAGTGGAAGCAGACTCCACCTTTTCTGGGCAACTTGGGGGTCCAGGGGGCTCTGTGTGGGAGTTCTGGGAGTGGGAGGAGGCCGGGACATTGGCCGGGACATTGGCAGGTCTTCTCTTCTACCCTCTTCCCACCTCTGTCTCGCCAGTTATGTCTCCAGAAAGTAGAAGAGTCAGAATTTCTGGCACTGAGACTGCCTGTCTGGCTCGGGCTAAGTGAGGCTTATTTATAAAAGGTTTTAATAAAATAAGCTTTTTGGCTCAATCGACATTCCCTCCCTCTCCGTTCTCTGAACCCCTCCTTGTCACTCCCCCCCAACACCATCACAGCGCTGGTCGCGTGTGTCTGCGATAGACATTTTTTGCCCCTAGAAGGACGTGCTCTCCCATGGGGTGTGAGTGCCTGCTCTGCTCCAGGGCGACCTCTGTGGGAAGGGCAGCTAGCTTGGCGCCAGCATCTTGCTTGTTTATTTGTTTATGGAGGTGGGGTGGGGAGCCGAGAAAGGAGAGGGGGCTGTGTTCACATTGTTCAGAGACATCTGCTGTTTGCAGTAACTTGCCAGCCAGCCAGAGCTGCTGGGAGGCTGGCTTCACCGTGTTCCCTGTAAATATTATGACTTCGAGGACCAGGGCGGGGTCCCAGGGACTTCAAGGAGACTGAAGGGCTGGTCCTCCATGGGGTGCCTGCACCCCAGAAGTCCTGTTGTCCCCTCCAGACTGAGGGTTCAGAGAAAGAAGGGCAGCTCTAGGGGTCGTAGCAGATACTAGTGGTCTCTGTGCTCCTAAATTAGAAAAGTTCAGCTCAAGGATTACTCTAGACTGAGCTTCAGGGTGGGGGGGTGGGCGGGAGGGAGGAGATGCCTTGACTTTAAAGCTAGTTTCTGCATTTTCCCATGGAGAGAGGGCAAAGAAGGAATCGCTTCTGGGGCAGTGAATTTTCAGTGGCCGAGTAGCCCCCTGGAACTAGGTTCTAGGGTCAGAGAAAGGACAGAGCATGTGGATACACCTAGCTTCATATCCCAGTTCTGACCCATACCTGCTGTGTGACCTAGGGTAAGACCCTCAACATCTCTGGGCCCACGGTGCTATGTAAGAAGGGCACAGGAAGTAGCTGTGTAGATATCAGCAGGTGGGAAGGGTAGGACCCTTTTCCATGGCTGGCCACTCTGATCCACCAGGAACAGACACGTCTTTTGTTCTGCTTCAGGAAGCGCCTCCGAAGCTTCGCATTTTAGGTTTTCCTGGGTTGGAAGGTTCACCCTCTAACCAAATTCCTTACTAGTATGTACTGTTGAGCCATGCTGTTCTGTTCTCAGAGGAGACAGCTGGGCCCATCTGTAGTTGTGAGCTAGAGGTTGTTTATTATTAAATATCCCTCAGGGTCTTTTCTTGGGACCTAGTGACCCTGAAACCTCTGGCCTGGGAATCTTAAGGGTCACATGGTTATTATTATTTGGGGCCTTGCTGGGTCAGAACTGAGGGAGTAAAGACTACGTTGGGGGTCACCTCCCTGTCACAGGCAGGAAAGAGCATTTGCAAAGCATGCCTGAGGTTGTGTGTGTGTGTGTGCAGGCATGCACACATGGGTGCCGGTGCATGCGTTGATGTCCATAGATATTCATACATAAGTACTTGTACACGTGTATATTTTCTCTCCTATGGGTGGCCTGTTGTTTAAACTTTCTTTTCTGAGCAGTGCTGCAGGGACCTGCCACTGCCGTGGAGCCTAAAATCAGCCTGTGTGCGGCACTCCTCTCCCCAGGAGGTTGTCCTTCTCCTGAAAGGTGTCAGAAGCAGCCCCGCCCCATCCTGGTGTCGAGGCAGAGCCTGAGTCTCTCAAACGCCCCAGGAGACCAGAGCAGCTCCCTGCTCTCAGCTTTGACAAGCCACGAAGGCAGAGCTGAGAGTGCTCAGGCAGCTCGCTCCTGGCAAGGCCTCCCTGACCCTCTTCACATTCCTGAGAGGGTGACCGATGGTCACTGCTGAGGGAGTGAGATCTCCTTCCTTCTTGCCACACAGGTGGCCATGGTCTGCTCATGCCTGGACTTGGCTGAATCTGTAGCCCTGGACGCAGAAGTTTCCAAAATGCCTCGCCTAAGCAGCTTTAAATCACCAAATGAATTTCAATGCCCAAGTCCAG
>NW_004567104.1:32287749-32324783 GCF_000260355.1 Condylura cristata
GAGAGAGAGAGAGAGAGAGAGAGAGAGAGAGAGAGAGAGAGAGAGACAGAGCCACAGACAGAGAGAAGCAGAGGTGGAGAGAGACAGGCAGAGACAGAGACAGAGATCCAAGAGTCCCTCACACGTAGTGTTGTGAGGGTGCCATGAGCCCACGCACCTCTTCCGCTCTGGGTAGGGCAGGAGCTCGGCTACCGGTCACGGAGACATAGGTCACCTGGTGGCCGCTTGGGGAGGAGGCTCCAGGAGAGAATGCTGGTGCCAGACCAGATTCCATATTAAGTGGAGTCTTTCGCTCTCATGTGCTATTCCTTTTTAATTGTGCTAAAATATAAACAACATAGAATGCATTACTTTAGCCACTTTTAAATATACAATGCTGTGGCATTAAACACCTTCAGCTATACAACTGTTACCACTCTCCATATCCAGCTTTTCATCATTCTAAACAGAAATTCTGTTCCTCCTGATCTCTAACTCCCTGGTCCTTCCTGCTCTGGTAAACGCTGCTGCGTGTCTGTATCTATGACTTCTAGTCTATGTGCTTGATAAGCAGAATCATTATCTGTCCCTTTGCTTATTTCACGTAACATAATGTCTTCAGGGTTCATCGGTATTAGGGTATATGTTAGAATTTCCTTTCTTTTTAAGACTGAATGATATTTCATTGCATTGTTCCACATTTATCCATTCATCCATCAATGGGTAACTTGGTTGCTTTGCTGAAGAGAGATTGAAGAAGCAAGAGCCCAGCCATGCATCCAGGTGAGCATTGATCCCCAGGAAAGCAGTCAGAAGGGAAAGATGTCTCCCCTCCTCAGGCTTAGGAGGGCACCGGAATCATTTCCACTCACCTGCTTGGACTTTTTCTCCATCGATATGGTTTCCCACCAGTGCTTGTGATAATCACATTGGTGGTGTCGGTAACTCTGGGCCGGGGGTGGGGGGGAATTTTTTTTTTACTTATTTTTCCTAGGAGACCAAAATGGCCTTAAATCTGGACTCAGTGATTATGAGAAGACAGGGAAGTCCTCTAGTTACTTCTTATCAGGCAAGGGTCCTAGCTAGAGTGTTGACCAATTGTTGGGAGGGGTAATCGTGACCCAGAGATGTCTGGTTGAGTCCTTTGGGGTTGAAAGGACTTGGCCTTAACTTCTGAACCTACATTTGTTATTGATTTGTGTACCCTTAGGTTGAATTGGTTTCTCCTTTATGCTTTGGTTTCTTCTCTGCAAAAACGAGGCGAATAAGCTAGCACAGAAAGAAATACATGCTATTCCACAAACCTTCCTAGGCTGGCGTCTTACTTCTGTTCAGGGAAAGTTGCCTAAGACCTGGGTATCCAATTGGGTTTCTCAACTTTTTTATCTCCTCTGAAGCCCCCGTGTTTCTGAGCCCCCGTGAGGCGTCCCCGCCTTCACCCACATGTCTTTCCCACGCTCTGCGCTGTCACAGAAGCCTCCTGACAGCCTCCATTGTCTCCTCACCCACTCTCCCCTCACACCTTCTTTCCCCCTTCCCATCACCCCCATCGTCCCCACCCACCCACCAAGCAGCAGCAATTGCTGGCCTGGATTCTCTCAAAGTTCTCACAAACCCCCAGCTTTGTGGGCCTGAAGCCTCTCACCTCCTGCCCTGTCAGTTCCTTTCTTTAGCTCATGAGGCTCCTCCCCAGCACATAGAGACTCAATGCTGTCAAAGAAGCAGAGAGAATTGCCTCAGATTCTTAGGTAGGGAGGTGATGGGAGGTCACAGCCCCATGGAGGTCATGGCCAGAACTTGCTACCCCCTTCCCTGCTCAGCTACTGAAATCTAGCCCCTTCTTCCGCCTCCAACTCGGGGTCTTCTATATCAACACCTCCCTCTATACCCACCCCCACCTGCAAATCCAGAACCGCTGGCAGTGAAAGCCCAGGCAAGATGGCACCTCCTGTGGGCCTCTGCTGGGTGTTGAGCCTTGCATGGGAATGGGTGAGGGGAGCGCCGGACCCTCATAGGGAAGTGACCAGTAGCCCCCGACACTGTGAAGTGAGCACTGTGCCCAAGGCCAGAGCACAAAAGCCAGTACCAGGAATTCCCTTCACTTGGAGGGTCTCAGCCTGAGTTCCTAGAAACTGGGGTTGGATACTCTGGAAAGGAGAGTGTGGACCTATGCATTGACAACACCGGCCTTTGCTGTTCGGACAGCCAGAGAGATGTCACCTTGCAGCTTCAGGCAACTTTATTCTAAATGATGTCACTTTCATCTGAACATCGTTTCTGTCCTCTTCAGTGCTCACCGTCATCTCAGCCCAGGAGAGTTGGTGCTGAGCACCTCTGATTTACTGTTGAAGGAGCAAAGGCAGAAAGGGCCCCAACTAGAGACATTTGGCCGCTCAGGGCCAGGGCCGGGACCTGAGCCCAAGGTGGATCTTCTCCAGGGCTCCCTCCCTCAGCGGTCCGCCTGCCTCTCTGGCAGATGACCCAGAGCAGACTTTCGTTTTCAACGCTGCTGTTGCAGGGTTCTCTGGGACGGTGTCAAGCTGCCCTCTGGCAGGTCGGGTCCAGCAGAATCATCTGGAGCCTCTGAGGAATGAGTGGGGGTGGTTAAAGCACTTGGGGTGGCCTCCTTTTTATGCCTCCCTCCATCCATCTCTGTCCCCCCACTCTCATACCAGCCTGGAAGGCCACTTGCTGATCTCTCCCAACTTCTCTGCTGTGGGGAGCTGGCTCCCAGTCAGTGTGTCATCTTAGGGTGGGAGACTGTCCTCCCAGCAGGGACATGGGGCCAGTGGGGCCTTTGGGTCGCTTCAGGACTCTGGATGGAAGTAACCTTAATTAGGACCAGTGCAGCAGCGGCGGGCGTGTGTTCCACATCATTCCCGCTTTATGGGCACTTGGAAGGCTGTGTTCCCGAGCCTCCCTCCCAGTTAATTTGGGGCCCGAGGGCTGAACTGTGGCCAATGGAATGTGAGTGAAAGCCATGTGCCCCATGTTGTATTTCACTTCTATTCCTGCCGGTGGAAATAGCCTCTAGCTTTGCTTCTCCTCCCACAGTCTCCCCAGCATGGAGACACCTGGCCTCTGTTAGATTTCTTATGAGCCAGAACTAAACCTGTGTGGAGTTAAGCCCCTGACGTTTGGAGGGGTGTTTGTTCCAGCCGACTCTGACTAACATACACCTTTGCATCAAAAGGGCAGGTAGATGTCTGTGCTGTCCTCATGCCTCAGGTGAGATCTGGGGCCCTGGCCGCAGCTCAAGAGAAGCAGTGGAGTGTGGCCGGCCTCCTCAGGCTCTGAAAATTGGTGGGATGGTGAAGATGAGAGTGGAGTGAACACATGGAGAAGGAAGGATTCTGGCCTCATGGTGGAGAGGGAGGGGACCGACAGCTCAGCCCCAGTGCTTCCCAAGCGGAACATCTAGCTTTTCCTTTGGAGACTGTGCAGAAGCTCATAACTGGTTTGATTTTCTCGTTCTTGCATTCATGTATCCATGTTCATTCGTGCAATGTTTCTTGAGCATTTTATTAGCTGCCAGGTGGTGGCTAAGTGCTGGTTTCACCAGCAGGCAGACAGGTCACGCCCTAATGGAGCTCAGAGTTTAGTGGGGGAAACTGTACACTGAAGAGAAGTCACAGGGTAAAATCTGGGCTGTCCTGGCATTGAAAGGACAGGCGTTACGGAGCAGAGGCGACTGCGGTGGGAGCAGTCACACGAGGAACTCGCACAAGGCTTTTCAAAGGAAATGAGTATGTGGCCATGGCCTAGAGGAAGAGTCGGGGCAAGTAGTAAAGTGGGCGTTCTTGGGAGGGGGACCAGCACACGCAATAGTCCTGGGGCAAGGTGGAGCAAGAAGTGAATCCAAGGGTGGTGATGGCAGGAAGGTGTGGGATGAAACTGGAGAAGCAGAAGGAACCATAGAAAAACCCGTGTTGTGAGCTAAGGAGGTTGGATTTTGTTCCAAGAGACTGGAAGTGATCAGAGCTGGAAGTGGAAGAGGAAGTGTCGTGTGCATGATCACATTTGTGATTCAGCCGGTGGCAGTGTAGCGCTCCAGGTCTTGCCTGCTCTGTTCGTGTCAGCAGGAGGTGGGCAGGTGTGCGTGTGCTCACATGGGTGAGCACCTGTGTGACTTCAGAAAGGCCACGGCCCCAGGTTTCCTTCTTGCTGGGACATCTCTTTGTTGGCTGCCCCAGCACAGATACAAAGGACTTCATGCTTGAAAGTTCCCCAGGGGGTGATGGGAATTCGCTGGATGCAGATCCCAATTCTGGGAAGAATGCTGGTGAAGAAAGGAACTGTTATCTAAAATTAGGCTTTGGGAATATTCCAGTGAAATACTCCCTTCCTGGCTCCTCCTTGCTGAGGGCACAGGGGTGCATAGTCCCTCCTACCTGCCCAGGCTTCTGTTCTTCAGCTTCTCTGGCACATTCTTCCTTTTAGCTTGCCCAGATTCTGCTTGGAGCTTGGGGGCACCTGGGTTAGAATTGAGGGGTGCATTGTCACATATTTGGGTGTACCCACAGCAGGTGGTTGGCCATTGCTGACTTTGGCCACTTAGCTGATTATGCCCTGAGGCTGGAGCAGAGGAAAGGCTTCTTGGAACAAGTGTCCCTGCCTTCTGATGACAGTCAGATATAACGGCCTGGGCCAGGAGGCCCTAGGCCTTGGGCGGAAAGGATTTACCAACCCCAGAAGAAATTCAGATTTCTTTTGTGGGTCCTGAACCTGCCCCTGTCCACCCTAGCTCAGCTGTGGCCACCTCAGCTTGACTCTTGGCAGGCCCCACGCTGAGGACTGCCTTAGTCACAGTCCTGCAGAAACAGAACTGCACAGGGACCTTGAGTCTCCCATGTACCCTGTCACAGCCCCTTGCTCTGAAGAACATACATGTTCAAGCCTCCCAGTTCTGTTGCATGCTTGCCCCTCAACAGCCACAATGATTGGGCTTTTGCATTAAAGCGGGCTTTTGCATTAACTCCACGACTCCTGGAAGGCGTGCATGCAGCCTACCTGTGGGCTCTGAAAGACTTCCTCCCAGTGAGCGCCCAAGAGTTGCCACAGTGGACCCACTGGTAAGCGAGATGTTTGCCTCTTGGGGCTAAATGGGGCCTGCATGGTCATCCTGCCCAGTCTCCCATCCAACCACCTGCTGTGCCCGTGTCCTGCCTAGCACCCCAGAGTGCCCAGCACACACTGAGTGCGCCCTGAAGGGACCCCGAAGAATGAAACCAGCCCTGAATGTGACTGGCCTGCTGGAAGCCTCCTGCCTCTCTGACCCCTTAGGCACCCACAGGGCAAACTCCTAGTCTGAGCATTCTTTCTTATAAAGCAAGACGACACCTGCTAACCTTGGTTGGGAAATATCCCTCTTTTTCCAGATTACTCCAAAAACTGGAAACAGCATGGCCCATTTAGCTGGGTGGCTGAGCGCAGAGATGGGTTGGACTGGGTTATTGGGGCGATCCCTTGACGCTCGACTGTCGAGGGGCCAGTCTCCGGGAAGGACACCCCGTGGAGAGTCCTCTGGACTGAGATTGCTGGCAGCTAGACCTGGGAAGGTTCAGCGCCTGGTTTATCTCTGTTTGTCATCCACTGAGGAAAAATGAGAGTGTGCTTCCTTCTTGGAGGCAGCACTGTTTATATCCCCAAAATCTTGACACATACGTGTGTGCTTTCATACTCACAGCTTGGGAAATAATAAGTCCCCCACTTTGGCCTCTGTGGCGGTGAGCAGACACTAACCAGATCCTGTCCATTTTTCCTGAGAATAGGTGTGCTGCTGTGGAGCTAGGTTGTGGTGGGGGGCGGGGTATCATCAGGTGATGGGATCCGTGGGGGACAGGGAGGGGAAGACTGCAGTCCCCGGGAGAGTCCTGGGCTGCAGTGAAGCTTAGATTATGTGGAAGAACTACTTAACAGGCGAGACATGGAAGTGTCCATCTTATGAATGACACTCGATGTTTCAGTATGAGCTCATCATCTGCCCCCTAATTGGTGCCCATCTCTGTCCAGTGTCCTTAAATGTTTGAGTCTCCCCAGGTTTGGGGTGCATGAATCCAAATCTTGTGCCTATTTCCTGCCTGGACTCTCTTGGATTCAGCCCCCCTTTCACGCCCCAGCCCCGGCTCCCTAAGGCAGCAGGATTCCTGGCCTGCGAAGTCAGCAGCTTCCGAGTGGAGGCTGCTGCTCCTCTTCTGTCTCTACCACTGTGGACAAATGATTCTTTCTGGGGGCCGTAGCATAGTGCTGAAAGGCTTGGGTTCAAGTTCCAACGCAGCTCCTTCCTACTGTGTAGACTGGAGTAAGTTGCTCAGTCTAACTATGCTTCCTTTCCTTGTCTGTAAAATGGGAATTTTTATTTTATTTTGTAGAGATTTGATTTATTTATGCACACAGAACTGGGGTAAGGGAGGTGCAGGGGAGGTGAGGGTATTCCAGACACAGTGGGGAGCAGAACAGGCAGCATGGTGAAGTACACTGCTGAGGGGAGCAGCGGGTGGGTCAGGAGAGGCCTGCTGCGCCATGTGGGTCAGCTCCCTGGCCAGGGATCGGATTTGTGCTGAAGCAGCTGCAGCCAGCTTCACAGTGTTGTGCTTTAATCCGTTGGGCCACCAGGGAGGGCCAAAATGGGGATCCTTATTGCTCCCGCCTCATAGGGTTGTCTAGACAAGGACTAGATGACGTTATACTTGCACATCGGAAACGCTCATTAGACAGTACCTGTTACTAAATACCATTTCATGGCGAGTCTCTCCCCTCCCCAACCTGTAGTGGCTCCTTGCCATGCTAGGCTCCCCATTCTGATGGACAATGGCTTGTCATCTGGGCCACTTATCACCTGACACTCTGTTGCTACCTGGGGTAGCCTTTTCTTCTGTTCAGCCTTGCTGAGATCTCTGAGGACTGTCCCTTTCATCTGGACATTCCCCCTCCCCTCAGGTCCTCTTGCAAACCTGCCCGTCTCTGCAGCCTGTCTTCCACACAAAGGCATGTGCAGTCTGAACCCACCAGTCTCACTCTTCATCCTCTGCTTGTACAATTCTCTTGTGCTCGCTACCTTAACTGAGAGGGCTTCGAAGGCAGCGGCCACATCCTGAATGAATGTGGCAGGCCCTGCAGGGCCTTCCTCACACTGACCTCCCTGAGAGGAGTTGACTGTAATGGACAAATCCCACAGCTCGGCCAGTCACTGGTGAACTCCCGCCCAAGCCTGAGCGTGCCGGTGGCAGGGTTTGTTTTGACATGGGCAATTTAGTTTAGATGGCTTGTGCTAGCATTTAAGGTGCTCACAGGGCTTCTGCCCCAGTTCTTAAGGGCCCCTCAGTGCCGGGGATTCACTGCTGTGGATCCTTGAGGGTGGGATGGGGAGAACCTGTCCCTCCCCCAATCTCCATTCTCCGGGTCGTGTTCTGGCTCCTGGAGCTGCCCCGTCGAGACAGGTGGGCTCCAAGCGAGTCTCCCTTCCTCTGGGTGTCAATCCAGTTAGCTACATTAAGCAGGGAAGCCGGCAGCCTGGCTAATACCAAACGGCGAGGCTTTCCAAATGTGCTGGATGGCTTGGAATGCACGGGATGATTTGTGGTCGACTTCCTTTCTTAATTATTTTGGGCTCATGCTGAGGTCAGATCAGACAGTATTCTGTGTACACACAGGCTGCCTGGAACGGCCACGGTCAGGACAAACCTTCCACTCCTTGCTGTGTTTGCGCCTGCTGCATGCTGCATGCTGTGTGTGGTCAGAGGCTCTGTGAGGTGCAGTCCCTGCACCCAGAATTCTGCCTGGCTGGCTCATCCTGGGTGGCAGTTTGCTGTGGGTGAGTCCCAGGGTGGGCAAGGACCTTAACTGCCGCGTGCTGCAGTGCCCGCCTCCCCGAGCGCCTCTGTCCTTTCCTCTGCTCTTCAGGGTCAGGTCGCCCTGGGTCACGGGTGATTTTCCAGGCCCTGCTCTGTGCTGTACCCATGGGCCGCTTGACAGACTTGCAGGGCTGCCCTATCTGGGTGTGATAGTTGGCTTCGGATCTGGCACTGCTCGGGGTGCACCCCCAGGCTCCCTTCCCATGGCAGCTCCCGGGAGCATGTGTAGACCGTGACCCAGCGAGTGCTAGGAACGGTTCTGTTGCCAGCCACAAGCAGACTGGGCTCTCCTGCGCTGGCTGGCGGGTGGCCTTGGGCATGGCTCTTGTGGTTTAGGTGGTGGGAGGGCCGCTGGTTCCCTGCTCTGTCATCCAGGGGAACAGAGTAGGGGAATGAGAGCAACTGGTGTTGCTGGCTTGGGTCCCCCTGTCTGCCTCTGAGCACTTGGGCTCTTTCCATCCACCTCTGAGCCCTGGGAGGAACTGGGCTTCCTCCAGATGGGGAAGGAAAGGACTCCCATGGGTGCCAGTTTGGGAGTGCCACGCAGGGGCTGATCCTGTGGCTTTCCTGAGTCCTGTGGTGATGGGGAAATGCTCTTCTGTCCGTGGCTAGGGTAGAGCGCTGCCCTGAGGACATGGGGAGAGGCAAGGACGACTGCTGGGGAGCTGGGCCTGGACACATGTGAGTGTAGAGCTGGTAGGGTCTAGCAGGGAGCACCCGGTAAACTGAGGCGAGAGAAGAGGCCACAGCACTCACCTTTCAGGACAGGGCAAAGACCCCTGGGTGCTCCTGAGCTAGAACAACACTGGCCAGATGGGTTGAGAAGCACAGGGCCTGCATGATGGGCTTGTCAGAGGTGGTGTGGGGCCCCAAGGGACAGCCCCCCTGGGCCAGGCAAGACTGAGTATACTCTCACTTTCTCCCACCTCAATTCTTTGAAGAAGAAAGGACCTTGGATGAATGAAAAATAGGAAGAAAAAGAATGCAAGGCTGAGAGGGAAGTTGCTGGAAGAGAGCCCAAGTTCTCTTCCTAATCTCACTGTTGCCCTCCACTCTGCCTGTCCCCCCCTCCCCTCTGCCCCCTAGTTCTGGCCCAGCTCCCCTGAGGCAAGCAAGACTGCAGGCTTGTTTGCTCTTTGTGCAGTGCAGATGCTGCGGCAGGCCCGGTAGCTTGTTGAGAGCCCCCTGAGCAACCTGATTGTTGCTTTCACTCTCAGGGTGTCTACCAAACACTCCCCCAAATCCCTCCTTTTAGGCACCCAGCTCTATGGTGAAGACCTGTTGTCTACAGGCAAGAACCCACAGAGGTCCCTGAAAAAGAATAGGAGCCCCTTCTCCGCAGGGGGGCCCCACCTCTGGAGGCCTCTGCCCCTCACAGGGAGAGCCCCTGGGGCACGGGAGCTGCAGCCACACCCCAGCCCTCGTCCAGCCCTCCAGACCTGGTGAGAGACACCAGCTGGCTGCCCGTCTCACTCCTTGCCATGAAGATGCTCTGGGAAAAGCACCCAGCACTGTTTCTGGTACTTCAAGACACTCACCGAACTGATCAAACTCGTTCACCACCCTGCTCCTTTGGGGGACTGGAGTAGATTGGTTGGGGGTTCCCAGTTTCTTGTTTTCATCCTATCTATACTCACATTGGTGGTGAATAATAATTGTTTTTCTGACATGGGATATCATTGCCCTTAGTTTAACGACTTACACCGTTTTTGAGATCAAGTCATCTCGATTTTTTTTAGAAGAATCTGCAGTTTAATAAGCTGAAGTCACTCGGCCCATAAGTAACTGGGGCCTGAACTTGGGTCTTCTGCCCAGATCCCGTGTTCTCCCCCCATGCCTACTTTCACCCCCCTGAGCTAAGGCAGCGCCTGCTTCCCTCCCTCTGGGCCTCTGTTTCCCAGCTTGTGGGCCACGTCTACCCGCCTTCCTTCCGCCCTTGAGAATCCAGCCACTCTGTCTGCTTTGTCTCTGGTCTGGTTCTGGGCTCAGGCCCAGCTCTTGTCAGGACCACTGCCTCAGAAATGTCAACCGTCTTCAAGTGGCCTTCTGACTTTCACACCTCTAACCCCGCCCTGTCTTCCCTCATTTGCGATTCTGTGTGTGGTGCTTTCTCCCACACCTGAACCCGTGATGGGAGAGGAGGCAGAAGGATAGGAAGAAGGGCGGCCATCCTTCTGGAAATCTCTGTTGTTGGACCTCCCTGACAGATGCATGCATTGTTGGCTAAGCTGTGTGACAGAGAACCACCAAACTACAGTGGCTTTAAGAAGACGAGAGTTTACTTCTTTCTCATGTCATGTGACAGCTTCTCACTCTGTCTCTCAGAGTGACTGGGTCCGTTCCATGGACTTACTTACTCCCACCCCGCCTCCCCACAAGGACATTGTCTTCTCATCTGTGTGGTTAGAGCTGGGTTTGGGGCCTGTCCGTGTTCTAACCCAAAAGAGAGTGTAGAAAAAAGGTGCAGGCAGGCAAAGGACTCATCTGCTGGCAGGAAGGAGATGACATGAAAGTCGCACACATCATTCCACCCGCACCCCTTTAACCCGAGTATAGTCACGTGAGGGCCCAGCCTGCACGGTTGGCTGAGAAATGTCTCTAGCTGACTGGGCATGTGCCCACCTGCTCTATATTGTGGAAGAAGGGGGGAATGAATTTAGGTAGACAACTGTCTCTATGGGAGCCTTAAAATGAAAAACAAATACTAAAAAGGTCAATCTTAAGTATCTACTCTAAGAGGGGAGGGAAGAGTGCTGGTATGACACTGTGAGCCCACCAGGTGGACCCCAAACTGACATTCTGCTTCTGGGGTAGGGACATGCAAGGAGCATCAGCCTACAAATGTGCATTTGCCTCACACTTTTTTTTTTTTAATTTATTTATTTATGCATACAGAACTGGGGTATAGGCCAGAGGTGCCAGGGCAGTGAGAGGATTCACCAGAGACAGAGTGGGGAGCAGAACAGGCCGACTGACGAAGTACACTGCTGAGGGGAGCAGCGGGCGGTCAGGAGAGGTCTGCTGTGCCATGTGGGTCACCTCCGGGGCGGGGCTCGAACTCATGCAGAAGTGGCTTTTGATTCTTAGTGCTGTGCTTTAACCTGCTGCGCCACCAGGGAGGGCCCTTGCCTCACACTTTTTACAGTTTGTTCCGCTGTGGTTGAGTTGCATGGCACCTGTTCTTCTGTTGGCTCTGGGGAAGGAGACTCAACTCCAGGAACTGGGGCCGTGGCCTGGTTTTCCATTCTGCCCTTGTTAGGAAAGCCAGGAGTGAATACAGACCAAGGCCCTCTGCTGATTTTCCCTTTGGGAGGCTGAATCACATGTGGAGATTCACAGAGCCCCCGGATGCCAGGGCCCTTGGGAAGCAATGAGATGAGCCTCAGACTCACATTCTCTTATTTTGCATAAAATGAAATCTCACAGGACTCAGAGGATTTGCCAAGATGGCCCAGCGTGAGGGAGGAGTAATTCAGGTCCTTCACCAGCCTCAGGCCCACAGGCTCGTCCTCTGGGAATTTCCCTCCCATATGTTCAAGGTCAGCCAACTAGCAAGGGATTCATCAAGACTACAGCCCCCGGCCCCCAGCGCTGGTCACTGCACCCACAGGGACGTGTAGACTTGTCTCAGGTCCTCGCCCCCTCTCCAAGCCCTTAGTAGCCAGGGCTCCTGTGCTGCCCGTTGGTCCCTCTTGCTTGATCTCATTTGTGTTTTGTTTAATTCTGACTTGGGCCTTGTCTTTCCTGTGGTTGGGGTCCTGTAACCCCTTCTCCCACCTTGTGCTGGGTTCTGGTGTCACTGGTGGTCTGCACTGTCTGTGGATGTGAGCTGCAATGTTCAGAGTCGTGAAAGGGCCCTGTGGCCCTCAGCTTCCTTTGCATCTGTGTGTTCATCAGTTGTTGCTATGGCTGGCTCTGTGTTAGCCTCTGGCCGCTGGTTAGCCTCCGGGATGTGGAGGCTCACCTGTCCACAGAGAGGCGTGGCCAGTCCTCGTGGTGCCTCTTGTCGCCCTCCTCGCCCTTCAGACTTTGATAGCCCCAGCCTATCCTGCTTTATACTAGTGACTGATTTGCACCGGTACCCTAACTAGTAGGTGGTGTTAGCTGCATTTTAGAGATGAGGGCATGGAGAATCTTACTGGTTATGGTTACTGGTTATGGGGTCTGACTTGCCCAAGGTCACATAGTGACTACCTCCATAGTGCTCCTTCTGCTATAACTCCCTACCTCTCTCTCTCCAGGAACCTCTGGGATAGCAGAAACTCAAAATCCCTGCTGACAGAGCTTGGTAAGCCTGTCCCGAGCAGTCCCAGGGTGCAGGTGTCCTTTGTTCTGTGTAACCCCAATGTTCCTGGCCTGCCAGACACACGTCCTGCACTCAGGCTGAGGTTAGGTCAGCAGCTTGGTGGGAACCTCACGTCCCCTTAGCAATCTTCCCTCACTTCCAAATTCAGCAGACCTAAAATGGATGCTGAGGTGAGGACTAGAGAGACGGAAGTTGGGGTGGAGGGAGGCGCAGTGGGTGGGAGAAGCTGAGGGGTGAGGAAGGCACGAGGAAGGCCACACTTCGCCTGCGTGGGGTGGAAACCCGAACTCAGTGTTGGGATGGGGTACTCTCTTTCCTCCTCTGAATCTGATGCCATCCTTCTGTCAGCCCCTTCCTTCCACCTACTCAGCCCTGCATCAGCTCAGCTGTCACCACTACTCACTTAGAACAATGGAAGCTTGTCTGACTTTCCTGGAAGGGGGAGGAGGAAGCTGAGGGTGGGGAAGATCGGGGAGAGGGGTAGTGTGATAATTGTTTTCCGAGATGAGATTTTTGGAAGAGAAGAACTTCATTGCACTAAGATTATAAATAAACTTTCAGCCCATAAAACACCTTGCCAAGCCACAAAGCAAACTCTTCTTCACCACAGAAGTCGTAGAACTGCATGAGAAGCAGTTTATGGGTAAGGGAACCACCATCCAGCTTCTCCAGAAAACCTCCCAAGGTTCTCCCTCCCTGCACCCCATGTCCTTGGCGTGTGTGGGAATGCAGCTCCGTGTGACAGCTGCTCCAGGCTTGTGATTCCCCCGCTGGAGTGGGTGGGGCAGGGCTGTCGCCTGGCGAAGGTTCGAAGGACTTGGTTCCTCTGGGGTCCCCACCACACAGCACACGGGACACCGTCGTCCAACTTCCAGGTGTGACTGGCTGTCTTCGAGCTGCTCTCACGTGCTGCCATGTTGTGCATCCTCCTGAACTTCAGCAGGACAGGGCTCAGAATGCTTGAAATTAGGGATTTCTCAGAAAATCCAGTAAGTGCGTCCCCAGTCATCGGGAGGTGTCAGGACAATTGTCCCCCCTGAGTGGCGGGAGACCCAGCCCTTGGCCACACCGCGGACTACCCGACGCGGCAGAGGCCTTGCCCTCATTTTAACAGATTGGGGGGGCTTCAGAGAGGAAGGGTGTCTTGTTCAGAACCAGATGCTCATTTTTTCTTTCAAATCCAGGATGAGAATTTAGCTTCCTAAGTCCTCAGCCCTTTTTCTAGATGCTGCGTCTTCTAAACACTCATTCACAGCTCTTGGGCTGCCCCTTCTCCATGGTTTTAAATTCATATATTCTCTGGGAACCCCTGTGTCTTGTGATAAGTTAGAGACGTTGACTTTCCATTTGACACACCTGTCTAGAGGGTCCTAATACCTAGTCCCCATCTGAGACCTTTTCTTCCCTTGGGGTCTTATGGTTGAGCCTCAGCCCCCAGGTACCCTCTTTCTTTTCTATCTGAGGCTTCTAAAAGCCAGAGGGAGTGGTTCCGATGAGCTGCTTCTGAACCCCTTCCAAGCCTGGCAGATGAACTTGAAATGACCGTCTACCCTGAGGGGGAGGGAGGAGGCTCTCTGTGGTCTTCAGGCGGAGGTCAAGGTCAAGTCAGCAATTGTCCATCACCTCAGCCCATGATCTGTCCCTTGTCCACCCGGCTCCAGCCAGGTCCCTCCTGCCTTGCCTCCTCTTCACTCAGAAGCAGGGCCATGCAACAGCAGTACGAGAACCACACACATCATTTTAGCTTTCTCTGTAGCCAGAAGAGCAAGCAACAAAAGCAAAAATTATGGGTGAAATTAACTTGAACAACATATTTCTTTCACATCCAGAATATTATCATTTCAGCATGTAATTAATACCAAAAGTTATTTCAAACTCTGGTGTGTATTTTATGCTTGCAGCACACCTGTGTTCAGGCTGGCCACGTGGCTGTTCTCTCTGTCCACATGTGGCCGTCATGGTGAACAGCACTGTTCTGTGTCCAGTGGAATCCTGGCTCCCTTTAGTCTCGCTGTTCTCCCTATTTCTGCCCGCCACTGCTCCCCCCAACCCATGCAGTGTCCATTTAAACTGTAAGTCGGGTTTCCCCAAAGCAGAATGAAAGGGCCTGTCATAGTCCCTATGACTTAACCCCTTGTGGCCTGGACCCACAGGTGACTCTCCCAAGGTCACCTGTGAGACCCTGACAACCTTTGACAACCTTCCTCTGCATCTCTTCAGCATCGTTGGTTCTCCAACTCTGCCTTGACTGTCTCCTTTCTGTTACGCTCTCCTAACACACTCATTCTTCTTCATTCTGCTGCTCACCCTGACACATGCCCCTCCCTAAACTTCCTGCATGATTTAAGAACCAAAGCCCTCCCCTTCCTCTGGAGAGGGCAGCTCTCCAAGAAGCCTGACTTGAGACATCCCGAACACTGCCCAATTCACCACAGAGGGAGCTGGCCTCTCAGGCCCCAGTCTTTCTGTATGTACCATTTTCACAGTCTTTTCCCCCCTCTCTACCTCCAGCACCTTCCTCTTCACTGCTCCTTCTCAGCTGTCAAATTAACCTTCCTGAAGTACAGCTCTGATAGCATCCTCCTGTTGAAAGCCTGCAGCATTAGAAGTTGTAGTAACGGGGAACATACTTACATTATAATGTTAAGTGATAAAAGCAGGATACCAAATTATATAAACAGTAAGATCACAGTTCCATGAAAGCAAAAACAAAAAACCATAAATAGATTTTTAAAAGGAAAAGACAGAAGGAAAAAAAAATAACACTGGATGTCTTGGGGTGGCAAATTAATTTTTTTCTCTATGATTTTGATTTTGAAATTTTCTCTAATGAATGTAAAATTTATAATTTAAAAACTTAACAGGTTTTTCCATAATAATCAAAACTGCATGGTACTAGAGCAAGAATAGACAGAATAGACTAGTGGATTTGAATAGAAAACCCAGATGTAAATCCACAGGTTTATGGACAGCTAATCTTTGACAAAGGAGAAAAGAATATGTAATGGAACAAAGAAAGTTTGTTCAACAAATGTTGCTGGGAAAGCTGGGCTGCTATGTGCAAAAAAATGAAGCTAAATTCTACCCCACACCATATATAAAAATCAACTCAAAATGGATTAAAGAACTAGACATAAGACCTGAAATCATAAAATATCTAGAAGAAAATGTGGGCAAAACACTACACAACATATACCTCAGTAACATCTTTAAAGATACATCACCCAGGGGCTCTTCCTGGTGGCGCAACAGATTAAAGCCTCATTATGAAGCTCTCCAAAGCCACTGCAGCATGAGTTCAATCCCCCAACAGGGAGCTGACCCACATGACATGGCAGACCTCTCTTGACCTGCCCGCTACTCCCCTCAGCAGTGTACTTCGTAGATCTGCCTGTTCTGCTCCCCACTCTGTCTCTGGTGAAGCCTCTCGCCACCCCTGAGCCTCTGGCCTATAGCCCAGTTCTGTATGCACAAATAAATAAATCTTTAAAAGAAAAAAAAAAGGAAATGCAGATGGCCAACAGGCATATGAAAAAATGTTGTTCAACATCACTTGTAATAAGGGAAATGCCAGTGAGAATGGCACATCTTAAAACAACTAGCAACAACACGTGTTGGCGAGGATGTGGAGAAAAAGGAAAAGGAACTCTCCTGAACTGCTGGTAGGAATGCAAACTGGTTCAACCACTATGGAAAGCTGTTTGGAGGTTTCTCAAACTGCTAAAAGTGGAGCGTCCATATGACTCAGCAATTCCACTCCTAGGTATCTACCCAAAGCAATTCCACTCCTAGGTATCTACCCAAAGGACACAAAAATGTTGACTCAAAAGGACACCTGCACCCCATGTTTAATGATGCTGTATTTATAATAGGGAAGATGTGGAAGCAACACAAATGCCCCAAAATAGATGACTGGATTAAAAATATGTAGTACATATACACAGTGGAATATTACTCAGCGATCAAAAAAGATAAACATGCCTTTTGCAGCAACATGGATGGAGCTGGAAGGGATCATGCTTAGTGAAATAAGCCAGAATGAAAAAGAAAAATACCAGATAGTTTCACTCATAGCAGGAGCATAATGGATCAGGAAAAAAAAAAGCAATTGTAATGAAGTAAAAATGAAAAACAATGAGGGCCCTCCCTGGTGGCGCAGCGGGTTAAAGGCACAGCACTGGGAGTCTGGGGCCGCTTCTGCATGAGTTCGATTCCCGCCTGCCCCGGAGGTGACCACATGGCGTGGCGGACCTCTCCTGACCCGCCCGCTGCTCCCCTCAGCGGTGTGCTTCGTCGATCTGCCTGTTCTGTTCCCCGCTCTGTCTCTGGTGAGGCCTCTCACCGCCCCTGAGCCTCTGGCCTGTGCCCCAGTTCTGTATGCACAAATAAATAAATCTTAAAAAAAAAAAAAAATGAAAAACAATGAACAACTATAAATCAGAGGCATTTTACAGGAGTAAGAGGGGGATAGGATCAAAACTGGGGTGGAAAGAGTGCACAGGACTGTGGTGATGGCATACAGGTGAATTGTGATAGGAAGTCCATGAGGATTACAAGCAAGATGAAAAAATGCACAAAATGAAGAATGATGTAATAAATAAATAAAATCTGCCTTTCAATAAACAAAGAAGAAAAATAACAGGCTTTTTATTTTGGGAATGCAGCCATTAAACACTTTTCAGATGGTTCCTGGGCTACATCTAGCTCTTTCCCATGATGTGAATACCTTGGTGCTCCAGCCATGATTTCCCCACCCCCCATCTCTGGCCAGTCCCCCTTGCTTGTTCATTTCCAATCAATGCTGGCTTTCCAGGGTTCAGGCATCCTTGTCCTCTCCTTCCTCCATCCATTTATTTAACCCCGTTTCTGCCATCTGGATGCCCCTGCAGGGAACCCTGGACTGCTGGGACCCTGTCCCTATGCAAGGGTCCATATCTGGCCACTTCTACATCCCACTGCCCAGATGTGCTTCTTAGTGTGTCTCGTTTTTGACTTATTCACCTGATCTTGATGCAGTTCTATATCTTTTTTTTTTTTACCCACTTGACATTATATATTTAAAATTTCTCCATGACGTTAACTCTTCTTCAAGTAAAACATTTGAAAGACCTCAGTGTATTCCAAGGCATCAAACATCATCATTTATTTAACTTTCCTCCCGTTGTTTTTTAATTTTATAAGCATACTTGGATAGAAAGCCCTCTCCAAGCTACTGAATTTCTGTGGCACAGATTCTTGGGAAGGGACTGACTTACGGGGTCAAAGTGTACAAATACATACATATTTTTAAAGATTTATTTACTTATGCTTACAGAACTGGGGTACAGGCCAGAGGTGTAGGGGCAGTGAGAGGTTTCACCGGACAGAGCAGGGAGCAGAACAGGCAGAATGACAAAGTACACTGCTGAGGGGGGCAGCAGCGGGCGGGTGAGGAGAGGTCTGCTGTGCCATGTGGGTCAGCTCCCTGGCTGGGGATGGAACTCATGCTGCTGTGGCTTCAGAGAGCTTCATAATGTGGTGTTTTAACCTGTTGCACCACCAGGGAGAGCCCATACAAATATTTTTAAAGCTCTTCTTACATGTTGTCAAAGCACTTTCCAGAAAGGCTGTGAAACCAGTTCACATCTCTACTGATAGTGTAAGAGGATGCCTGTTCTTTTGCTTTCTTGCCAACATTACTACCATGAGAAGAAGCTTTGCTAGTTTAATAGGCAAAAAATGTTGTTTTCATTTGTGCTTCTTTTATTTATTTATTTATTTATTTATTTACGTTTATATATGTTCTCATATCATTCTTTCTTTTTGTACAGTGTATGCCTTTCTCCTCTCAGATGTAAAGTTCCCACCACCAATTCACCATTGCACCATCACCACCGTCCTTTTTTATTTGTATTTCTTTCTTTTTTTTTTTAAAGATTAATTTATTTATGCATACAGATATGGGGTACAGGCCAGAGGTGCGGGGGCAGTGAGAGGCTTCACCTGAGACAGAGTGGGGAGCAGAACAGGCAGATCGATGAGGTACACTCCTGAAGGGAGCAGCGGGCGGGTCAGGAGAGGTCTGCCGCGCCATGTGGGTCATTTCCTAGGCGGGGATTGCACTCATGCTGAAATGGCTGTAGCTTCTTAGTGTGCCACCAGGGAGGGCCCATATTTGTGTTTCTTTGTCTACCAGCAGGGTCTCACATATTGGTCAAATAATGTCTGTATGTCACTTGTAGCTTTTTCAAAAAAATTTAAAATATAATAGTTTATTTGTACATCATTGTGTGCCTTTTTCCATCTCAGTTGTAATCCCTGTGGGCTTCCCATCACCAGATCACCCGTGTGTCATCACCATACTTGTCACGTGTAGTTTCGCTTCTTAGAATAAGTAGCTGGTTCATCTAAATTGTCCATATAGCTGTTAAATTCTACATTTCTCTTATTAATCTAGAGAATGCCCATGTGTCACCTTCTCTGACATATTTCTTGCAAACTGAGTGTTCCTGGAACTAACCTGGGGTTGGAGTGCGAAGCCTATGGAGTTTCCTCCCAGGTCCTGTCTTGCATATGCAGGGCCAGGTGGCCCAGGAGAGAGTTTTCCAGGTCCCCAGAACAGCCCTGCACTGGTACTGGCCAGTGTTCAGTGAATTAAGTAAGAGGAGGTCCTGCTCAAGGAAGTGCTGCTGCTCTGTGAAAGCTGGTTTTTCTCTCCTTGAGCATACACAGGGCCTGAGATCTTCCTAGGAAGATGACAGAATTCAAGTTCACAGTGTGACCTGTTCTCTCTAGAGGCACAGCTGTTGCAGTGACAGAATAAATGGCCTCACTTGCAGTGGTCTCTGTTTGCTTTAAATTTCAAGGAAATCAAGACCACTATGAGGGGGCACCTCACTGACACGAGGGTGTCTATAATTAAAAAGTTGGACACGGCCTCCATAGTGGAGCAAGGGTTAAAGACAGCGCTATCAAGCTATGGCCAGCCATGGCAGCACAAGTTCAATCCCTGGCCAGCCGGCTGACCCACATGGTGCAGCAGATCTTTCCCTGTCTCTCCCGCTGCTCCCCTCAGCAGTGTATTTCAGCCCATCTGCCTGTTCTGCTCCCTACTCTGTCTGTGGTGAACCCTCTCACCCCTACCCCCACATCTTTGGCCCACACCCCAGTTCTTGTATGTATAAATAAACAAATCTTTCTAAAAAAAAAGTTGGACAAAAACAAGTCTTAAGGAGGATATGGAGAAATCAGAACCTTCATCCATTGCCAGTTGAAATATAAATGGTGTGACTATTTCTGAAATAAACTGTCAGGCAGTTCCTCAGTGTCAAACATAGAACTAACCCGGGACCCAGTATCTCAGGCTACTCGGGCTGCTATAACAAAATATCGTAAATTGGGAGGCTCAAACAAAAAACATTTATTTCTCATACTTTCTGGAGGCTGGTAAGTCTAAAACTAAGGCTCTACAGATTTAGATCTGGTGACAGAGGAGGTGAGGGGTCATTTCCTGGCTCATTTCATCGCCTCCCTGGGTCTCATGGGGCAGAAGGAGAGCCTTCTGAGGTGTCCATTCGATGGGCACAAATCCTGTCGGTGAGGACTCCATCTTCAGACACCTCCCGAGGCCTCACTCCTAATTCATCACACTGAGGCTTAGAGTATTAATATATGAATCAGAGTAGCAGGGGACACAAACATTCAGGCAATAACAGAGCCCAATCCCTAGAGATTTGAACACATACATCTCTACAGGAACTTGTGTGGAATAGTTCATAGTACTTATCATTCATAATAGCCAAAACAGTGGGTACAGCCCAAATGCCCATAACCGATGAGTGTATAAATAGAATGTAGTGTATCTGTACTATGGAAGGACTGAAATGTTGATACATCTAACACAGATGCATCTTGAAAATTTTTATGCCAGATGAAAATAGCTAGGCTCAGAAGGTTGCCTATTATATGACTCCACGTGCATGAAAAGTCCAGAACACACAAATCTGTCAAGACAGTCGACTCATGGTTGACAGGAGCCAGGGTGAGGGTGGGAAACAGGCAGTAATTGATGGACATGGAGTTTCTTTGGGGATGTTGAAGATGTTCTGGAATTAGATAGTGGTGATGGTTGTATGACCGTGAGTATACTACCAACTACCGGTTGTTCTATGAGGGTGAATTTTATGGTATGTGAATTATATCTCAATGAAAAGAAAAGTAAGCCACTCTAGAGAAAGCCTGTGCAGTGGTGCGGTCTTGGAGAGCCGCTGTTGGAGGCAGTGACTGGGAGTCTGTCCCTAATCAGCAGCATTTATGCGGCCAGGATCTGTGAAGAAGGCCTTCGGCGGCCTGGACAAGGGTGAAGGAAGCTGAGTGTTTCTTTATTAGATAGAGCAGAGCAGGAGTGGGCCTAAATTAAGTTGGGATAAATAACTGCTCAGTGCAGTACAGTAGAACGAGCTCTGAACTCAGAATGAGAAGCTGTAATTTTGTTGGGCACTGCCTGCAGTGCTGGGCCTCCGGCCTCCAGCCTCAGTTTCCTCGCCAGCAGGTGGGGGGTGAAGGGTGGCGCTATCACCAGACTCGTTTCTTTTACAGGGATGTGATGAGGATAGAACAAAATAGTGCATGTGAAAGTGCTGTAGAGACCATAAGTTGCTGTCCCAGCCATTCCTAGATACTTGTTCTACTCTACATTTGAGTCTTTCCCCAAAATGTATTGATCAGATGCTAATTATTGGTTTGTTAACACTTCTTGCTCATCTTTTAGTAATAATAAAAATGATTTGACTAAACATCATATTTTTTAAAATAATATAGCAGTTTATTTTTACATCATTTTGTGCCTTTTCCCAGCTCAGTTGTAATCCCCGTGGGTTTCCCATCACAAATCACACATGTGCCATCACCAAGGTCCAGTGCATTTCCCTCCCCCCACCATTTTTGATCCCATTCCCCATTTCTCTCCTATAAAATGTCTCTAATATATAGTCGTTCATCATTATTATTATTTTCTCCCCTGGTCCTTTATACTCCTGTTATGAGTGAAGCCATCCGATATTTTCCCTTTTCTTTCTGGCTTATTTCACCAAGCATGATCCCTCCCAGCTCCATCCATGTTGCTGCAAAAGGCATGTTTTTTTTTGTTGTTGTTGTTGTTTGCTGAGTAATATTCCATTGTGTATATGTACCGAATTTTTTTAATCCAGTCATCTACTTTTGGGCATTTGTGTTGCTAAACAACATATTTTTAGAATCATATTGTCGGTTGGCATTTTGCAGAGCAGTGATGGCTGGGGTAGGTGATGAAAGGGGCTTATGGTCTGTGAGGAAACTTGTAGAATCATCATGCCATTGCAGAAGTTTGGTGTTTATCTTACTGGTCTTAGGGAATCATGGCTGGTTTTTGAGCAGGAAAGTGTCACGATGTAAAGGATGTATGGCGTGAGGAGCTCTCACACAGAGGATAATTTGCAGAGGTGATTCTGGAGCACGAGAGACTGACAAGCCCCAGCCGCTTGAAAGACAGATGTCATCTGGGTGGGACCCTCATAAGAATGGCCTCATTTCTCCAGAGCCTTGGGATAGATCAGTCACCTTATCACAAAAGCTCCCAAGCAGAAATAATGTGACTTTGATCACTGAAAAAAGCACTCAGCAGTCTTTATTCTTTGTAAAGCAAAAATGTTAAAGAGGTGTCACTGATTAAAACAAAAGTTAAACACATCATATTTTTGAAAAGCCATTTAGCACTTGATTGGGCATGGCACAGTGGACAAGGACCCGCGCTGATATGCCTGCTCAGAGTATCTGATTTAAGATGGTCTTTGCTTGATTTATTTTCTTTTGTATCATAATAGATTCCACCGAGGTCCTGCCAGCTTCCAGCACTGAATAGGACACATGGGATCTGGGGCAGGGGAAAGACCCGTCTTTCCTGAAACAAACTTGTCTGGTTTGTCAGCTTGTTTTTGGGGGGATTCCTTTCATTGCTAGTTTTGTGCATCTGAAAGCAGTAAACAGAGACCAGAATGGGAAGGATTCTGTGCCTGCTTGAGAGCTAAGCTCGGGGAAACACCTGCAGGAGAGCACCTCCCCTTTCTTCCTAATAATCTGGGGAGTGGGAAACTGAAGATTTGGAAAATCAGATCTCAGCTTTGAATTGCCCTTGACTGAGGCGACGTCAGACTCTGCGGTGGAGAAACCGCTGGGGTCTGATTGTGTGGAGCCAACAGCGTGGAGGATCTGTAAGGTGCCCGTCCAGGGGGACTGGAGCTGGACTGCTCTTGCTGTGCTGAGACCCGACCGAGGGAGAGGGGCTGGCCCAGCTGGGGCAGGGTGAGCTTGAAAAGGGTTGCAGGGTTGCTCAGTTCAATTTAAATGCCAGATAAAGAACAAATGATTTTTTCTGTGTAAGAGTATCTCAATTACTTTATACAGCACATGCTTGCATTTTTTCCATTGAAGTACATTATTTCAAAATATAGGATATTGCTCTCTCAGCTGCAGTCACTGCACTCACCCACCACCGAATCACCCATAGTCCTCCACTACAGTCGGGTGTGCCCCAACCCCCTCCTGTTCTCACCCCCCTTCCTCCCTCTATCCCTTTGGATGTCTCCAGCCAGGGTTGGTTTAAGTTTGTCTTTGTCTGACCATTTGTCTGGTTTCCCTATATTCCACATATAAGTGACACCATTGATCCTCCTTGTGATTTACCTCACTTAGCCTAACCTCGCCAGTTCCATCCCTGTAGCTGTAAGTGGCATGAGTTTTTCTTGTGTCATCCCTGAGTAATATTCCATTATGTATATATACATCTTCTTCATCTACTCATCTGTTTTGGGGCACTTACTATTTCCATAGCTTGGTTATTGTAAATAGGGTGTAATAAACGTGTGAGTGAAGGTTTCCTTTCAAATTAGTGGTTTAGGTAGATTCCTAAGAGTGAGATTTCATGGCAGATTCACTTTTAATCTTTTGAGAAACCTCCATACTGCTTCCCAAAGGGGCTAGACTAGTCTACATTCATATCAGCCGTGTAAGAGGGTTCCTGTTATGCATATGTATATGTGTGTGTGTATGTGTGTGTATATATATATACACATACACACACATGTATATATATAATATACATATGTATATAAAAGCATTTGTTATTTATCTGAAATTCAGTTTGAACTGATCATCCAGCCTGTCCACCCTGCCCCCACCCCCAAATCAATGGCTTCCTGGGGATTCTGCTTCCCCACCAAACATACCTGTGAAAGAACGCATTGACTTTCGGGGAACAGCAGCCGCACAACTACACATTACAGCGGACTCCTCCCCAGCTTATCTCCTTCTATTCCAAACCCATTCATTCCTAGTAACTCTTTTATTTTTTTTGAAAGATTTATTTATTTATGCATACAGAACTGAGATACAGGCCAGAAGGGCAGGGGCCGTGAGAGGATTCACCATGGTCAGAGTGGGGAGCAGAACAGGCAGATTGACCAAGTACACTGCTGAGGGGAGCAGTGGGCGAGACAGGAGAGGTCTGCCAGCCATGTGGATCACTTTCGGGGAGGGGATCGAACTTGCACACAGGCTGCTTCGCAGTGCCGTGCTTTAACATGCTGCACCACCAGGAAGGGCCCCTCGTAACTCTTTGTCTAACCCATCAGGACCGGAGAGTAACATGCCTGCTGCTCTGGGCCTCAGGTTGGCAGCTGGGCTTCCTTGGCCTTTGCCAGAGTCACCGCACAAACCCAAGCACTGGAACTTCATTCACTCCTGGCCAAATCAGACCTGCAGCCAGAGCCATCAGATTGGGTTTCTGAAGTGCTGGGGTTTTAGAAATGCCATTGGGGTTGTAAATATTCATAGGCTTCTCCCCTGTGTTTCCACCCAGAGACTAGAATTCCAAACAGTTCCTTCTAGCGGAGCTTCTGGTGTGGTCCTGGGACCACCTGGACCCAAACCACATGCAAGGCCTGTTTTGAAAGCAGATGTTGAGCCGCTTCCAGGGCCGAGCTTCGCCAGGCGGCCGGGCGGCCTCTCCTCCCCGTGCAATGTAGTCATTCCTGAACACTCTGTGCGGTTAGATGGGTCCCGGGAGGTTGGCACTGGGAAAACCAATAAACCCTTAATTAGGCAGTGCTTACCTGCTGCTGTGAATGATACCTGTTATTATTTGCTAATTAAGTCTTTTACATAAGAACCGGGTGATACTGTTACTGGATCTGCCTCTGTGGGGACATAGGAAGTGAGCTCAATAATTGCTCATTGTTTTTAGTGAAGAGAGCCAGTTGGCATTTTGACCCTTATGCCCAAGGGGTGAGATCATTTTTAAGTTAAAAAAAAAAAAGTCCTTCCAGGAGTTTGTGAACTGTAAGCAGAATTCCATCAGATTTCACTGATGGAGCCTCTCTATTTATAACATTAGCTTATATTAGCCTTGGCATCTATTTAGACCTGGTGTACCCTTCCCTGCTTTGGGGGAGGTAGAGACATGGGGGACTTGTAGGGGGAGAGAGAGTGTGTGTGTTGACTTGTTGAGCCCATTTTTTCACTTTCAGGTCCCATTTGCTGAAATCACCCTTCCTGGCACCCCTCCTCACAAGCCAGCACCCAGGCTTCTTCACCTGGCTGTTTATTGAGTACTTGAGAGGGAAGAACCTGAGGCACATTAAAGTGAGCAGAGCCATTTGGACCCCTATTGGGTTACAACAATTTATTTCACCTGGATTTGCACTGTCTGCTGCTATTGGCCTTCTGGCTGCAGGAGGAGTCAGATTACAGCCAGAGAGGCCGGTGGGATTAGTGCCTTGATGCTGCAGCGGGGGCCCTTGATAATTACCTCGGAGTCACATCTCAAAATAGACTCTGGCCGGTCTTTCTGCCCTTCCCTGGCACTGCCTGTTAATCACATTCCCTCCCTGCTTCCCTCCTGGATCTTACTCCTGTTTTTTTAAAATTAGGTATACTTTTCATACCTTTTGAATGCACAGTTCTGTGGGTTTGACAAATTCATGTAAGTGTGTGACCACCAGCAAGGGCCAGATAGGGAATAAGGCCTGTCCCCTGGACAGAGGTTTTCTGCTGCTGCCGCTTTGTTAGCCATCACTCCCCTTTCGCCTTGGAAGCCTCTGATCTGTTTTCAGCTTCTATAGGTTTGCCTTTCCCAGAGCACTGTGTGAATAGGATCCTATACTCCATAGACTTTTGAGTGAGTTTTGTTTCAACAGAAGGTAATTGAGATGTGTCCCTATTGTGTGTGTTATTACGAGTTAGTTCCTTTTTGTAGATGAAGAATATTGTATAAACATTCATGTACAGATTTTTGTAGCAACATGACTTTCCATTTCACTTGGGCAAATACTTCAGAGTGAGGGTCTAGGTCATACAGCAAGTATATTGTTGAACTTTATGAGAAATTGACAATTTTTCAAAGTGATTGTACCATTTTTTTAAAAAAAAGATTTGTTTATGCATGCAAAACAGGGGTGCAGGCCAGAGGTGCAGGGGCGGTGAGAGGACTCACCATAGTCAGAGTGTGGAGCAGAACAGGCAGGTGAACAAAGTACACTGTTGAGGGGAGCAGCTGGTGAGACAGGAGAGGTCTGCTGCGTCATGTGGTCACCTCCGGGGCTAGGGATCGAACTCGCACAGAAGCAGCTGTGGCCAGCTTGCAGTCCTGTGACCTAAGCCGTTGTGCCACCAGGGAGAGCCTGGTTGTACTATTTTTTATTCCTACCTGCAAGGTATGAGTGGGTTGCTCCACTTGCTTACCAATACCAGTATTTTCAGTTATTTTAGCCAGCCTCATAGTGTCTAGTCAAATACCTTATCAGTTTTTAATTTACACTTCCTTGATGGTTAATAATGTGAGCATCGTTCTACGTGTTAATTTGTTATCTTTATATCTTTTTTTTTAATGAATTGCCTATACAAATTTTTTTTTTTTTTTAAAGTGAACTGTTTGTTATTGTTGAGGTTCAAGAGTTCTTTATAAATTCTAGATACAAGTCCTTTTTTCCATATATACATATATATATGATTTACAAATATTTCTCTCATTCTATGGCTTGTGTTTTCAATTTCTTTATCTTTCTTTTTCTTTTTAAAATCATGCTTCACTGCTATTTATAAGAAATCTTTGTCTAACCCAAAGTCCCATGTTTTCTTTTAGAAGTTTTATAGGCTTACGATCTTGCATTTAGACCTATCAGTACCTTTGAATTAATTTTTAGATATTTTGTGGGTTTCTTTTCTATTTATAGATATCCAGTTGTTCTAGCACCATTCATTAAAAAGATTATCCTCTCTCAACTCAGTTGCTTTATATAAATGTAAAGATGTGACATAGGATTTGCAGGTATTTTCTCCCATTCTGTGGGCTGTCTTTTCAGTTTCTTGATAGTGACTTTCGAAGCAGAAAAGTTTTAAATATTGACAAAATGCAGTTCATCTATTTTTTCCCTTTTGTTATATGTCCTTTTTAACACCTAAGAAATTGTTTGCTAGTCCAAGGTCATGAAGATTTTTCTCCTGTATTTTCTTCTACAAGTTCTAAGATTTCTGACTATTTAATCAAAATTTCAACAGTTTAGATCGCTAATCCTCTTTGACTTAATTTTTGTAGTGACTAAGATAGGAAGCCCAACTTTGTTTGCATGCGAATACCAAGTTATCCTAACATAATTTGTTGAGAAGTCTATTCCTCCCCCCATTGAGTTGTTTTGCTAGCCCTTGATTCTATTTCATTTATCTCTATTCTATCTTTATGCCACATTGCACTGTCTTAATTAGTAGCTTTAAAGTAAGTCTTGAGATTGAGTAGTATGAATCTTCCAAAAGGGTTCACTTTTTGTTATGTTGGGAATTCTAGTTCCTTTGCTTTTCTAAATACATTATTGTCTATTGTCAATTTTCACAAAGAATAATTGTGATTATGTTGCATCTACAGGTCTGGTTGGGAAGAATTGGCATCTGAACAAGTTTGAGTTTTCCAATATATGTGTGTGGTATATGTCTCCATTAAGTTTTTATGTTTTAAAATTTCTTTCATATTAGTGTTTTATAGTTTTCAGTGAACACACATTTTGTTAGATTTACACATAAGTATTCCAGAGCTTTTGTTAACATTTAAATGATAGTTAAAATTTTTCACTTCTGATTTTTCATTACTTGCATATAAATCATTGCTTTTTTTTTATTGCTCTTGAATCCTTCTTAAATCTTCTATTTATAAATATTGCTTTTCTAGTAGCATTGAGATTGTCTATGTAGATAATCATGGCATGTACAGATAGTGTTTAATGTCTTTCTTTCCAATCTGTATGCTTTTTATTTCTTTCTCCTGTTTTATTGCATAGTGTAGTATCTCTAGTATGATGTTGAGTATGAGTGATGAGAGGAGACTGCCTTGCTTGTTCCTGGTCTTAGGGGAAATATTCAGTCTTTCACCATTAAGTGTGATGTTAGTTGTAGATGCCATTAATTTGTATATGCCACTAATTAGATCGAGAGACTTCCCTTATATTCCTAATTTGTTGGGTTATTTTTGAGTTATTAGTATGATGTAATAGACAGTCAGGTGCAGTGGCATGTGCCAATAATCCCAGTTACTTGGGAGAGTGAGGCCGGAGATTGCTTGAGTTCAGGAGTTTCATGCTATAGTGCACTGTGTGTAAAGTGTGGTTAATACCACAGGGTGACCACCAACCAGGTTGTCTGCAAAGGAGTGAAATGACCTAGGTAGGACCTGAAGCTTGACGAAACTCCCATGCTGATCTGCAGTGGTATCACCCCTGTGTTTAACCATTGGGCTTCAGCCTGAGCAACATAGGGAGATCAAGCTTAAAAAAAAAAAAAAAAATCAGATGTTGTTTTTGTGCATAACTTAATGATTTGCTACTGATCTATATAGTGAAATGCTTGTCACAATAAGTCTAGGTAATGCACACCATGGCATTGGTAAAATCTGATGGAATTCTGCTTACAGCCTGCTGTAAGCAGGCTCCTTTCAAACATATATCCCCTAGACCATACTTCAGAATTCCCTGTAACCTGCACCTTCAGCCTTACCTCTCTTTCAGTGGTCCCCAGTAACATTCCTGGCTTGAGAACCTTGCTCAGTGTCACTTCCTTGGTCTGTATCTTCCTGGGTTTTCTCTGTGGTTAGGGAGCTTTCCTTCTGAGTCTTGCTGCTTTGTGCTTCCCTTCATGAAGGTCTTTTTTCCTCTTATTAGGCTACTCTGGTAACCTCCTGACCCATGAATCTTCTTGAAACCATAGGCTCATCCTGTTATTCTTTATTTCAATAGGACAACTCCCACTGGATAAGGATTATGCCAGGCCTTCTCAGCCTGACTTCTCGCTTTGGCTCTAATCTGCTTTTCCAGCTCTGACTTCCCTCTGAGAACTGCTGCTAAGCATCAGAGAGCCAGGGTATTGATTCAAAGGTCCTGGAACCTTTCAGACTTGAGCTTCCTCGATCTTCTTCCTGGGTAGGGATGTCCTTTCCCATGCTGCTGACATGGCTAGACACGCCCAGACCCCAGACCCCCATACCGAGCCTATCCCGGTGGCTCTCACTCCTCTCCCCCTTGCTGGGTGGGACTCGGTATGCTTCCTATTGCCAGTTCTTTGTCAGTCTTCACTGCTTATCTCTTCAGCCACATTGTAAGTTTCTGTAGACCCGAGGTCTTCTTTCTCTGTGGTAATACGCTGGGGCTTTCTCTGCTGTGTGTTGACATAAAATGACAAGAGTAGGATTCTGTAGTGGTTAGAGTTGAGTAAAGTATTGTGGGAATTGTGAGCTGTTGCCAGGGTTGGTGGAGCTGGTGATCTGAGCTTGCCCTTTCCCTGAAAAGACACCAACGAGGCTTCTGGGAGGTATCTAGGAGGTGTTTGAAGGGAGCTCAGTGTATCCATCGACTGTGGAGAGCCAGACTTTGAGGTGGGAAAGAGAAAGTTTCTGTTTGTGGGTGGGGGCCGATGCAGTACAGGATGTCTCCTGGGGAAGATGGTACCATGTCCAGCAGGAGACCACTTGACATCCAAACTAGATTGACTGAAGAACTTGGTACAGGTCAGGACCACCTTAAGCCAGGGTGCTGGAAACCTTTGAGTAGGATGCAGTCAAGGATGGGACTTGGCACTTCCAGAGACAAAGAGGCTTCTGGAAGAAGATGGGAGTCATCTGGCAGATCACTACCAGGTGGCTGAAGTACCAGAGGAAATTTCTTGGGATCCGGATGGACAAGTGCCTTCCTCAGCCCAGGCTAGGGACCAAGACAGGGCTCCTGGGGGCCTGATGAGCCAGAGGAAAGTATAGGGCCAGGACGAGGCTCCTCTTCTGCATATTGCACTAAGAATTACGATTTGGGGGCAGAGAGACTGATACCTAGAACCTGAGTGTCTTTGCCTGGCTTCTGTCCTATGTGATTTGGGGCAAGAACAGAACGAGGGCCAGTTTATCCAAAGAGCTCTGGAGCTGCCAGAAGAAGTTTTGACTTAACAGCACTTTCGCCAAGATCTTGAAATAATACTCTGTGTAAACTTGTTTTTGTGGGTTATGTTGTGTTGGGTTTTTCCTTAGCTTTTCAGTACCTATCCCTTTCAAAAGAATTCAACCTGGTCTCTGCTATCTGAAGAGACAGTGGTAATTTTCCACACTGAAAGGTCTGTGTGTCTGAAATGTCTGTGGAAAGGGTGTCAGTGGGGAGCAGGGCCTGATGACAGACCCGCACCGGGGTGCAGAGGGGCTCTCTGGGGTCTTGGTGCCGATGCAAGGCAAAATGGAAGCCAAGGCAGAGAAGAGATGAGCCCTGCTGGTTACTGATCCCCTACAGCCAGGGGCCTTTTCCATCTCTCCTTCTGCAGGTGCCCTGTCACAATGCCAGGTGACTCATGGGTAACCAGCAAGCACAGTGGACCCTTGAACAACCTGTGGTTGGGGGGCCCACTCCTGAGGCATGAAAAATCCGCATTCAACTTCCACTCTCCCAAAGCTCAACAACAGGTTTCCCTTGGTATCCTTAGGGGGTTGATTATTTCAGGGGGCACCCCCTCCGACCCCCCCCCCCCCCCCCCCCCCCCCCCCCCCCCCCCCCCCCCCCCCCCCCCCAGCCACTCTTAGACACAAAAGCCCACAGATACCCAAGTCCCTTCCTCTCTGGTACTAGGACACACTCAGGAATTATTCAGTGATTTGGTGTCCTCAGGGCCACACCCTGTCACTGGCCAGTCAGGCTTTGGGCTTTGAGGACATCAGGGAGCCTGGCTGATTACACAGGGCTACACCCACGGATGTTGTTGGCTGTTGTTTGCTGGCAGCCGGGTGTGTATTTGCTAAGATGGGGCCTGGAGGAGTCAGGGTTGGGGCCCCAGTGCGGGGCCTGTTCCAGGTCTGAGCTTAGTGTCCTGTCTCTCCTCTGCAGCTTGTCTCCAATGTCCTCATTTTCTCCTGCACCAACATCGTGGGTGTCTGCACCCACTACCCGGCTGAGGTCTCCCAGAGACAGGCCTTCCAGGAGACCCGGGAGTGCATCCAGGCAAGGCTCCACTCTCAGCGGGAAAACCAGCAACAGGTGAGTGAGACCCGCCCCCTGCACACTGGGAGGAAGCTGAGCCCCGAGAAGCCTTGGCCCAGCTCCCGCCCGGGCGTGGCCCTCTCCTGGCCAGCCTTGTTTATTGCAGCTGCCCCTGGGGAATGTTTCTGTGGAGGGAACCCAGACGCTGGCTCTGTGGGAATGCTCTAGGAGAAACGCTAGGAGCTCCACCCCAGAGAGCTCCACCCTGTCGTCCTCCTTGCGTTCCCCCTGTGGTTTACGAGGGAGCGAGACAAGCAGCCCAGGCCATAAGTGGCAGCAAGGAGGCCCCACCCTGCCCAAGGCTAATGCCTTGGAGTGGTGAGAGCTTCAGCATTCCCACCTGGGATTAAGGATTCCCCCCAAAGTGAGGAGGGAGGGAGAAGCAAGGAAGCCCCAACTGTCAGCCTCTGTGACACCCACGTTGGGCACGTTGGCCAAGAGCTCTGACATTTGGTTGCTTCAGAGTAAAGTAGATTTCCTGTCTCACCTTAAACCTTACCCCCAGAGGACTCCTGGAAAGGGAAGCCTTGTGGGGGGCACTGGTCAGGAAGACTGGTGAGCCCTAGTGGGGACCTGCCCCTTAGCACTTCCCTTGGGTAGGAACAGGGCAAGGGCTGAGGGCTGGTGAGGGCGTCCTGTCTGCTGAAATCCTGGGGGCATTGTATCTGGGGTCACCTTGGTCTTCTCCTTTTCCATGTGAACAAGATAGAGGTGTAGGAGCTCTCCTGGGATGGAGCTGCTTAGCTCTTGGCTGGGTGGCCCCAATAAGGGTGTGAGACCCCAGGAGAGAGAGTGGCAGGGTGGCAGGGTGACAGGGCTCCCACTGCACTCAGTCTAGGCATGGCTTGTAGGGATAAGCCAGAGGGTCCTCCTCTCTTCTTGTGTCAGTGTCTGCGCAGACCCTGAGCCAACGGGAGTGGTGTGCCAGGCCTGAGGGCGGGGGCAAATATTGGAAGCCTCCTGTGGGTGTGGGGACAGGGGAGATAAAGGCCTGGGCAGCGGTGGTTGCCTGTACCCTCCTGGCCAGCATGGAGTGCGTGTATGCTGCGGCTGCCTCAGCTGACCGCAGTTTTACCGCAGCGCGAGCATGTCTGTGACTGTGTTTATCCTCGAGATAGAGTGACACAGGCTAGAAACATCTAGATAGCCTGGGGCCAGCTCGCAGCGTCCGGTGTCCAGGACCTCCTGTCCCTGCTTGCTCGCAGCCTCTGTGACTACTGTGTCCTGCCAGGTCTGCAGCTCCTCTTGCCCCGTCTGAGGCCGGGCTATCCCCAGGCACTTTTTTGGCTTCTTGTCCAGCTTCCTCAATGAAGTGGTGTCCCTGGAGTCCTCCCACCATCTTTTCTGGACATACTTACCATGCCTCTGTCCCCTGCTCACCTCTAAGCCCCTCCAGCCTCCAGAGCCTCCAGGTCCACTATCTCATTCCGGA
The DNA here is from genome assembly GCF_000260355.1 of Condylura cristata. NCBI lineage: Eukaryota > Metazoa > Chordata > Mammalia > Eulipotyphla > Talpidae > Condylura > Condylura cristata. The sequence goes on from NW_004567104.1 coordinate 32,319,880, forward strand.
TGCCAAGATGTTTCCTGCCCCTTCAGTGTCAGGGAGTGTCCCCTACCCCTTCTAGGCCTTGTCCCCTTCCCAGTAAAATTACCATTTATTGGCTCGTTAGTTTACTTGCTCTGACTCTGGCTAGGCTGGGCATTCCACCAAGACTACAGGGACCTGGGGGAGAAATACTCGCTCTACCATGTTCTGCGCCTAGACACTGGGAGGGAAGACTCACTGCCCAGCCCCACCAGCTCCTGGCTTTCCAGTTTCCGCAGAAAAGACTGCTCCTATGTCCCCGATGTCCCCGGGGGTGCTCCTAGGTGCCACACTATGAGGGAATTCAGAATTGCTCCCCAGCATCCCTGCTCCTTCCTCCTGCCCTCAGCCCCAGGAGTAGATAGATCCTCTTGCGAGTCTAGGCAATGTGAACCCCCTTCTTTTCAGTTCTCCTATCACCACAGAATTATCCTTTTACTTGTGTTTTGCTCATCAGTAACTGTTTACTGAGAAGCCAGTAAATATCAGGTGGCCTTCAGAGGCTGACTCTTGGGGAGGCATGCAGACCCATGGGGGCCCTCACCAGTTTACCAGTGTCCTCCTGTGGGTGTAAGACTGTCCCTGTGGGGCACCCACCCTTGAGGTCCTGCCACACACATACTTGAAGGGAGACAGACCACTGAAATGCCATTGGTAGCAACTGCACGAGGCTGGTGCTGGCGGGACCAGGACCAGGTGAGCTCGAGGACGGCTCAGAGAGGCACGTGGGGATGGTGATGTTAGCTAAGGATCTGCTATGCAGAGGCAAGAAAAAACTACACTGCGGAAGCTTTTCCCGGTTTACTCTATCGGGAGCAGAGCTGAGGTTTCAGGTCAGAGGGTGCTAGGAGAGGGCAGGGAGCATAGAGGCGTAGGGAGGACCCAGAAGGTGGTATCTGGGGGTGTGGGTCCATCCAGAAAGTTTCAGGAGGCCTGGGAGAGCTCTGCACGAGGCAGCGATAAGTTCAGGTGTGCTGCATAATACTTCGTTGCCTTGCTGCGTGGAGCGAAGGTCAAAGGTGGCAAGCTCGGCGGAGACTGGGGAACTGATGCAGAGGTGGCCTGGTCCTCCAGGCCGCACTGGAAGGAGGCCCAGACCTGTGGCATGGTGAGGCTCGGGGCGTGGAGAGGTGCTTCCCAGGCCCCGGTGGGGGCGCAGGCCAGGCACAGGGAGGGTGGCGGGGTGAGCGCACTGGGTTTCAGTGAAAGAGAAGAAGATGCGGGCTCATCCGAGTCCACATTGCATGCAGCTGGTGGATGGTGAGAGCTTTGGAGGGCTTCTCACGGCGATAACGCGAGGTCTAGAGAGACTGGGGCCTAATAATGGCAGCAGTGGGCTGCAGAAGGTAACTGCCAGGATGGCGTGGCCGAGTCCTGCGGCTGGGAGGGAACTGCCTGTGGGCAGGCAGGAGGGGACACAGAGCAGCGAGCACCCACCCGAGAGCTGTGTCCAAGTCTGCAGGCCTCTGTCAGAGCTGCACGGGGCCGTCACGGGGAGGAATGTGTCCCAGGGTAAAGTTCGGAAAATAAAAGGGATTTGCCTGGGCAAACTGATTGATTTTGGCCATCAGGAGAATAAGAGTGTTGTGGGCAAAGGCAGGGAACTAGACAGAGGGCCAAGCGGGACAGAAACGGGGGCAGGTAAATGTGGTTCAGGGCATGGTGCCAGGGATGTGGCCGGATGTCCAGGCGAACAGCCGGAAGCTCAGGAGCCCTGAGTGCCAGGCAGGGTTGCAGAGGATGGGGTGGGGATGTGCTCCAGTGGGGCCAGGAAGAGGGAGAGGAGGCAGCGACGCAGGAGTGTGAGAAAGTCACAGGGCCACATGAGGGGTGGCCCTGGCTGGTGCCCAGAACGAGACAAGAGATGGAGCAGGGGTGGCGGCAGGCAGGAAGGCTCGGGCCGAGAGCAGACTGTGCCAGCGCCTGGTCAAGGGTCTGGGTGGGCCGTGGGCTGTGGAGGGTGCAAGTGGCATCCGCCCCAGCAGCAGGCAGGGGTCTCTTGGAGCAGGCGCAGGCCCTGGAGGACACCCTGACCCCAGCCTCCATGAAGTGGCCCCGGCCCCTCTCCCTCTTCTCTCCCAACTCCCCTCCCGTCAGTCTTAACTGCTGTTTCCCAAAGTTAGTGTGCTTTTCCTGGCCACTGCCCCTCTGTGGAAATGGAGCCGCCTCCTCTACCTCATCCTTCTCGAGCCTCATCCTTCGGTCTCCACGAAGCCTCCTCTGACCACTCCACTTCCCCCCAGCTGAGGTCAGGGAGCCTTTGCTCAGACCCCAGACTCTCAGGAGACTGGAGCCTGTAAGGGGGAGCTTCGCCTTTTTCCTTCCCGCTTGCAGCTCCCGGGACCTTCCCAGCATGCTTGGAACAAGAGGGGCTCCATCCACTATGATTTCACGACTCAGCAAAAGAATCTCATTTAATGCTCTCAACAACCCCACCCTTACTTGCTGATGGGGAGCCCGAGTCCTTGTTCAGTCATCTAAGGTCACAGAGCGCAGATGACATCCAGAATTCTATCCAAGGTGCTCAGCTCCACAGGTTCACCAGTACTGCTCTCCCCCCACGCACACCAGAGAACCAGGAGGTGTCCCCAGAAGCGGGGCGCGGGGGCTGAGTAGCCCTGGCAGCATCACTGTGTCCCTACCCCCCACAGAGGTGGTAGCCACACAAGTCTCAGGAGAGATGAGTGGGTTCCCAGGGCCCTGCAGGTGGGGACGCAGGTGTGGAGGAGCGAGGTCTGGGAGGAAGGAGACTGCCAGGCAGGTGGAAGGCGCCGTGACAAAGCATCTGCTTCCCACCCCCCAGGAGCGGCTCCTGCTGTCTGTCCTTCCCCGTCATGTTGCCATGGAGATGAAAGCAGACATCAACGCCAAGCAGGAGGATATGATGTTCCATAAGATTTACATCCAGAAACATGACAACGTGAGGTAGGGGTGAGGCTGGGGGGCAAGGGCAGGGTGGGAGGACTGAACTCCTCACATCCCCACATAGGGATCTTTCAGGGGGATCAGCCCAAGCCCTGTTGGGTTTGGAGTGTGTGTTTTCTGGGGCACCCCAGCCCCACCACTCGAGGCCTGTGAAGTGAATTGTTATTGGGGGAGGAGGTGAGGCTACAGAGTGAGGTTATAGAAGGAAGGAGGGAGTCAAGAAAGCTACACCACTCATGGTTGGGGTAACTCCCCCCCCAGCCAGCCAGGGAGACAGAATGCTCAAATGGTACTATCATCATCTTCATCCTCTTTGCCACCTAGCAGCTTCCATGCTTTCCATGGAAAGCCAGTGCGTGCCAAGCTCTGTACAAGTCACCTCACTGCTAATCCTGCCAGTGCTGCTAGGCAGGAGCCCCTATTAGCACCCCTCATTTAGAGACTGAACTCAGAGTGCCTAAGACCCTATTCAAGGTCACTCAGCCTAGGGCCGGGAGCTCCGTGGTGGCCTGCCCCAAAAAACCCATGCACATTTTACTGCATTTTGCCGCTCCCCTAGACAGAAGCTGCTGACAGCAGGGACATGCAAGCAGATGTAGATTAATAGAGTGCAAAATCTGCTTATGAGTTCCACGGGGACATGGAGCAAAAGATACAATGGCCTTCATCCAGCCTGGCTTCCCGGAGGGCCCGCTGATCCTCCCATATGCCCAGAAAGGTGCTCAGTGCTTTCCTTTGCAAGAGTTGCTTTCTCACTGGGCCACTTTTCCTAAGACCAAAATTCCTCTAACATCGGTATAGAGAGAACCTTTGGAAGCTCGGGCTGAATTTTCAATAGAATGATTGAATTGAATGATACCATTTATTGCAAACATGCACACACACACCCATGCATACACACATGCACTCCTCCACTCAAGCCCCTGCCTGCCTTCCCAGGTGACGTGGCGGCGGTGGGCCGGGTACTGTGCTTTTATGCAGAGCCAGTAGAATGCCCAGTTCCCACATTCTGCCCTGGAATCCAGGGAGGTCACTTGTGCATCCTCCACTCATTCCCAAAACAGATTGCAAGACTTGGGGAGGAAATGTACCTGCACAACACTTTTGCCCTCGTTTTTGGAGGGTATCTCGATCCCCCTGAAGTCCACCCACTCTATACTATCAGGCAGGGACAGTGCAGCCAGCAGGGAGAAGGCTGCCCTCAACAAGTCTTTCCAACCTCAGTGTTTCGAGGGGCTGCAGGCTTGGCGGGGCAAAACTCAGCAAGGAAAGCTGGGTCCACCGTGGGGTCTGCCAAGAAAGTGGGGTCTACTTGACATGCTGGTTTCCCAGCTTCTCCTCTGGCCATCTCTGTCTTCACGTGGTAGGACACCTGCTCATTATAAGCTACTTACATTGTTTTCTTTTTTTTTTTTAATTTTTAAAAAATGATTTTATTTATGTTTTGCAGAACTGGGGTACAGGCCAGAGGTGTGGGGGGTGAGAGGATTCACCAAAGATAGAGTGGAAAACAGAACAGGCAGATCAACTGAAGCATGCTGCTTAGGGGAGCAGTGGGCGGGTTCAGGAGAGGTCTGACGTGCCATGTGGGTCAGCTCCCTGGCCGGGGATTGAACTCGTGCTGCAGTGGCTTCTGAGAGCTTCATAGTGCAGAGCTTTAACCCATTGCGCCTCCAGGGAGGGCCCCCTTACATAGTTTCTTAACCCAAACATTGTTATCACTGCTCACACGTATTCTTCTAATTCCAACAACAAAAAAGTTGATACTATTATAACCTTTATTTTATAAGTGAGAAAACAGGCACAGAGATTCACTCATCCCTTAACTGATTAAGTGGAGAATTATCTCCAGAAAGCTTTTTGATATTTGGATTTTTTTTTTTAAGATTTATTTATTTGTGCATACAGAACTGGGGTACAGGCCAGAGGCTCAGGGGTGGCGAGAGGCTTCACCAGAGACAGAG
>NW_004567104.1:32325898-32368506 GCF_000260355.1 Condylura cristata
GATCTGCCTGTTCTGCTCCCCACTCTGTCTCTGGTCAAGCCTCTCGCCACCTCTGGTCTGTACCCCAGTTCTGTATGCACAAATAAATACATCTTTAGAAAAAAAAAAAAAGTGAAACACAAATGCAGAAAATCTACCTCTCCAAGCCACCATTCAGGTGCTCGGCCTGGCTCTGCGTGAGACCACCTCTCCTCTGTGCCCACCTGCCTCTCACCCTCCTGCCCTCCCACACACCCGCTGGCTCACCTCCCTCTCCTCCCTCTCCCGGGCTCCTGGCTTGTCAGAGGGAGCCACTCAGACCTCTTCCAGCTCAGGCGTGGCTCACCCTCAGCCCAAATCACAGAGTGGCCCCAACATCCACATGGCAGGAATTGGTGTGCAGCCACAGGGGTGGGGGCAGGATTCTGCTCCAGGATGTGCTCAGGAGCCATGAGATCAGGAAAGACATGAAAGCAGAGGAAGCTCTGGGTGCCACAGGGACACAGCAGTTCTGGCCCGCCACTGCCAGGGCTAGCCGGCTGCACAGGGGACCGGAGCGAGCAGCCAGCCACCTGCACATCGCAGCAGGTCCTTGCGCTGTTCATGGCCCTGGGTGCGGCTCTTACTGGAAGCACATGGCTTGCCCTAGTCGCTGTTTTTGGCTTGGACCTTTGGCTTGGGTTGGGGGTTGAGTAGTAGGTGGAGGGGTGACTTCATAGTGTGGAAACACACTTTGGGGCTGGGCTTGCACTGCAGTGAGCAGACCTGGGGCCCTGGGTTCCACCAGGCCCTGGGCCCTGCACACTAGCCCAGCTTCCCTTTTTCCTGGTTGTGTGACCCGGGCAGCTGCAGGCACCCAGCTGCTCTGAACCTCAGTTTCCTCATCCGCAGAATAGAATAGGAGGAGTACCTACTTCATAGGGTGATAGAGGGTAAATGAGATAATGTGAGGAAAGCGCTTAGCACAATATCTGGCACATAGCAAGTGTTCAGTAATTGGGAGCAGCTATTATTGTTGTTGCTGTTATTATTATGATTATTATCACACTGCTATCAACAGAGAAAGGCCTGGGGATTCTTTAGCTGAGAGTGGAAGGGTGATGAGTCACATTCGTCAATTCTCCTCAGAGCTGTAATATTTACAGAGGGTGATGACATGCTGTTCTCTGGCCCCACTGAGAGCAAGACCACAAGAAAAAAATAAGTCAGCTCTGCGCTGTGACAGATAGGACCTGAATCTACGGATGGGGAGAGACAAATGGGTGGGGGCGGAGTTTCGCCTGAGCAGGGGGTGACCGAGGCGCCACCACACTCTGAGGCCTCCTCCTGCCCCCAGGAGAGTAGTTGCAAAGTATATAGTTCCTGACACTCAGCTGCTTGGGTGCTGAGCCCCCCACTGCGGTGGATTGACGCAGACCAGAGGCATGGAAGTCCCCCAGCTGCCCCTGCTGACGAATGTGCAGTGTGACAGCTGGAGAGGTTTCAGCCCCGTGGGGGGACCGTGCCAGAGCACCCAAGCCGTGCTCTCTGGCTTGGGTGCCAGAGAGCACCTCCACCACATACCTGCCCCTCCGACACCAGCAGCGCCAGGGCCAGAGGTGGGCTGTGCTGCTCCCACTCCTGGCGCAGGGGCCTTACATACACCCCAGCAGACCACTCGGGCCTGGGGCTTCGGATGCTCTGTCTTGGACGGCAGGGAATTGAGGCTGGAGAAGGCGCCAGCCAGGGGTGTACCACACCAGGGACAGGCATGACCCAGAGGGTCCCAGGAGAGTTACCGGCTAAGAGGTCATCATTGTGGAGCAAAATGAGTGTTTTGGTTGACCAGACCCTGCCCTGCCACTTCGTGGCTGTGGGACTTAAGCCGCCTACTACTCTGAGCCTCAGTTTCCTCATCTGTGACATGAGATAGTAGTGTCCATTCACTAACCCATTCGGTGCTGTTTTATTTCTGCCTCCATCGGTAGGGAACACTAGACACAGCTAGAGGCAGGGATGATGATGTGATTTTAGAGGGGTGCTCCAGCTGTCATTTCGAGCTCAACGGCTCAGGAAGACACATGCTGAACACTGGGTTCATGAATAAACTGGGAATGTCACACACGCAAGGGTGGGTGTCTGGGGCACTGTGCCCTAACAGGGCACCCATATTAGACAACTTGGTTCAGTCCTTCTGTTACTATTTCGACACAGAGCAGCAGAGCCCTGGAGTGTCTCCTGAGGCTCCAGACAGGATGCCAGGAGGGCAGATGATAGAGGCGTAAAGCTTCTGGCTCAAGACGTGGCTGGGACCACTGGTTCTGTGCTGGCTACCAGCGAGAATCATGGTCATGTAACCCAAACCCAAAGGCTCCAGGGATAAAGAAGGCCCCACCAGACCCGAGGGGCCCTGCAGGATCCTCTTTACCCTCAAGATCACTATGGAATGAGGACAGCCACGCACAGGATTGGTCTGACCCCACACTGGAGCCTTGAGGATTTAAAGGTTGTAGGTGGCGGGATTTAGAGGTTGTGAGAGGCAGAGACTGCTGTCTGTGTGAATGGAGAGCAGACCCCTCCTCCAGGGGACGCCCGTCCTCTCCTGAAGAACTGCAGTCCTCACAGGCACCATCTGTCTGGCCCCTGGGGTGAGGGGGACAGCATTGAAGAGTAGGCCTCTGGCTTGATCACATGCTCATTCTCCCCATGGGGCTGGAGGTGGGGAGTCGGGTAGAGGGTGCTGACCTAGGTGTGGCAGTTGGGGTAACAGTGTGTGTGTGTTGGGGTCTGGGGAGAACTGGTCTGTGCTCACACCTCCCCTCCCTTCCTCTCTCCCAGTCGCTCCTGAACCACCCCCCACCCCACCTTTTAAGGTTATCATCTCCTCTCCTGTCTCCTTCAAGGACTTGGCTGCCTTCCCCAGGTCGCTCTGGCGTCTGGCTCGGCTACAGTGTGGCTCTGAATTATAATGACCACGAGACAATGTTGGCGATGTTCAGATGCCCCTGGGCAGACTGTGCACCCTGTGGGCAGAGAGGGAAAGTACTGACCTCCACTCAAACCCACAGGCCACCGAGGGGTGGTCCATGAACTGGCGCCTGCCTGCCTCCAGGCTGGTAGGATGAGAATTCAGAAACAGCTCTACTACAGCTATAAGCGGCTTTGTGTTATCTCGTTCATTCCACAAACATTTTTGAACTGCTGCTCTGTGCCAGGCATGACGAGGAGTAGCTGGAACCAACATCCTCTTGACCCTTGGGAAACACCCAGAGAGGTGGAGCCGAGCCTGGTACTTGGGTGCAGCGACCTGACAACACAGCCTGCCCTGTTGGTGGGGGGAGGGGGGCCTGGGGGGGAGAGGGCAGGGGAGCCCTGGGATTGGGTCCACAGTTTTTAACTAATTATCTAATTAATTAATTACTTTAGTTGTGGTGAAATATACAACCAAAGATTTGCCCTGTAACCAAGCTGGAAGTGGGGTGTTCAGCATGGCACCGAGTCTGCTCAGTACACATGTTGTGCAACCATCACTACTGCCCATTTCCAGAAATTTTTTCCATCTTGCAAAATGGAAACTCCATCTTCGCTAAAGACTAACTGCCCATTCCTCCCCACTCCCAGTCCTGGCGTTCAACATTCCGCATCTGTCTGAGTTGGAGTGTATTAGGTCCCTCATGGAAGCGGAGCCTACTGTACGTTCTGTGACTCACTTCTTCCACTTAGCATTAAGCTACCCTCAAGGGTCATCTGTCATGTGGCATGAGTTGAATTTCCTTGTTAAGGCTGAATAATATTCCATCGCATGGATCAATCACATTTTGATTTACCTGTTGATGATGCTTGGGGAGCTTCTTTTTTTTTTTTGGCTGTTATGGGTGAGGTAGCTGTGAACATGGGTGGATGCATAGCTCTGTGGGTCTCTGCTTTTGATTCTCTGGGGTTATACCAGAAGTGGAGTAGCTAGTTCATGTGGTAATTCTATGCTATTGTTTTTTAATGACTGTCTTATGGTTTAGTGTTGTTTTTTAATTGAAGCATTATTTCCCCCCCTTCTTAATTTTTTTAAAAATAGAGGTAACTTGGTTTACACCATTGTTTATGATATGGGGTGAAGGGTCGCACCCTTCATGGGTATGCTACACACAACTCCCACTGGTTGGCGAGGTCCTGACAGTATCCACCGTGTCTCTCTCACGTGCCCCCCCCCCGATTCTGTGGGTGATTCTGTGTTTCATTATTCAAGGAACTCCATGCCTTTTCCCTGGTGGTTCACCACTTCACCTTTCTACCAACAAGGCACAGTGGTTCCAGTTTCTCCATATTCTTGCTAGCATTGGGGCTGGACCAAAGCCCTGACTTTGTCTTGGGACACAGAGTGGGGAGGGCTGGTGGGAGGAGGCAGCAGTCAGCAAGGACTCATTACTTTAGCTCCCTAGACTCAAACTGGGGAGGTCCTGGGGGAGACAAGAAGAGGTAAGTGAGAGTGAAGACTGGTTGACCTTGAGGAGATGCTCTTGAAACAACTGATTTCAGTTGTGATTTGAAATTCTGATTCTAATAGGAATGCAGACATAAGAAGGATTGTTCTGGGTGGGGTAACACATTATGAAGATGAAAAGATTAGAATTGGATTCTAAAAGAAGAATGTGATTTGTTTTCCAAAATAAACATTTTAAAGAGATTTATTTATTTATGCATATAAGAACTAGGGTACAGGCCAGAGATGTGGGGAGTGAGAGGACTCACCAGAGACAATGGGGAGCAGAGCAGGAGGATATATTGAAACACCCTGCTGAGGGGAGCAGCAGGAGAGCCAGGAGAGGTCTGGTGCACCACACGAGTCACCTCCCTGGCTGGAGATTGAACTCATGCTGTGGTGGCTGCCAACAGCTTGATAGAGCTGTGTGTCTTTAACCCCTGTGCAGCAGGGAGGCTCCCTAAAATAAACATTTTTACGATACGAAGGATGCATGTTCTTTGTAGAAAACTTGGAAAATAAAGAGAAGGAAACAAAACGCACCCATGTTCTCACTGCCAAGAGGTCACTGACGTTGCTCAGTCTCGTGCGGTGACTTCCTCCTTCCACGTGCTTCTCTTCAGGAAGCAGCCCCCTGACTCTTCCAGGACTCCGGAGCAAGAGCCTAGAGATACTGTGGTGGAACATTGCCTGGTGGTAGGAGAAGGCTTAGGTGGGCAGAAGTAAGATGGAGGGATCTGGGCATCCCGTGAGCATGTGACTGGCAGGTGGGTTCTGGGGCCCAAATTTCTGGACCCCTTCCAGTGGCCAAGCATCAGGGCCCCTTCTTTGGACTTTACTTCTGAAGGGTGGTGTCCTGTTTGTGGGACACTGGTGAGCAAGCGGCTGCCGCAAGGGCTGTTCCCCTATTTGTTTCCCTTGGCCATTCTGCCTTTGCGTCTCCCAGCCTGTGGCCTCCGACAGTCCTGCTCTTCGTTCACCGGCCCTATTCTAATCATTTTTCCAATCCCCTTGGAAAACACATGTCTGCTGCTCTTCTCAGCCTGGAGCTGAGACCTCGCCTGACAGGCTGCTCGCCTCGTGCGTGTGAATGGTGCACACGGCTTCTCTCCCTGCCGAGGGGTCAGATCCAGGCGGCTCTCCAGTTGTGTAACTGGGAGCCAGTGGAGGGCACCCTGCAGGGGACAACCCTGTGGTCAAGAAGAGACCTCTGGCCTATGGCTGTCCTCCTCGGGCAGGTCCTCCCCCAGGTGCTTCTGGCCTGCTGGGCCTGCCTCCCCAGGAACTTCGGCTCCCACCGAGTCTGATGTCTTGGTATTCATGCTGCTGCTGCCTGAGCAGACACCCGCCCCGCCCCTGCCCCCTGACCTATGTCCCTGGGGCCCTTGCTCCTCCTGAGCCAACCTCCACAGATGCCTGCTCTTGGCATTTCTTGAGTTCGCATCGCTGCGGTGCTGAGGGAGCAGGAGCTAGGACGAGCAGGCCCTCAGCACCGCCAGCTTGAGAAACTCAGCTCCTGGGTATTCGAGATGTGTCGGATGCGCCTCTGTGCAGGATGCGCCTCTGTGCAGGAGCAGAGTCAGGCATCAACAACTTCAAGTCCCAGGGCCTGCTGGCGGTGAGAGGGAGGTTAAATGAGGAAAGGCATTTAACCAAAAACGCGTGTGGTAAAGCAGAGCAGGAGCTGCGATCAGAGCTGAAGGGCCTATTGTGGTAATTGGGATGAAGTGCCTCCCTGCTCTCGCCTCTGAGCACAGTGTAGGAACCTGAGTGATGGATGGCAGGCAATTAGCACAAGCCGGAGAGGGCCGTGCCCAGCCGCTGTGTGCGCTGAGGGCCTGGTCGCCTTGCCAAGACCAGCTCTCAAGTGCGAGCTAATGGAGGAATTAGCACCTGACTGCGTGTCTGGGCCCAGAGCTGGGCCGTAAAATGGACTTCAGAATTACCAAGGAATGGATCAGAAAGTTCTGGCCCACTGAACAGTCTGCCTTCGGATAGACCTAAAACAGGAGCCTCCAAAAGTGACAGTCACTACGCAGCATCCGACCCCCAGGCAGCAGTGTGACTGCCCCAGCCAGGAGGTGGGGGACATGTGGCAGTGGCAGAGTTGCCGTGAACATACAGGAGAGGCCGCAGGGCTCAGCGCTGGGTCCTCGAGACCCTGTCTGAGCTTGTGCTCCAGTTAGAGCCCTGCTCTGAGCCACCCCTCCTTGCCTGGCCAGTTGCTCTGTGGCACCGTCAAAGGGAGTCAGCAACTTACTCTCCCTGATTCCTCAGCAGCTGTTGAGAACCCAGACAGGTGGCAAAGGAAGATAGATCCCAGGAGACTGGACGGAGGGTCCAGTTTTCCGAGCTACCTGGAACGCCCACACCCCAGTGCCTGTTGCCCCTACGCTGCCTAGCATTGACCGGGAGGCTCCCCCGCCCTGCCCCCCCCCCACCCCCATCTGGTGGCCTGGATTCATAGCACTACTCATGCCTTGAATATTTGCTGGGCCTGAGGCCTGGGGTTCTCTGAGCTCAGATGACAGGACTGGACCCCTCCGAAGCCCTGTGGTGTGGAAAGGGGAGCTACCGGAGTTACTGGTCCTGCACCTTACTTGCTTTGAATATTCTCTTCCTTGCAACAAAATGCATCTCAGGCACTGTTGTGGGTAGAATTGTGTTCCCCTACAAGAGTTGTTGGTGCCCTAACTCCTGGTACTCATGAATGTGACCCTGTTTGGAAAGGCAGTCTTTGTGGATAAAATCAAGGTCAGGTGAGGTCTTGCTGGAGTAGGGTGGGTCCCAATCCAATGTAAGTGGTGTCCTTATAGGAAGAGGAAAGTGCCACGTGAGGACACACCCAGGGAGGTTGTCATGTGAAGACAGAGGCAGAGACAGGGGTGGTGTGCCTCAAGCCAGAGTTGACAGCCGCCAGAGGAACCTACGGAAGCAGGGACCAGAGTCTCCAAGGAAAGCCTGGTCCTGCCAACACGCTGATGTTGGGCTTCCTTTCTCCAGAACAGTGAGAGAATAAATGTCTGTTTGTTATTGCAGCTACAGAAAACTAATACAGATCCCTACTATATGGTATTGTGCCGGGTATATGGAGCAGAGGGTGAAGTAGATATTCATTCAGTCACTCGGCTTCAAGTTTTGCCAAATCGTGTGTGTGTGTGTGTGTGTGTGTGTGTGTGTGTAGTGGCGAATAAGAGTCAACCCCCCCCCCACCCAGGAGTTTGCATTCTAGTGGGGAGAGGCTGATAAAAGCATAATAATAAATTACATATCGAATGGTGAAAATGCAATGGAGAAAAATGCAGTCGAGAAGGGAGATAAATATATCAAGGGATTATAAAGTTAAATAGGCTGGTGGAAGCTCTTTGAGAAGGTGACATTTAAGCTAGTACAGTACTTCTCAACCCTGACTGCACATTAGAATCACCAGGGGAGCTTTAACAGAATAAAGGAGAACAGAAACAGGCAATAGCTGAGCCCCACCCCAGGCCAGTTGAGTCAGAGGCTCTGGCGGAGTGGGCTCTGGGACCCTCCTTATAAAAACTCAGGTGACTCTGACAGACACCAGGTCTAAGCCCTACTGACCTGGCATGGGGAGGTGGCAGCGGAGAAGGTGTTCTGCACAGCCCGGCCGGGTCACCAGGGAAGGGCAATGCAGGCGGGGCCTCTCAAGTCCCCTCACGTCCCGGCGTAGTGGCTGGGGAAGCTCGGCAGTGCCACACACGTGTCCTCATGTCTCTCGGGGCGGTACGTTCGCTCGCCCCACCAGCTCCTGGACTCAGAGCTCTGGGTTGCCTTGGCCAGGCCCGAGGTCTTCCTTGCCAGGGAGGAAATCCCCCCCAGCTAGGCTTGGGCTGTGCCGTCTCAGACCCAGCGGGAGCCGTCCTTAGGCCTGTTGCCTCGGGCCCTGCATCAGCAGCACTGCGGCCAGCCACGCTGACCGTCTCTGTGCGAGTTCCTGGACTCCGGTGCGGCTGATCCAGATTCCAGCCTCCCTTGATGGACTCCCGAGAGTTAAAGAATTTCCAGACCAGGGGTGTCTTGGGGGCTTTAAAGAGACCAGTAGATCCCGTCTGGTCCTTACAGTGGAGCGGGGAAGTGGAGGTGGGCCAGGAGTGCCGCCTTCTGGGAGGGAGCCGTGCCCGCATCTGGAGTGGGCAGCTCCCGCTCTGGCTCCTCTCACGGCACGCTGGCTGCCCACGCAGACCCCCGGGCTGTCCGTTGTGTCAGACGCAGGCATCAAAGCGTATGGAGAGTCCCGACTGCTTTCATCTTCTGAGTCCCTGAGGAGCCGTGGAGCCGCGGGTCCTGGCTACCCTGGAGCAGTGTGGAGACCAGGGACCTGACAAGACAGGGTCGGTTCCTCTGCACCTCACCTACCCCCTGAGTCCCCACTTCTCCCATTCACTGGTTTCCTCCTGCCATTGTCTTGGCTTTGATTCACCTAAGATGACCGGGGACCATCAGGTAGTAGCAATTTTATTGATTCAGTTCTTGGATTGTGGGCCCAGGCTGGGCAACTGGCTCAACTTTTCTGAGCCTCAGTTTTCTCACCTCACAGGGCGGTGATGATGGCAAGTGAGTCAGTATTGCTAAAGTGCATAGAACAGTGTCCAAGTGTTCGAAAATGCAGGACTGTTATTATCCAGTATGGGGAGGCCTACAGAGGAGAATGCGACTGCCATTGAAAAGATCTTTTTCTTACGGCTCCCTAGAGGAGAGGGCACCAGGCTGTGGGGTTGGGTGGGGACCACAGGTGGCACCAGGGACAGGCAGGAGGCAGAATCAGGAGGAAAAGATGAGCAAGAGCTTGTACTGTGGTTTCTGCAGGAAGCAACAGGTGGACAGGCTTTGAGTTACTTAGTCTGAATAGTTTCTGTGGATTCTGGGCGTGGGGTGCTATCCTAAGCTTCCCAGTCTCTGTCCCTGGGGTGAATCTCTGGGGAGTGAGGGCTGGGGGTCAGTGTTCCAGGAGCCAAGGGGATTGCTGACTCTCTGGGAACTGGCAGGCCTGGGAGGGGCAGGCCCCCTGTCAGGAAGGCCCTGGGTGTCAAACCTCTGAAGGAGAAGACAGATGCAGAATATGGTCAGTTCTACATTTTCAATTAAGGTGGGACACACACAGGCCCGTCCACGTCGCTGTCTCCCAGCTCTTGCCGCAGGCTCGACCTGCTCGTCTCAGACGCCGGTGCTGGATCAGGGCTGTGGCAGGACCCGTGGTGAGGTGACATGTTGGAGACTCCCAGTTCAGCTCCGAGTACATGAGAATTCTGGCTTCACCTCTGGTAGTCAGCTCTGAAAGGAAAGGAAGGTATTTTCAGTCTCAGGAACATAAGACACAGAAAGGAATAAAAACAAAAAAAATCCAGTATGAGTCATACAGGGCAGATGATGCATTTGATGGTGCCCCTGGGGGATCTGCTGGACAGAGTGGCCGGCAGGGACAAGCTGGGGACTCCTGAGAGGCCTGGCTATGGCTTTCTCTCTCCTCCCTGAGCCTCCTTCAGTCTGTTCCAACCAGAGACACCTGGCGATGGGGAGGGGGAGCTTGGGGTGGGATTCCCCTGTGAATGGGCCTGGGAATTGAGATCTCTGTACAGCAGCCTGGCGATGGGGAGGGGGAGCTTGGGGTGGGATTCCCCTGTGAATGGGCCTGGGAATTGAGATCTCTGTACAGCAGCCTGGCGATGGGGAGGGGGAGCTTGGGGTGGGATTCCCCTGTGAATGGGCCTGGGAATTGAGATCTCTGTACAGCAGCCATTCTAACCTGAACCGCTTCTCAGAGCTGGTGAATCAACGACCCCCCTCCTGCACCCCTCCACAGGTCCAGCTTCCTTGCAGCGACATCTCAGCATCTAATGGGCAGGTCCTGGAGGCAACTGAGAATGGGGGGTCAGGCGCTCCCAGGATCTACCCTCCTTTCCTCCTGGGCGGGCGGGCGATAGAAGAGGACCGGGAGGGTGTTCCCAGTCAGCACTGGGTTTCCAGTGCTGGTGCTCTTTTTTTTTAAAGATTTATTTATTTGTACATACAGAACTGGGGTACAGGCCAGAGGCTCAGGGGTGGCGAGAGGCTTTACCAGAGACAGAGTGGGGAGCAGAACAGGCAGATCGACGAAGTACACTGCTGAGGGGAGCAGCGGGCGGGTCAGGAGAGGTCTGCCGTGCCATGTGGGTCACCTCTGGGGCAGGCGGGGATCGAACTCATGCGGAAGTGGCTTAAGCTTCTCAGTGCAGTGCTTTAACCCGCTGCGCCACCAGGGAGGGCTCAGTGCTGGTGCTCTTAACCCCCCTTGCGCCCAAGCAACATTTAGTTGCCCCAGGACTCCTCCCGACCTGCTCTCCCAGGTCCGAGGGTGGGCCCTGGATCTCCCTCTCTCATGGGGTCTTTCTCCACCTGTGTCCCCAGCATCCTGTTTGCGGACATCGAGGGCTTCACCAGCCTGGCGTCCCAGTGCACTGCCCAGGAGCTGGTCATGACCCTCAATGAGCTCTTTGCCCGCTTCGATAAACTGGCTGCGGTAAGTCACCCTGCCCTTTTCTTCGGGCCTAGCCAGGCCCAAAGGCTGCCTGATCTGGGCTGGCTGATAGAGGGGTGCTATGGTCAAGGGCCAGCTGCACCCCAGGAACTGTGCCAGCATGTGCCCTGCTGGGAGAGTCAGCTGTGGGAGCTGGTAAGGGCAGGGAGGGCCTCACATACTGGGGCTGGTCCTTATGCCTTGTGTGGCCCCAGCTGAAGGTGCCTGCATAGGATGGGGGGGAGGCGGGGGGAGGTAGGGAGCTTCCACTGTTGGGAGGGAAGTGAGGCCTGCAGGTCCCACTGTCCAGACCGCTGAGGAGTCCTGTTTGGTGGGGTCACTGGAGTGTCTTGGAGACACTTTCTTGTAGAGGCTGACGGGAGTAGTAAGAAAATGAGCTTACATCTCAAGTAGGATTAAAATTCACAGCCATTGCCCTCCCTAGAGGCTTCCAGAATGAGAACTCATCAACGCCGAGGCACACTGGAAGTGCCACCCCTGGCAGGGGGCCACGACACGTTTGTCCGTGAGGCCCTTTTCCACCTCTGTCATGTGTCCCTGCATTTGTGGCTTGGAGTGACACGGTGCCTTTGCAGAGGGCCACTTACTGCAGTGTACCCCAACACCAGGGGTGTTCCCCTTTGCTCTCGCACAGGAATCAGATCAGAGGGGCTGGCGCTACTGAGGACATTAATTGGCAGGCCTCCCATCTCCCAAACTGTGTCTTTAATCACTGAGTCCAGGTGAGGTGAAGGGCCCTGGGATGGGCCTGGAAGGTGAGCCCAGGCGCCCAAGTCCCAGCTTCCAGAAGTGACTCCTGGAAGGCAGAGTAGGACCGTGTGGAGTTGGGGCTGAGCGACATTCCCCCTCAGCTGGGCCCGCTGAGAAGTCCACTGCTCCATTACAGAGTCGCGGCGGCTGGCACTCCGGCTCTGTGGGCATTGGTGGGCACTGGGCACTCTGCTGGCTGGTCTAGAACTCTCCTAAAATCTCAGATAGGCACCGGGTCAGGTGAACTTGTGGTGGCCAAATCTCATTTCTGCCTCAGTCGTTTTGTGAAAGGAGAATCAGAAAACTGATCCCTGACCCTCAGACCAAGAATCAGCAGCTCGGGGGAAGGGTGGGCAGACCGCTGGGCTGGCTCAGGCCTCCCTCAGACCCACGAGGCTCCTCTGCTGCTGCCTTAGCCCACCAGCTAGATCCTCGCTGGGCCTCAGCCATGGCTGAAGCGAGTTCCTGAGCTGGAGGGCTGGAATGCCCCTCTGAAGGCCGCTTGGTCATCTCCCCCCTCTCCCCCTTGATAAGCCTGTCCTGGGCTAGGGCCGAGCATCCTCCCCGGCACTGGATTGAGCACACTGCCCTAAAAGGCAAGTTATTCCAGGCATGGGGTGAATCTGTTTGCTTCCCATTTGCTGCCCTCCCACTTCTCTTCCCTACTATTTTTAATTTTTTAAAATTAATTTGCTTTCCAGGAGAATCACTGTTTACGTATTAAGATCCTGGGGGATTGTTACTACTGCGTCTCAGGGCTGCCTGAAGCGAGGGCTGACCACGCCCACTGCTGCGTGGAGATGGGCTTGGACATGATTGAGGCCATCTCGTAAGTGCTGGCCCGCAGGGGGCCTGTCCATGTGCAGGGGGCCTATGTAGCTCCAGGGGGGCCTGTCCATTTCCAGGGGGTCTGTCTCACTCCAGGGGCCTTCCTGTCTCCTGGGCCCTGTCCCACAATGCCCTCCTCCCACCCTTAGCCACACTAGAGGGTAGATTTGCACCTCCAGGTGCAATTTTTTTTTAATTACTATAAGATTTATTTATTTATGCATATAGAACTGGGGTACAGGCCAGAGGTGCAGGTGCGGTGAGAGGCTTCCCCAGAGACAGAGCAGGGAGCAGAACAGGCAGATCGAGGAAGTCCACTGCTGAGGGGAGCAGCGGGCGGGTCAGGAGAGGTCTGCCACGCCATGTGGTCATCTCCAGGGCAGGCGGGAATCGAACTCATGCGGAAGTGGCTTTAGATTCTCAGTGCTATGCTTTAACCCGCTGCACTACAGGGGGTACCTCCAGGTTTTAAGCATCCTCCTGGGCTCTTTTTACCCACAGCAGCCTGGGGAGCTTTCCCAAAGAAGTGTGTCCTGTGAGAAGGGAGAGCTTTGCAGCCTCCAGGGTAGCAGGAGAGGCAGGCTCACCTCACCTGGGAGCAAGACCAGTAGCAATGATGCTGGGCCCAGCGCTGTGGGGGGCCCTTGCACTCGTCCCTTATTTCTTGCACCCCCAGCCAGGGGTGGAGCACAACAACCCCACTTCTTTCCACATGAGGAAGGTTAGACTCAAGGGTAGACAGCTTCCCAGGTACTACTGCTGGGTCAGGAGATCCAATGCAGGTGTTCCCATCTGAGTAAACCCATCCTTCCGAGAAGCAATAGCAAAAAGGATGTGTGGCCATGTTTGGGTACTGCTGGTTGAAGAATGAGCCCAGGTCATTAAAAACATGGATAGTCCAAGCCCACATGTTAGTCAGGGAGTGGGTCAGAGATGCATCTGGGTTTAGTTACTAAGAACTTTACATGTGTCCTGTACATGTATCCTGGCCAGCGTGGCCAAGGCCGGCATCAGAGTAGCCGGCAGGAAGGTGGCTGGGCCCACCTGTTTGGCTCAGTCCCATCTGCAGTGTTTGCTGAGCGCCCTGCCTGCCCAGGCCAACCAGCAAGTCTCTCCCCAGAAGCACAGGTGTGTAGAGGGAGGGAGGCCAAGACTCCCGTGGCTCTGATAGCTGGAATGCTGAGCTGGCCTCACCGGTTAAAACAGGGGAACCTTGGTGGGAGGACCAGGCAGATGGCAGTTGAATCCAATAGGGGGACTGAGAACAGCTTTATGAGGTAGCCCTTGAGTTAAGCCAAAAAGATAGAATGAGATCATCAACCTCAAGCAAGTGGCCAGAGGCTTTGTGACAAAGGAACAGCTCCTGTAAGATACTTGTAGCGTTGATCCCAGGACAAGATGACTTGAATCTTCCTCGTGGGAGGTAGGGGGGCGTGCCAGCCTCTCACCGATGGCATGGGTGAGTTGGCCAATCCCACAGTATCAGGGAGGCTCCGGTTCCTGCAAGTGCACACTGCAGACCTGGCCCCAGACCACACCTGGAGATGTACAGCTTCCACCGCAACTCTCTCCCATGTGCACCTCGGGTGATGTGATGGGCGGGGGATCTTTCTTCTAGAAGATGGGGCGCCTTTAGTCCCCTGCACCTGTCTGAGACCTCTTTGTTTCTGAGCAGGACATAGGTCCTCTCTTGAAACTCAGTTGATTGCCTTTCTCCATCATCCTGCTAATGAAGAAATAGCAATGTGAAAAAGCCCGGGAACATTATAGGCGTGGGGTTTGGAGTGGGTGCAACTTACCTTTTTGGCTCATGCAGCACTAATGTGTCAAATTGCATTTTCTGAACACAGTTTAATTGACAGAGGCTAGTAGCCTGGGTGCCCTGGCCAGGGGCGGGTAAGCCCTGGAGCACGGCTTTTAGTGTGAGGCACCTCGCCACCCTGTGGCCAAGGTGGGGAACAGCACCTCTCACTGTCAGGCACCTGAGCACAGACAGGGCTGGGGTGCCCCTTTCCTCCCAGCTGACACTCTGAGATTGGATTTGGGCTGGAGCTGAGAGGAATGAGTCTGACCCCCACCGCTTCTGAAGCACCCCCTGACTCCCTGACTCCCTGCTTTCCAGCCTCACCCCCACTCTGTGTGCCTAGCCCCTGACCCTCTCCCAGCCTTACCCCTGCTCCATCCCCAGGTTGGTCCGGGAGGTGACAGGGGTGAACGTGAACATGCGTGTGGGAATTCACAGCGGGCGAGTACACTGCGGTGTCCTTGGTCTCAGGAAGTGGCAGTTCGACGTCTGGTCTAACGACGTCACGCTGGCCAACCACATGGAAGCTGGAGGCAAGGCTGGGTGAGTGAGGGTCTCAGGCCAGCCCAGATGTAGCTCCTCACCCAGGGCGACTGTGGGGAGTGGGGCTGGGCTGGGCGAGCCGGGGTAACCCCTGACCCCGGGGTTGGCGGACTCTAGGTAGATCTTCGTCCACTTGACCGGTTACTTATCCACACCAGGTAAGCTGTGGGGCGCATCCCTTCAACCTGCCCTGAAGATATCTACGCCAATTAAGATAACTTGTGGGAGATGCGATAAGTAGGGTAGAGCTCTGGTGGGGTGGGAAGCAGGGGTAAATTCCAGGGTAGCCAGAACAACACAGGGGATTTGGACTTAGTCAGCAGGAGCCATTGCTGGCTTCTCGGCAGATTTGCAAAGTGTCAGAGACGGGAGGCCGCCCACGTTAATTATACGCTATTAATACACCATAGATGTAAAATTGGGCCGTTGTGTGGACGAGAGCCGGGATAGCACTGCAGGTGCCATGACACTGGAAGGATGCAGTAGGCTGAGGCGGGAGTGGAGGTTTGCGTTAGCATTTGAGCCAGAGTTTGGGTCCCTGCCATTTGACTTGGAGTTGGGTTCTGCCTGACAGCTAACGTTCTGAACTCAACTCGTGATTTCTGCTTCCCCCTCTCCCCCGCCCCCTTCCCACCCAGACGCATCCACATCACCAAGGCCACACTCAACTACCTGAACGGAGACTACGAGGTGGAGCCGGGCTGTGGGGGCGAGCGCAACGCCTACCTCAAGGAGCACAGCATCGAGACCTTCCTTATCCTGCGCTGCACCCAGAAGAGGGTCAGGGGCCCCGGGGGGTGGCCGTGGGGCTCAGGGGCTTCACTTTTCCAGAAGGAATGTTTCTCTGGCCTGCTGCTTCCTTGTCTTCTCCTTTCCTGAGACAAGTCCTGTGGTTCTTGCATCTCAGGAGAAGATACGAGTTGCAAGGCTTTGCACAGGTGGAGGGCAAGGAGGCGATGCTTTCATTTTGCTTGTTGCAAAAACACAGACTTCAGATCAGTTAGCAACAATACGCAGAGAGCCAGGAGACGGAAATGAAGGGTCAAGGAAATCTGCCCGCCATGTATTGTATCCCCCACCCCCCTCATTTTCTGTTGCTTAAGCCAGGTGGGCAGTTGCTTGCCTGGCCGCCCACCCCCACCCCACCCCCTTTTCTCTCTCTCTGGGTCCGTCTCTGCCGGGTATTTATCCTCTTCCCCACTTTTGACTTTCTTGTCTCTTTCTTCTACCATCTTTTGTCTCAGCCCACACTTGCCAAAATATAAAACTGAATGATTAACAGACTCACTGTTCTATTTTTAATAGTGTCATATTCCATGTTCTTAAATTTTTAAGGCAAGCGAAGAGCACGTTTTATATATCTCCTTAGACTCAAATGCCTTTGACTTAGAAATCTTTCCACTGAGTTTGTCTGTTGGCCAGAGTCCTTTCAGAGGGGAACTCCCCTGTTTCTTTCCTAAGAAGTTAGATAGCGACAAATGAATCAGTGAGAAAAGTGCAGGGAAATCTTGGCTGACAGCAAAGCTGATATTGTAAAGAGGGGCAGGGCTTTTGGGGCTGGTGCCCACCAAGGGCCATCTTGGAGCACCCCGCCCTGCCCAGCGGCACCCCAGGAGATAGGGCCTGGCTGCCGCAGCCTCTGGAGAAGCTGTGTCAGGGCCCACCACTGACATCGGAAGAGGATGGGTTTGGGAGGGCTCCTAGCACTGCAGTTGACACACTTTAAATTTTGCTTGTTATTTAACTAGAGTATAAATGTACTGAAATCCTTCCAAGCCCTTCACCCATATCCTGCCCCACCCAGGCCAAAGGCTCGCTCTCTAGAATCTCTGGATCTTGTTTCTCCCAGCCTGACAAATGGTCCAAAAAGGATGAAATGCAGATAGACTGAGGGTGACACCCCAGCCACCCACCAAAACAATGCCCGTGGAAGCCGCCTCTGCTGCCGCCCCAATATGACAGTTTTCCTTTGCAGACTCAGGGAAGGAGTTGAGGGGAAGGTGCCCTAGGATCCACAAGTCTCCCCCGCCGCCCACGTCTTGCACCCATTTGGGGAGCAGACAGGCAGGCAGAGACCCTGGCGCCCGCGGGCACTGGTGGGAGGTCATGAGCGCAATGGTGAATCTCATGTTCTGCTCACCCAAAGCCCTGTGCCTGTCCTGCTTGGATGTCCCTATTTTTAAATGACTGTTTGGACGTCCCTGTTTTGATCAAGTTGAGTGGGGATTAGAAATACCCTCTCCACATCACCCTCAGTTTCCTTCACACCTAAGCTTTGCCCACCCCCGGGAGGACCCCACGTGAATGGCACAGGTTTGTGCCCCTCACCTTGCTGTGTCGCTCCCACCTGGGCCAGCCAGGCCTGGCAGGGAGGCTTGTGGGAGACTTAAGATCCATGTTTGTCCTGGTGAGCTTTAGGAGCTGGACAAGCTTCGGGCGCCAGGTTGTGTGGAGAAGAGGGGGCGGCTGCCTAAGTCCTCTCCAGGCAGGAGGTAGGCGCGGGGAAGAGTCTCTCCCCTCCGGGGCTCACCTGCTGATACACCTGTGTGCCCTCCAGAAAGAAGAGAAGGCCATGATCGCCAAGATGAATCGCCAGAGAACCAACTCCATTGGGCACAACCCACCGCACTGGGGGGCCGAGCGCCCCTTCTACAATCATCTGGGCGGCAACCAGGTGTCCAAGGAGATGAAGCGGATGGTGAGTGGGGGGTGAGTGGGGTGCGGTCGCCCTCCCCGGGGCTAGGGATTTCGTGCTCGGGAACACGAGGGCACAGGAGGAAGCACTGGGTGGCTGGACCCAACTTTGGATAAGGAGCCAGAGCGCCTGCCTTCCGGTCCCAGGGTCTCCGTGAGCCCACCGCCTCTTGGCACCCCTGGTTTGGCTTCAAATCAGTGGCACTCCCCCACTTTTTGGCAGAGCTTGCTACCACAGGTTGGAAGCAGGCCTGTCTGGCTGGACCAGGGTCCAGTCAGCCTCCAGCGGTCTCTTGGCTGTCCGGTGAAGCCCTGGGGATTTGGGTGGGCACCAGCTTGTCAGATACCCTTCCAGCACCAGCTGCATTTCCCAGGCAGCTGAAACACATCCTGCAACTTCAGCTGCTCAGAAGCTACCCCGTGCTCTTTGGTGAGAGCCAGGGGCCGTCCCTTTGCCCTGTGCTAAGAAACACCTCTGGAAACTCCAGCTTTCCTGTGGGAGCCTGCAGGCTGAAAGTGCGTGGTGTGGCAAGGGGTTGCCTCTGCCTCAGAAGACAGAAACCCCCCCCCTACCCCCACCCCACCCCAGCCATCACTGCACACAGCAGGGCAGAGCTAATTCAAGATGCACTGCCTGGTTCTCTCAACAATAGCAGAGAGAGAAATTCAGACGGTGGGAAGAAAAGGGAGTGATAAGTCATATCAGAGCCATGTGTTTTCTTTCTTGGCTTCTCTGTCCAGGCACACTCAAGCTCACGGGCAGCCTGGTGCCCAGCCCAGAGCCGCCCACTCTGAGAGAGGGACAGTGCAGGGAGCAATGTGTGCCTGCAGCCATGGACTGGGTAGAGGAACAAGGTGGGGAGGATTGGCTCTAGGATCCCCTAGTCGGGGGTGGGGAGGCTAGCAGGCACAGGTGACAGTCGTTTAAGGAAAAGCTACAGGGAAAAAATTGAATTAAGACCTCCATTTAAAACACTGATGTTGAAGAACAACTCGTGAAACACTGAGGTTATGGGGGCAGAGAGAGCGAGCCCGATCCTTCCAGGGCTTTAAGGACGTGGATGTCCCCAAACCCGGTCACTGTACGGGCCCCTGTCAACACCCTCTGCCTCAAGTGTCCACCCTGAAGTCAGAGTGGCTGGCAGCTGTCTTTTTGTTTTTTTCCCATATCATTGTTCACTTTTGTACGATATTTTCTTTCTCTCCTCAGGTGTAATCCCCATAAATCTCCCACCACCACATAACCCTGCGAACCTTCACCATAGTCCCTGTGCCCTTCCCTCCCCGGTTTGGACCCTTCTGCTTCCCATTCCCTTATTATATGTCTCAGATCTATAATGCGCTTGCCAGTTTTGTCTTTTTTTTCTTACCCCATGTTTAGTTCCCCTGTATCCCTCCTATACATGAAAATGTCCTATATTTTTTCTCCCTTCTGTTTATTTCACTAAGCATCATCCCTTTTAGCTCCATCCATATGGCAGAGAGTACAAATTTACCTTTTTGATCGCTGAGTAGTATTCCACCACATCTATATACCACATCTTCTTGATCCAGTCCTCTTGTACTTCTACTAGTGAAGTACAACCTGGGAGTTAGCCATTTATTTTTTTAAATCTTGTGCCAGGTTGGGCATTTGGGTTGTTTCCACATCTTAGCTATTGTAAATAGTGCTGCAATAAATAGGAGGGTAGGTTTCTTTTTAAAATAATATTTCTGTATCATTTGGGTAGATTTCTGGTAGTGGAATTGCTGGATCATATGGTAGCCATCACTGTTAGTAATTTGAGGCTCCTCTACACAGTTTTCCATATGGTCAACAGCCTTTTATCAATCTGCAAACTCTAACCACACAACCAGGCCAATCAAAAGGTGGGGGGCACCAAGAAGAGGGGGAGTATTGAGAGCAGATGCAGGAGGGAAACTGGCTTGTAGGAGGAACTAGGGACAGGGAAGAGGAGGACAGAGAAGGCAAAGGTGGGGGTGGGAGGAGCTGGAACCCAGGAGAGCGGGGAAGAGAAAGATGGGCAGGAAAGAGGTGGAGTGGAAGAGGAAGGAACCTGGTGGAACCTCAAGCTCTCTCGGCCTTAGGGAAGTCTTTTTTTCCTTTAGTGATACTTGGTATAAGCTGAGTCTTTAGTTATTTCAGAGTCTCAGAGGAGGAGGCCCGGACTATAAGCACTGGTTTGGCAGCCAGATTAATCATTGTTAGGACAGAAAGCTTGGTAGAAGGAGCAGAAGCGCTGTAACTGGGGAACAGGCAGTTTCCAGGCGCGGGAGGCCAGCTGCAGAGAGGGTCCGCGTGGTGCTAACTGCTCACCCAGCAGGAAGGAAAGGGAGAGAATGGGGAGAGGGGTGGGCACTGCTGCAGTCTTGAGGAGAGGCTCCCCACCCCAGCCAGGCAGCCCCCCGGGTTGCACCATGTACTGACGCTTGGCCCTTCCTGGCCCCTCCAAAGTGTGCAGGCCAGGGTTGGGTGACCCCATCGGCTTGTGGGTTAAACTTACCTGAAATCTTCAAGAAAGAAATACAGGAGACCTCCACTGACGACGAGGTGGAAGGCTGAGAATAAGAGTAAGCAGCACCTGAGAACTAGTGGCGAAGTAACCTGGGAGTTCGCCATTTATTTCTTTAAATCGTGTGCCAGCTTTGTCCAGCCTTGAACAGATGATGAGGATGACTCGCACTGGTTTACATGTGGGTGGGAGAGTTGGGGGGTCACTAACTCTTCATTAAGAAGGTTGACAGTGGGCACCTCCATGGGTTCCCCTCACCTTCCCAAGTCCAAGGAAGCTTGGACCACGGGAGACGTGCAAAAGGGAGCCTGGCACGCTGGTGTGGAGGAGCTGGGGCCACAGTCTCTGTTCTTGCTTTAGGGCTGAGCAGGAGGAATCAGGAATCAAGCAGAACCAGAGCAGAGTTGCTCCCCAGGGGTGCTGAGGCCCAAAGCACAGGGCACCTCTGAGGTCCTGGATGAGCTGGAACTAGTGAGCAGCTGGGGTAGCTGAGCTGAGCCCTGCCTGTGTTCTTAGTTACCCTCGACTATGTGTGGACCAAAGGCATGACCAGCGTGGTCAGCTCAGCGTCCGGCCTGCGGCCGAGCATGGCACACCAAGGACAGCCGGGGTCGCGACCTCAGCCCCCGCTAGTGACCAAAGGTGCACTAGGGAGAATCAGAAACAGGGTCATGAAACACTGCTCAGGTTTATATTGAGTTGCAGAGACCAGTGCGGGCATAACACAGCTTGGCTGTTCTCAGTCCCCTAGTACAATCGCCGCAGGCCCCTGTGAAGCCTTCGTGGCCAGGGCCTCGCCCGGTCCTGGAGAGAGTGGCCTGCTCAGGCCCTGTGCTGTTAGCTCAAGCCTGCCCTCTGAGACCCCTGGAGCCTGCGTGGGCCTCCCACCGCTGACCCTCCCCCCAACACACACCAGCTCCTCCAGTGTGGGCCTGGACCCATGAAGTAGGCAGGTCTTGCTGCCTGAGTCAGGGGATTCTCGGAGACGAGAAGGCTCCTACCTGCCCGGACAGACGAGCACTAGGACATTCAGCTGCAGGGCAGCTTGGAGGGTGCTCTAACCCACATTTGACACTTGAATGTGTTTCTAGATGTTGCCAGGGCCCCGGGAGCCCTCTTTGGGGGCTTAGAGCAAAGACGGAGTACCTTGGGGCAGGTAGACAACAAACCTGTTTTAGCACTGGGTCCTCTGGCTTTGGAAAACAACATAAATCCCACTTTTGTTTTCCAGCTCTGTCCTCAGTGGGGGCAAAGAGAGGTGTGTCCATTTGGTGTTTAGGTTCCCGAGCTGACGGCCGTCCTGCCCAGCAGTGTGCCCGACGCTGGGTCACGGAGATGTGAGGACATTCCCTGTCCTTGCCCTGGCCACCTGAGCCTTGCCTGGAGTGGTGCCTGCGATCCCACCTGCTTCATTCTGCCACAGCTAGTCAGATCACACCCGATCACACCAGTCCTTTTGTGGGCTTATAGATTAACTCCAGATATGGCTGGAGGGCACCAGTAAGGGGCCTCCTCACACCCTCCCTGAGCTCCCATAGGAGTTTCTGGACAGCAGGCAGGTCTGTGCCAGGTGGTTCCTCCCTCCCAGGCCCCAGCCACCTCTGGCCTTACAAGAACAGGTGGATTCTCAGATACCAGAAACGCTACTGCAGGTCACCTAAGTTTATATTTCTAAGTGCCAAACTCATGAGTGCTAGGAGGATCCCCATGTACTCCGTGGGGATGTGGGGGTGCGTGTGCACAGACACAGGTGCCTGCACATGGGGACTGGGCAGCATCACAGTGTTCCTTATTGCTAGCCGAGCAGGTGGCAGAATTGGGAGGGTACTTGCCAAGCCCAGGACACAGAAGCAGGGTGGGGGTACTTAGGGGCTATGCAAGAAATTGCATGTGGGCACAGCAAGGGTCTGTACACGTGCATTTTGCCTGTGGATGGAATAAAGTCACAGTGCACCCCAGGCATCCGAGCAGGGAGTCCGAATGACAATCCTCTTTCTATCCAGCTCCTTGGTGAACTCCAGAGCGAGACTGAGCCACAGCCTCCCCTGGGTGCCCTTCCCCTAGAAGCCCTTGTTTTCAGGCCTCTGTGTTCTCACTCTCCTTCTCTCTCTGTCCCTCTCTTTTAGGGCTTTGAAGACCCCAAGGACAAGTGAGTAATGTGCCCCTCTTTAGTCCTGCTCCCTCAGCCTGGGGTCTCTGCAAGTCTGCCTCCTGATTGGCTCCCCACACTCCGTGGAGGATGAGCCACACTCAGACTCGGGGTGGGGAGGGAATGGAGTCCCTGCAGCTGGAGAAGGCGGCGGAGGGGCTGGGCCCATTCCACAAACACAGTGTTGCCACAGACAGGCACGCTGCACTTGTGTGCACACGCAACGACACGTGCCTGCGTGCTCTGTGTGCACACACGCGCACACACGCACAGGGAACTCTGGTCGCCTGTGCCAGGACACGTGCCCATGTCCTGAGGGTTGTCTTCCCTTTCCTCCTCCACTTCTCATTTCTCAGCTGCACCCTGACAAATAGGGGTTTTAGTGTAGCACCCAAAGATCCTGCAACCTGCTTCCCAGACAGTCCTGAGCCAAGTTAAGGATACCAGGTGGTTCACGGTCCCTGTAGCAGATACCTCGCCCCCAGCCGGCACCTGCTAGACCCACGGTGCAGCTGAAGAACGAAGAGCAGAGACTGTTACCTGTTGGGTAAACCCCAGGTAATACTCATAGTCTTAGTATAACGCACCGTATCAGTAGGTCCAAGAGGGCCTTCCTGTCAGTGGGGTCCCCCCGTGCCAGCTCCCCAGTGCCTGGTAGGGCTGATCCTGCAGAGTACCTCTGAGGACTGGGGCACAAGGGCAGAGTCAGCCATCCCCAGGTCCCTTGGCGAGTAGCCAACTTGTGTCTGTGCCTTTTGCTCCCCTAGAAACGCCCAGGAAAGTGCCAACCCTGAGGACGAAGTGGATGAATTTCTGGGGCGAGCCATTGACGCCAGGAGCATCGACAGGCTGCGGTCGGAGCACGTTCGCAAGTTCCTCCTGACCTTCAGGGAGCCTGACTTAGAGAAGAAGGTCCAGCACCCCGGCGGGAAGGGGCCCTGGGCAGAATCGGAGCCAGGGGCATGAAGACCCCTTTCTTGTTACCTCAGTTTCCCCAGTTCTGCTGCTGTACTACCCGGGAGATGGGTGTTTCGGGGAGACTTCTTAAACCCTTTGTGCCTCAGTTTTCTTATCTGGAAATGGGGACATTTAACATCCCTCCCTCACAGGGCCAGAGTGAGGCTTAAGCTCGGCCCTACGCGTGAAGCGCATAAAAGACTACGAGCCACGTAGTAGGTGTGCGGTGTTAGCCGCTGTCTGTGTCATGACTGCTGCGCTCCCTGTGTTTCCCTGGGCCACCAGCTGCACTGGCACACCAGGACCTCGGAGTTGGGGAGAGCAGTCAGGAGCTCTTGGGCCGTCTCTTAACGCTGTGGCCGAGCGGCTGGGCGCCTTGCATGAGGCCAGCCAGCGAGGCCATGACAGAGCTGGAGCTGGTGCTGGTGCTGGATCTTGCTCACATCTCAGGGTCTCCCGGGTGTCCCAGTAAAATCAGTTCATGTGCTCATGTCATTGTCAGGTGAGGGCAACCTAATGGGAGGGGAAGCATGGGGAAGGCAGTGTGTGCCCTCAGCGAGTGGCACTGGCCGGGCTCTGCCAGTCTGCGTGACACTGGGCCAGCAGAGCCTCTGTTTGGGCAGCTGGTTGTGTCTGGGGGCAGCTGGGGCTGGAAGTCAGGACCTGTTGGTGAGCTCTGTAATGCTGGACAAGTTGCATGACTGCTCTGAACCCCAACTCACTCAGGCCCAAGTAGAAACACCTACGGTTCTGCTTCCCAACTCTCGCCGGGCAAGTGGTGCTGGCAGGGTCCAGCACAAGTCCTCGCATGTCGAAGGTGCCCGGTGACACATTGCAGAAACTTTCTGGTTTGACCCCACAGTCCCACTTTGACCACCCGCCCCACTGGCGCCCCCCTGTGGCGGTTTGCAGTGGTTGCTTGGAAATTAAGCCCTGGTTGTGGGGTCTTCCTGTCCTGGGAGTGGGCTGGCCCTGGGGGTTGGGTCTAGGACAGACAGGGCCTTAGCTCCAGGCCCTGACCCTGCCGTGTCCTCTCAGTACTCCAAGCAGGTGGATGACCGATTCGGTGCCTCCGTGGCGTGTGCCTCGCTCGTTTTCCTCTTCATCTGCTTTGTCCAGATCACCATCGTGCCCCAGTAAGTATCTCAACCCCTCTACAACCTCTCTGCTGCAGGACCACAGGGGAGGAGCAGAGAGGTCAGGTAGAGGGCAGACGTGGGGTCTGGGCAGGGAGAGAGGTCTCTGGATGTGTCCTCATATCCTCAATGGGACTGGGAAGCCAGGGTCCTGACCCTCCGTGACAGGGAGGCTTCGCGGCTGCTTGGCGGAAAACCTCTCCTGGGAACCGCCTGGCGTGAGAGGCTCTGTCTCTGCCTAGCTCTTGCCCCATTTTACCCTGCACCGCTGCTGCTTGAGCAGTCACCCAAAGGAGCCAGCAGGCTCATTTCTGCATGACCTTGGGTTCTTGTAAAAAATCAATGCCTCTTCAAGAGATAAAGTTTTCTGCTACCCTGGATATTTCAAAGAACGGATTCCAGGTTCTAAAAGGCTCTTCTCAAAGAGGCACTCTTTGCGCTTTTGAGGTCTGGTCATGTCGCTGAGAGAGGCTCGTGACTTCCAACAGGACCACTGTGAAGGGGGCATCAGCCTTTGGGGCTGGAGTGTTTGTTCGATAGTCATTCTCAGGGGTCACGTGGAGGGAAGAGCTGTGGGTGTGTCTACACAGAATGCCTGATGCATTTTTTGACTTCTCATGATACAATAGTATAAACATACAAAAAGCATTTATTATGGTCAACACCCATCCCCTGGATATAAAAGTTGTTAATGTTTTGCAATATTTGTTTGATACTTTTTAATTAATTTGTAAAGAAAATTATAGATGTGATGATATTTTACCTCTACAAAGCTCAGTATCCACCAGTTTTTAAAAAATAATATAACAGTTTATTTTTACATCATTTTGTGCATTTTTCCATCTCAGCTGTAATCCCTGTGGGCTTCCCATCACCAGATCACACATGTGCCATCACCATAGTCCAGTGCAATTCCCTCCCCCCACTGTTTTTGATCCCATTCCCCACTCCACCCCTGTAAAATGTCTCTGGTATATAGCTGTTCATTATTATTATTTTCTCTCCTGGTCTGTTATACTCCTGCTATGAATGAAACCATCTACTATTTTTCCTTTTCTTTCTGGCTTATTTCACTAAGCATGATCTTTTCCAGCTCCATCCATGTTGCTGCAAAAGACATGTGTCAATTTGTTGTTTGGTTGCTGAGTAATATTCCATTGTGTATATGTACCACATCTTTTTAATCCATTCATCTACTTTTGGGCATTTGGGCTGTTTCCATGTCTTTCCAATTGTAAATAAAGAAGCGGTAAACATGGGGGTGCAGGTATCTTTTTGAATCAGTGTTTTTGTGTCTTTTGGGTAGATACCTAGGAGTGAGGTTGCTGGATCATATGGAAGCTCCATGTCAAGCAGTTTGAGGAACCTCCAAACAGTTTTCCATAGTGGTTGTACTAGTTTGCATTCTCACCAGCAGTGCAGGAGAGTTCCTTTTTCTCCATATCCTCACCAACATTTGTTGTTGCTAGTTGTTTAAAGATGTGCCATTCTCACTGGGGTGAGATGGTATCTCATTGTGGTTTTAATTTGCATCTCCTTTATTGCAAGTAAAGTTGAACATTTTTCACATGCTTGTTGGCTATCTGCATTTCCTCTTTGGAGAAGTGTCTTTTTAGCTCTTCTGCCCATTTTTTTTTATGGGGTTGTTTATTTTTGTTGAGTTTCATCAGTTCTTTGTATATCTTTGTGATCAATCCTTTACCACTGGTTTTGTGTGCAAAACATTTTTCCCAGTCAGTGGGATGTCTGTTTGTCTTTTGTAATGTCTCTTTTGCTGTACAGAAGCTCTTTAACTTGATGTAGTCCAGTACCCACCAGTTTTAAGAGCATTTTCCTCCTTGGTCATGTACCTTATACATCAACAAAAATAACACCTAATACCCACCCCATAGTCAGATTTCCAAATTGTCCCCCAAATGTCTTCTGTTTATTTATCCATAGTCAGTGTCTATTCAAGATACCTGTTTCCATTTGGTTGTCTTGTAAGTTTAACAATCTAGAAGAATCCCTCACTCCAGCACCTTCTAGTTTACATTTCAAAGTCATTGCACAAGAAAATGCTACCGTTCCTATACACCCTTCATCCTGTTTCCCCTAATGTTGACTACTTACATAACTGTCAAAACCAGACAGGTGACACTGGAATGGTGCTATCCACTTGTAGACCTTACTCCATTTTCCTCATACGTTTCCCCCCAGATGACCTCTTTTGTCCCAGGAACCTGCCCAGGAGCCCACACTGCATTCACCTGTTGTATCTCCTCAGCCCTCTCCTGTCTGTGATGGCTCCTCAGCCCTTGTTGTGTTTCACAGCCTTGGTCTACCAGTGATGAGCCCTGACCAAATAATTTGGAGAATGTTCATCTGATGTCTTCTCATGATCAGATTAGAGTTATGCAATGAGCAAGAACCTCACAGAGGGAGAGAGGGTGTGTCTCGGTGCACTGGACGGGATCAGGTGGTCACGATGCCCACCGACCTCTCATTGTTAATGGCACTGCTGAAGACCTGGCCCTGGCTTTCAAAGCTGCTCTGGTTCCTCCCGGGCCACCACGGCTCCACCGACACGGCTAATACCCACTGCCCTCCTACCCCCTACATTGTACAAAGCTGGGGAGAGTGTGGGTCCCTGTGGGCCTTGGACCTCATTTTTTCTGCATGGAAATGGAGCTACGGGGATAAGCCAGCCCATGAGGCTTTCTGGGCTGCATAATCTTACCTCTGCCACTTCTTTTCTGAGCATGACCTGGGAGCTGGGTGATCACAGCTTTGTTCCCTCCTCTGGCCACAACTCCAACTTGTTAAGGCATTGATGGAGGTCATTTCTCTGGCCTCCTCTCTCTGGGGAAGCCTTAAAAGCTACTTTAAAGGTCTTTCTTTTCCTCTGAAGAGAATTCTCTTCCCTCATTGTCAGTTTAAAGCAGCTAAGTGCTGGCTTCTGGGGAAGCCTGGAACAAAGACTCTGTTGAAATGCCTCCCTAGAGGTGTTCACCTGCCGCTCAGTCCACGGGCCTTTTACCTGCTGCTGGTGTCTGGCACCTCCTGCCACTCTTGCTCCCTGAAAGGGAGAAGGACTTTGTGTGACCTCCCGGTGACAGGGTGGAGTGTGTGCCTTAGCTCAGCCAGGCCCTGTCAGGGCTTGTGGGAGTTCCGGATGTAAAGCCTCTTGCAGTTCTTTTGTTGAGGATTCTGGCCCATGGTGGATGTTAAGATCACCTGCGATTTGCCCTCTGAAAAGAGGGGCAGAGGGAGATCTTCTCTTGTTGTTGCTGAACTTGCCTTGAGCAGGAAGCAGAAACTGAATGGGATCTGTCATGGGGCGGGGCGGGAGGTTTAGGCGTCTGCCTCTGAGAGCATGTCACTGCTGGCTCTCAGGGTGGCTGGAGGGACAGATGCATGTCTCTGTATCAGGGCCGTCTATCAAACCAGCCTTTGGCCTCATGGTTATTTATCAAGCCAAGAGTGACTACTTGAAGGGAATAAGCAAGTGATTCTTCAGTGGGGCCTTCCAAGCTCAGTGAAGCAAGTCCGTGGACAGCTAGAATTTGGCAGAACATTGGTGTCACCTGGTTCTCCATTTGTCTCCCCTTGGCTGCTGCTCCCCTGGAAAGCGGGAAGAGTGGGAGCCAGACGGTTATGGGGGGGCTGAGTCAGTTCTCAAACCTGTGCATGCCTTTCTCAGTGAGGTGTAGCTGCAGTGTAGGTGACTGGACAGTGCTTGCAGGAGAAATGAAGAAGCTTCCACCTCCTTCACAGGGGCTTTGGAGCCCCCAAACCTCTGGATCTGGATAATGGGCCCTGGGAACCTGAGACCTGCCATCCCAGGAGGCTGCAAGTCGCCACCTTCGCCTGGGCCCACCCAGGACTCCCCACCAACTCTCTTCTTTCAGCTCCATGTTCATGTTGAGTTTCTACCTGACCTGTTTCCTGCTGCTGACTTTGGTGGTGTTTGTGTCCGTGATCTACTCCTGTGTGAAGGTGAGTCTGGTGTACACCTGGGCCCCTCTCTTTCTAGCCCCCTCACAGAGGCCCCTCTCGCAGCCCAACGGTCACCCCTGGAATTGGAGGTGCTAGGTCATAACTTTTGTTTTTAAAGATTTGTCTTTATTTACTTATGCATACAAGAGCTGGGATACAAATCAGAAGTGCAGGGGGTGAGAGGATTCACCAGAGACAGAGTGGGGAGCAGAACAGGCAGATCTACGAAGTACACTGCTGAGGGGAGCCGCTGGCAGGTCAGGAGAGGTCTGCTGCACCATGTGGTTCAGCTCCCTGGCCAGGGATTGAACTCAGGCTGCAGCAGCAATATGTGATAGTCTGATACTGAACCCATATGCCACCAGGGAGGCCCTGGGTCACAACTCTTGATTGATATTGGCATGAGCTAGACTGACTCTGGCATAAGCTAAACGTTTCTTCAACTTTTTGCCATCAGGTACTTATCATCTCCTTCCACACCTGCAGTATCCCACTCTGCATCACAAACCTGGAACCAGAACTCCAGGGTTACTGGCATGCCTGGACGCTCGTGTGAGAGACCAGGGTCCAGCTGCCCCTCACCGCAGTCATTAGTTCTGTCCTCACTTCTGTGTTTTTTGCTACCTAGATGTGAATTAATCAGACCGGGAATGTGCTGGTTGAAATGTATTTTTTAAAAATCGATTGTTTTTCTGAGCTCTGATTGAGAGCAGGCATTGAGCAATTGGTTTACACAAACACAAGTATCCTGCAGCAAAAATTCTTTCCAGGATTTTCTTTTGCTGCAGTGGTGCAGCCCCTCTGGGAGACTGCCCCAGGGGATGAGTTTTTTTTTTTTTTTTTTTTTAAGATTTATTTATTTATGCATGCAGAACTGGAGTACAGGCCAGAGGTGCAGGGGGTGAGAGGATTCACCAGAGACAGAGTGGGGAGCACAACAGGCAGATCAATGAAAATGCACTGCTGAGGGGAGCAGCGGGTGGGTCAGGAGAGGTCTGCAGCACCATATGGGTCACCTCTGGGGCAGGGATTGAACTCGTGCTGATATGGCTTTAGCTTCTTAGTGCTGTGCTTTAACCTGCTGTGCCACCAGGGAGGGCCCCCTGCTGAGGTTTTTAAAGCCAAGAGCAGATCTTTTTTAAGGATGACAAGGGAAATTGGCTAACAGCAAGCCAATGCATTAAGAGTCATTCATTAGATGTTAGGCCACATTCCAGGTTGCATTTTTAATAGCTGCAGTTCTTCTCCTGGCCCCTGAGTGGCCCCTGTGGTGCTCCAAGTCCCACAGTCACCAGATAGTCCTTGCCCCCTCACCTTCTCTAAAGGTTTTAGCATTTGCTCATAACGTTTGCTTAAATCGGGTATTGCACTAGTGGCTGCAGAATGATGACAGTCTTTCAGTTGCTGAATTGGGTGATCAAAACTGAAAAAGGTTTCAGCAACATGGGGGCGGGTCAGGGGATGGAAGGGTGGTAGTGGGGGGCAGCCGAGTGGCCACCGAAATGGCAAATTTTTCAGCAGCCAAAAATTAGAAACCATCTGCCATACCATTTCACGGCAAGATCCTCACGCTAGTGCCAAAATGTGTTCCCAGCTGTGAAACCCAGAATTCCTTTAATGGGAAACAAGAATTTTCATTCTTTTTTTAAAAAATAATATAATAGTTTATTTTTACATCATTTTGTGCATTTTTTCCATCTAAGACTTTTCATTCTTATTAGCAACGTGGCTCTTTAAAGTGCAAATATTAACTAAAATTTCTATGAATTTCACAGCTTACAAAGCACAATTTCATTGTGGTTTCAGAACCATCCTGAGAGGTAGATTTCCCTATTCATTGATAAAAGACCTGAGGCTCAGAGTTGCTAATTATTTCCCCAGGATCACACAGCTAATAAGAGGCTGAGCAGGAAATTTTAAGTGCTTTATTGAACTATAAGTCATACACCATAAAATCATCTTTATAAAGGTGGATGAACTTGTAATTCAGTAGCTTTTAGTATAGTCATAAAGCTGTGTAACTATCACCACCAATTTTATCAATCGATTGATGAATATGTGAGTATGGTTTTATAGTAACCTAGTGTTTAACATTTTAAGGAACTGCCACTCTGTTGTCCAAAGCAACTATAATATTTTACATTCCCAACAGCAGTGTAGGAAGGTTCCAGTTTCCCTACATCCTCAGCAACACTTGTTATTGTCTGACTTTTGATTGTAGCCTTCAGAGAGGGCATGTGACTGACTCAAGGTGACACAGGAAAGCCACACTTAGAACCCAGGCCACCGGGTTGCTGAATTGGGTGGTCAAAACTGATCCCACATTTTCTGCCACCCTCTCTGCTTCAGGGGTGGCCACAGGCCCCCTTGGCCTGTATGTACCAGTGCGGCCTCCACAGGAGGTACTGAGGTGGGTGCTGGGGCCCTGTTTCTCCAGTGGGCAGCTGCTTTTGGAGTCCTGCTGTTGAGTGGTGAGGAGGATATGATGGCCAAGGCCCAGTATATCAGATTTGGTGGCATCAGATCATTTCTTCACCAAACCATAGTGGGTCTTCGAGTGTACATACAGCATACCTAGTTAAAGAAATAGAGCAGGTTAGGCGAGGGAAATGGCAGGCCCCTGAGCGAGCGTACGTGTCCAGGGCACTGCCCTCCTCCTCGGGTGCTGCTCTGCCCCTTCTCACAAGCCCACTGCCTCCCTCGATGAATCATCAAACCCACAGCTCCCTACTTCTTGCAGGAAGCCTTCTGGCCTTCCCTGGGAAAGTTCTGGGCCCTGTGTGATTCCTTAATTGCTACCGACTGCCCTCCATGACAGTAACTCCCAGTGGCCCAGCTTTGCTTCCCTTTAGGGTCAGGGCGCCTCTTCCCTTTGGGTCTCTCTCTCTCACAGTGAGCTCCCGCTGCCTCCTGGCCAACTGCACCGGTTCACTTTTGTTGGCCTGGAAGTGGCAGTGCAGTGGAAGGAGATCTGTGCTCTGAGCAGGAATTCGGGAAGCCCCCAGGGATGCAAGCAGGAGGCAAGAGGGGAAGGGGAGCCTGGCTCCTCCCAGTTCCTCTGTGCTGGCTTGTGGCATCTCCATTGAATTCTGCCCTGTCTCTCTCCCTCCATTCCCCCCCCCCCCCAACAGCTCTTCCCTGGCCCTCTGCAGACCCTCTCCAGGAAGATCGTGCGGTCCAAGATGAACAGCACCTTGGTCGGGGTGTTCACCATCATCCTGGTGTTCCTGTCGGCTTTCGTCAACATGGTGCGTGGCTGCGCCTCCAGGTGCCTCCCCAGCCCCGCTGGATGAAGCCCAGGGGAACCCTGCACCAGACAAGTCTGCAGCGGGAGGGCAGTTCCCAGGCCTAGAGCTCTTCCTTTCCGGAAGTTCTCACTTGTGTCCCACTGTCTGCGATCAGATTTGACTCAAAGCCTCTCTCACACAGTCTTTCAGTTCCTCACTCTCACAATTCTGGAAGAGCCAGAAAGACTCAGGAGGTCCCCAAGGGACGTGTAAGAGCCCAACCTTGGGCGCCTGGACCGGCCCTGCCCATCCTCAGCCTCTGCCAGGCTCCCCTCTGCGCCTTGTCAGCTTCGGGCTGTGTCTGAGCCAGTGGGTGGGCGACAGCCCCGCCTGGAGAGATGGGCTGCCTGGCCTGCCCCTGGGTGCTGACTCTCCTCCTTGCCCCCAGTTCATGTGCAACTCCAAGGACCTGTTCGGCTGCCTGGCGGACGAGCACAACATCAGCACCAGCCAGGTCAACGCGTGTCATGTGGTGGAGTCGGCGGTCAACTACAGCCTGGGTGATGAGCAGGGCTTCTGTGGCAGCTCCTGGCCCAACTGCAACTTCCCTGAGGTACTAGGCAGGGAGAGGCTGGATACAGATGGGAGCCCCCGCCCCACCCCCTCTCTGTCCTTGGAACAGTCAGGACCTTAGATTCCCATCTACTCCAGAGACCTCTATCCCCTAGTCTCATCCTGATGTGCCAGATGCCTGTGAACATCTCCCCAGTGTCACAATAGCCATGATGATAACGGCGTGGCTGTGGTTTAGGTCATCCTTCCCATGAGTCGGGTCATGTGCTGAAGGCTGTGCATGCTTTTACAAGTTTAGTCCTCATGAGAACCTGATGACATAGGTATACTATTATTATTTCCTTTACAGAGATGAAATGGAGGCACAGAGGGGTTAATTAGCTACTCAAGGTCACACAGCTAGTGAGTGGCAGAGCCGGAGCTCCCACCCAGGTCGCCTTGTTACAGCAAGTTTGTGCTTTTAGCCTGAGGGCAGAGCTGTGTCTGGGCCCTCAGCTTCAGTAGCAGCCTCCAGCCCTCCCCCAGAGAAACCTGCCTTAGCTCCCCACTCCTGGTGGGGGTAGAGAACAGCAGGGATGCAAGGCAATCAAACCCAAACCAGCCCCCTGCCATGAAGCTCACCTACCACTCAGAGCATCTAATTCAGCAGTTTGTAGTTTATTTACAAATGTGTGCAGTCATCATTATACTCTAATTCTAGAACATTTAATCACTCCAAAAGAAACCATGTTCTGCAGTTACTAGGTTTAGAAAGAATGCATGCATTAAGCGCCTGTAGTATGTAGGCACATCATTCACCTTGCAGTGTTTCCTCAGGGAGCCATGTGCTAGTGAGCCTCAGGTCCCGGGGTCCTGATCCCCCCACCCCAGCTCCTCGCCAGGGCTCACCTGGGAGATGGTGGCAGGGTTGATCCTTTGCACTCATCTAATCGGAAAAGGTGAATGTCTCACCAGCTCCCTTCTGGCGGCTAGGTGCCTGGCACCTACAGGCTTATGGTGAGGGAGCCCCGTAAAGGGTAGGGGTTCCTGGGCACCCACCTGGATGGGCACTCCTCCTCCCCTGTCAGGGGCCCAGGCCGAGCTCTCCCGCCCCTGGCGCCATGCTCCACCCGCCCCGAGCCTCTGTTCCCTTTCACATCTGCCCCAGAGCCTACAGAAGCTGTTTCCTGAAAGCTTTTTGCTGAGAAACAGGCAGTTTTGGGATCACGCTTGCCCCTGGTGGCTGCTCCGAGGGAGGAACCAGGAGTGTGGGGAGAGAAGAGCAGCAGCAAGGTCCCGCCAGGCTTCTCTTCTGCCAGAGCTGGCTGGCCCCGCCCTCAGCCCTCAGCAGCCTTGAACCAAGGGTTAAGCCTTGGCCTCCTGGTTTCCTGGGCCCAGAGTCTGAATGTGAGTCTGTGGGCTCTTGGAGCCCCTTCCTTGCCCCTGGGGACTGTTAGCTGGGGTTCTGGACTGGACTGCCGGGGTGTGCCCTGCCCACGCGCGGCTCAGTCCATTCCTGGTGGTAACCTGAGGTTGTTCTCTCCTCCTCATCATCACCAGGCCCTCGCAGTCCCTCTCTGGGCCTTCAGGGACCCAAGCAGAAGCTTCATCTAGGAACTACCCCACTGCCAGATAGCCTCCAGTTTGAGGCAGAGGCCATGCTCAGTAAGCGTCCCAAAGCTTAACTCAAACAGTGGTGCTGAATTTAAAAGAAAGAACAAAATAGCAGATGCTGTCATGTCTGGGGTCAGTATTGGGGGACGGCAGACCAGAAAGTCTCCGAGGTTCCTGGCTGGCTCCTCACTCTGATGGAAGGGGCTTCTGTCAAGCAAGTCCCAGGGCCAGGGTCCCTGGAACCTCCTGTTAGGAGTACTTTGAACCTAGCAGCTTTTCCGATTAAGGTTACTTCATGTACCCAGGGGCTCGTGGGCAGCTCCTAATACTGAAACCATCATACTTCTGCAGCAAAGTGTATGAAGAATCATAGGAAGCAGGATAAAGGTGACAGCGTCCCATGGGTTGGGTCAGTGTTGCCACCAGCTGGGTCAGTTCAGGTGTGGTGTTGCTCTTGAGAGCAGTTTTCGGAGCTTACGGTTTACAGTTGCCAGTCGGGGGCTGAAGCTTCTGCTCCCCACAGTTACTGAGAGCACGAGGAATGCACCAAGTGACTTAGTCTCTTGTTATTGTCAAAGTGAGCCCATGCGGCAGGCGGGTTCGCAGGTGGGGGGCTGGGACTGTGCACGTGGCCCCGGCCACATGGAGAGTGCATGTGAACCCCGGGAAGCCTGCCTCTTGGCTCTTTCGTGGTCTCCACTGCTGGTGCTGGCCAGACTGGAGCGGCACCCCCTGATGGCGAAGCAGGGCCCTGCACCTGGCATCACAAGTTTGCTTCATTTCAGCAGCCGCTTCTGCAGAAGCTTCCCAGGAGGCCACTCGGGGTGCAGGAATGCGGGAGGGTGGGCTGCAGAGGGCGGGCGGGCGCTGAAGTGCTCCCTCTTTCCACAGTACTTCACCTACAGCGTGCTGCTCAGCCTGCTGG
The DNA here is from genome assembly GCF_000260355.1 of Condylura cristata. Taxonomy (NCBI): domain Eukaryota; kingdom Metazoa; phylum Chordata; class Mammalia; order Eulipotyphla; family Talpidae; genus Condylura; species Condylura cristata. The sequence goes on from NW_004567104.1 coordinate 32,360,542, forward strand.
CCTGCTCCGTGTTCCTGCAGGTCAGCTGCATCGGGAAGCTGGCACTCATGCTGGCCATCGAGCTCATTTACGTGCTTGTCGTCGAGGTCCCCGGTGTCACGCTCTTTGACAATGCTGACCTGCTGGTCACCGCCAACGCCATGTACGTGGCACTTCCTCCTGTCCCCAACTGGTGCTGGGCACAGCAGACAGGCGAGGAGAGCAGGAGGCTGGGGGCCTGGGCTGCAGGGGCATGGAAGGGGAGTGGCCGTCGCTGTCCAGCTCTGACCACTGAGGCAAGGCACAGAGTATCTTACTGCTTTCCCCCTTTCCCTTCCCCAGCGGTGGGTAGACGAGGTCCCACTGCCCCTCTGCTGCCAGTTTCCTCCTCACTCCTGACCTGAGACCTCAAGTGAGTTGCTCCTCACTTGTCCAGGCCACTGATGAGCTGTTTCCACTGAGCCTAACTGCCTGTGGTACTCAGAGCATCGAGGCCCAGCAGAGCTGAGCCACAGCGTCTGCGGAAGCAGAGGGAACAGCCGTGGTTGTTCGTGACTCAGGGCTGGCCTTGGACTAGGCATTCAGACACACATGACCCCTTTTCACCCTCTTAGCAGCCCGGTGAGGTGGGCAGGATTGCCAAGGAAGGCCGGGGGGTCACGCACTGCTCAGAGGCTGTGGCTGGATGGTGGGCAGCTGCGTCTCATCCCAGGAGGTGGTGGGTGGGTGGGGGGCCAGGGTAGGTGACTGGGCAGGCAGCCTGGCCTCTCGGGATACGTGTCAGCTGTCCACGGGAGGAGGTAGCTTTGTGAGGGTTTGGGTCAAATTGAGCCTTAGACACACACTGGGTCATTTTCCTGAACCTTGTTTTTTCCATAGTAAAATCATAACCATGCCCATAGTGGTACGACATGTGTGAATTGCCTACTGTGAAGTTTTCCCTATCACGCCCCTCTGTACACATGCACACACACGTACACACACCGGAAATGCAGAGAAGTAGGCTTTAGGTCTGTGTCCCTAAACTGCTTCCTCTGCATCGAGGAAGGAATCCACCCACCTACTAATTTATGCTCAATCATTTGAGGGCCTGCTGCCTCCCAGGCACCGAGCTGGACAGTGGGAGTACTCCCACGGGGGGCTGAAACGGGCAGTTGTCAGAGCTTCAGAAATGTTACTTTTTGTGAAGGGAGGGTCAGCTGAGAACAGAAGGTGCTAAGTCAGCTTCCCCAAGGACCCTCTCGGCTGAGTGGGGCTGAGTGGGGCTGTGGGTGGGGAGGCTGTGGCGTTGGGAGCAGTGCAGGATGGGAGGAGCTCAGGCCTCTCCAGCCATGGACCAGGGCAGGAGGGGGGAGCTTTCCCGCCCACCAAGCCCAGCCCAGCTCTCCTCTCCTCCTGCGGAAGCTGCAGCAGCGAGCAGAAGGCGGTTCTGGGTTGGGAGGCCCTGAGTCTGCTGTAAGGGAGCACTGCCCGACAGGTAAATAATCCAGCCCACGTATGTGGTTTAGAACATTCAAGAAGCTGTTTTGGAAAGGCCAAACCTACAATTATTTTAATGACATTCTCATTTAACCACTATATCCAAAATATTATATATACCCAAAATATATAGTTACAGTGGAATAGTTTGCATTTCCCTATACTCATTGGGTATAACTGATATAAATTTTACACTTGCAGGACATTGTAACTTGCTGTAGTCACACGTTAAGGCTCAGTAGCCACATGTGGCTCGTGACTACCATGCTGGGCAGTGAGGTGCCCTGCTCTTCCCATCCCTGCAGGGACTGGGGCAGGAGAGGTGGGGGGGACACTGGCCTGGTGGGCGTGTAGGGGGTGCCCAAGGGTCCCAGGTGAGGGCTGGGGGACTTGAGGTCATGGACATAGGGTGCCAGTTGGGGCTGGGCTTCTGCCCGTCCTGTGGGTGTCCTTTCTCAGTGGACAAGCTAGGGGCCATGGATGCAATAACAAGGGCCCCAGACACAGCGGCTGCTGGCCGGGGGCGGGGGTAGGGTGCAGCAGTAGTAGGCAAGGGCAGCAGAGCTGGGATATACGGGGGTGCAGAGCAGGCGTGGAGGAGGCAGAGCAGCGTGGGTGGGAGAGTGGGCCGAGGGTACCGAGCAGGGCGAGGGGTGACAGCAGAGCAGGCCTGGAGGCTCTACACATGCCCTGAACACCTGCCCAACTTGTATTTGCAGAGACTTCAGCAACAACAACGGGACCTCCCAGTGGTGAGTTAATGTTCTTTTCCGAGCCCCCTGCCTTGGCACGGAGCAGTCAGAGGCCAGCAGCTCAGGGCTGAGCAGAGAAGGCAGAGTGCCCAGCTGGGAGGGGAGCTTTGCGGCAGGGTGGGCAGTGCAGGAGGCAGCCGGGAGGGCGAGGAGCCCTCTCTCCGCACCGGAGTCCAAGCTGGGTAAATGCCTTCTTCTGTGACCCCCGCGGCTCCACAAGCTCCAGACTCAGCACCCAGAGTCCTCAAGACCTGCAGGCCATCCCCCAAGCCTCATCTGAAAGCATCTAGCCTCACGGTTCTCCCAGAGCGTGTGTGAGATGCAGGCAAAGGAGAACAGGAAACAGGTGGCCCGTTCCCCCCCCCTCCCCCCCCCCGGGCGGAGCAGCAGCCGAGGCCTGCAGACTGTAGGGGCTGCTTCTGGGCAGGGACCCTGCAAGCTCAGGTTTGGGTTCGCCACAGAAAGCAGGGTTTGCAAAGCTGCTTACCTTAGGGCACTTGTTAGTAATGTCATCACATTTATAATTAGACAACAGTAGCCACCAACAACTGGCATGCTACCCTCTGTCAAGGACTTTGTTGAATACTTTATGTACAGTATCTTGGACTTCTACCATACTCTTGACACGTGAGTATTGTTATCCCATTTTGCAGAAGATGAAACTAAGGCTCAGAGAGGTTGAGACTTGCCCAAGGTTGCCCAGAAACGGCCAGTACAGCCTGCCTGGCTCCCTGTTACTGTACCCCAGGGACAGAGACCTGGTCGATACTGCCTTGTAGAAGGGCTGACTTCATCCCTTGAGGCTACCAGAGGAAAACCCCCCAGTGATGGAGGAGTAAGGCCTCAGCAGAGGAGGCAAGGTGTCTGAGCTACAGGTGTGAGCAGAAGCCAAGATGGGCTGCCAGCTGGGAACGCTTCCAGGAGATTGCCTTTCCTTAGGCAAAGTTTGAGCAGAAGGGTGAGGAGGAGGAGGCGGCGTGGTAGCAGGAGGAAGTTAAAAAGTCTGAGGGAGTTTGGGAGGTTCCACAAGGTGCCAGGGCATCTACTGCCCTCTTGCAGTCCCGAGCATGCGACCAAGGTGGCGCTGAAGGTAGTGACACCCATCATCATCTCGGTGTTCGTGCTGGCCCTGTATCTGCACGCCCAGCAAGTGGAGTCCACCGCCCGCCTCGACTTCCTCTGGAAATTGCAGGTGAGTGACCCTGGTGCTGAAACGGGTGTGAGAATGTGCTTCTCCTGGACTGGACATAACCCAGTCCTGTACTGACCAGGTGTCTGGCTTAGGCCTCATCCCAACTGACCTATACCCTGTATCCCACGAGGTCTGCTCCCTGTTTCCTGGGGCCAAGAGCCAAAACCCAGGCACTTTTCCCCAGATGAACCCACTTAGTGCTGGGGCTCCAGTGGGCCTGGGAGTGTGCCCTTAAGTCAAACGCTGTCTGAGTACTACTCTGCACCTCCAGAGGCAAGGATAGAGGCAGGTATAGACCCAGTTTGGTGGGGAGGGAGGGGGTTGCGGGGAGCTGGGAGCTGGAGGGGGAGGAGGTGAAAGTGGCAGAGTGAGCAAAGGGCCTGTGTTGTGGAGGCCTGAGTGCAAGAACCGCCACCACAGGCCTCTGAGCGGGACTTGACGTGACCTGGAGACTTCTCCATGGGAGGATAGATGGAAGGGACACCATTGACGGGAACCCTGGCCAGGGGACTGTGCCCTGACCCTGGTCAAGTCCACTGGAGTTCAGGATGCAGAGGGCCTCCAGGGGCTAGCAGCAGCCCTGGGCTGCCGCAGAATGTCCAGGAGAGGGCACCCAAGGGCATGTATGAGAAAGCCTGATCTTCAAGTGGGCAACCTCAGACCTCCAGCGAGGGGCCTTGCAGGGCCTCTTAGCCAGGCCCCTCGTCTTCCCTGGCTGGCCCTATCACTCAGCCACTTCTCAGGCTCATCCGCAATGCGCCTAGACCACCTCCAGCCTGAGCTTCAATTACTGCTGAAACTACCCCCAGGTGCAGGAGGCCCTGGATTTGCTTGGATGCTAGTGTAGATGGGGGCATGTGATTGCCCCCGCTTTGGGTGTGTAGATGAAATTCAGCTGAGATCCCCCTGAGGTCTCCATGTTTTCTGTGCAGAATGCCCCGTGCAAGCCCTGAGCTGGGCGGGAGCTAGTTCTCCGGTGCGCGGCTATATCCTCTGAGCTACCTCCAGCCTCCTGCTGCTCTCCTGTGCCCCACTCCTTTGGGAAAACTCCCAGCCCCCCCACCCCCGCTCTCTCCTAGATGCTGATCAGGCTCTAGGGATCTGGAGCCAGTGTCCTTCCACTTCTCTACTCACACACTCCCCACCTCCTCCGTGCACCCCAGGAAGCCTCCCAAGATGGCTGCCTCTGTGTGTTAGAGGCTTCAAAATGCTGGAAACAAAGGAAGCGCAAATGCTGCCTCTTTTTAAGATTCTGCCCCTTATCCCCATCTGTGTCTTTCCCAGCTCCAGTTTGCAGAGGGCAGATTGTGCCCCCCCAGGGCTGAGTGGAGTAGCCCTGCCAGGTCCACAAAGCCCAGCCACCCGGAGAGCCAGGACCTGGGAGATTCTAGTTGCAACTAAATAGATGTTCACATTTAGTTAGATAACGCCTAGGGCGGCTGGCAGATCTCTTAAATGGCCCTAGTGACCCTGCCTGCCTACCTGCCTGCCAACACAGCCACTCCCGGCTCCAGGGGCTGCTGTTTGCCATCGGGGGGGAGGAGGCCGTCACCCTCAGGCTTGTAGCCCGGCATCCCATCAACACTGGCCAGATGCTGCTTGTCGCACGTTAGTACCTTCCTACCTCTGTGACTCAGCCTGTGGGCTGCCACTGGCCTCTTGACCAATTAATTGCTCAGACTCAGGACTCAAACCAGGGAGAAAGTCAAGGGTGAGGTCCCATTGGCACTAGGGGCACCCCGTGGCCCCACCTGACGGCATCTGGCCTTGGAGGGCCATTTGATGCCCTCCAAGAGAGCCTGGGAACCTGGGAGACTGGGCAGGGCTTCTATCCATTTTCCCTGTGAGGTCAGTCTGTTAAAATGGTGTTTATCAAGCTGCTTTTCCAATTGCATTTCCTGATCTAAAGAGGAAGATGGAAAATCGAAGAGCTTTTCAGTAGCCAGCGGACCATTTGGGGGGTACTTTCTGAATGATCCTTTTTACTTAATCTATTACTCCTCCCCTGGGACCTGTTTTCCCTCCTTTGAGAAAGTGACCCTCATATGCATCACTTTCTAAAAGGCAGGGAGGGGAGAACCAGACACTTAAATCTCTTTTCTGATGGCAAGTCACATGTTCTTCATAGGAAACCTGGAAGTAGAGACGGTGCTCACTGAAACTTGGGCATGCATGGATACTTGGGCCAATGGTGTCTTTTTTTTTTTTTTTTATGCATACAGAACTGGGGTATAGGCCAGAGGTGAGAGGAGTGGTGAGAGGATTCACCAGAAGCAGAGTAGAGAGCAGAACAGGACGACTGGCGAAGTGCACTGCTGAGGGGAGCAGCGGGTGGGTCAGGAGAGGTCTGCCGCGCCATGTGGGTCACCTCCGGGGCTGGGGATTCAACTTGCACTGAAGCGGCTGCCGCTGGCTTGCAATGCTGTGCTTTAGCCCTCTGTGCCACCAGGCAGGGCCCGGTGTCGTCTCTCAGTCAGTCACATGTCGCTTTCTGACCGGGTGCTCTGTGCCAGGCCACAGAGGAGAAGGAGGAGATGGAGGAGCTGCAGGCCTACAACCGGCGGCTGCTGCACAACATCCTGCCCAAGGACGTGGCCGCCCACTTCCTGGCCCGCGAGCGGCGCAACGACGAGCTCTACTATCAGTCCTGCGAGTGCGTGGCCGTCATGTTTGCCTCCATCGCCAACTTCTCGGAGTTCTATGTGGAGCTGGAGGCCAACAACGAGGGCGTCGAGTGCCTGCGGCTGCTCAATGAGATCATCGCGGACTTTGACGAGGTGCGGGCAGGCTTCTGAGTGGGAGGGACAGGAAGGGCCCCCCTTTCAGATACAAATACTGGTGCTGGTGGCCAGTCCCTGTTCTGGGCCCCCTGAATAATACATTTTCTTCCCAGCACCTCACCTTATTACAGATGAGGAAACTGAGTTATAAATCTACATGCCCATGGTCACTGCCAGTAAGCGGCAAAACAGGGGCTTCAGACCAGGCTGTTTAAACTTGGAGTTGCCTGTCAGCCTCACTCACCAGCTGCCCACACTTGCCATCATTCCTCTGGTGCTACAGAGGGTGGGACAGGACTGAGGCAGGGACAGCCCATGTCTGTGCCCAGGACACTGAGACACCCAAAGAGGAGGCAGGACAAAGATGCAAGGCGCAGAACAGCAAGCAGAGGCAAAAACAATGACCTTTCCCATTCGTTTATTAAGCCCTTGTTGAGCACTGACTGCGTGCCAGGCACTGGGGACATGGAGCTCGAAGGGGCAGTCTGGATCCTGGGAGCTCGCTGGGAGGAGTGTGAGGGGCAGCCGCAGTGGGACTGTGTGAGGCACAGGCAGCAGGGAGGAGAGCGATGCTGGTGCTGGGCCCTCGTGTCTGAAGCAGCCCACAAGACTTCCAGGTAGTGGGGTAGCTGGTGTTGGCTAAAATGGGTGTGGAAGGCTTCCAGCAGGTCCTGGAGATAGAAAGGTGTCCCACTGGACAAAGAGAAAGGATTTTGCCTGGGTGGGCTGGGAACTTGAGCCAGCAAAGGGCCACCAGGCCTTTCTGGGGTCCAAAGGTCTAGTGGGAACAGGTGACCTGATCCCAGGGGCTCTGGGTATGGGGTGGACATAAGGGTCACTATCCAGCCCATGAGCACTGGAGGAGACCCAGCTCAGCTGGGGGTCACTGGGGCTTCACACAAAGTTGATGGTGGAGACCAGCTTCCTGTGAAAACTGGGCAGACATCTGGGGTCACCCCACCACACTTCCCTGTTGGCCTGGGTGCCCCAGACTTGGAGTGACAGGTTTGGCTTCTTGTGCAGATCATCAGCGAGGATCGGTTTCGGCAGCTGGAAAAGATCAAGACCATTGGCAGCACCTACATGGCTGCCTCAGGCCTCAACGACTCCACCTATGACAAGGTGGGCAAGACCCATATCAAAGCGCTGGCCGACTTTGCCATGAAGCTGATGGACCAAATGAAGTACATCAACGAGCACTCCTTCAACAACTTCCAGATGAAGATTGGTGAGTCCAGCCCTGGGGAGTACCAAGGGCTGGGAGGGGCTTGCGCCCAGAACCCATCCAAGCACAGGTTGATGCTACAGGTGTTCCTGCCCCCCTGGGGGTGAGGGTGTAGGTACCCATAATTCAGAGCAGAACCCGCCAAGGTCTGGAGGTGCCTCCTCTGAGCACTGACAGGCCCACATGGCAACACAGACACTGTCCCTCCTCTGGCTTCCCACCTTGCCCACTCCTAGGGAAGTTCGGTTGGAACAGGCTGCGTCTGCCCAAAAGGCTTTGTGAGAAATGCTGTGAACAGGGGCCCAGGGCCTTGTGGTGGCTACCTCATGAGCAGACGACAGTCCCATTTATTTCAAGTGACACTAACTTAGCAGCAATGTTTTACTTAAAAGTGTTCCAAATTGGTGGCCCTCCCTGGTGGCGCAGCAGGTTAAAGCGCAGAACTAAGAAGCTAAAGTCACTTCTGCATGAGTTCGATCCCCGCACGCCCCAGAGGAGATCCACATGGCGTGGCAGACCTCTCCTGACCCACCCGCTGCTCCCCTCAGCAGTGTACTT